>NC_089508.1:88005063-88306313 GCF_036850995.1 Saccopteryx leptura
CACAGCACAAGAAGGACTGGCTTCATTGGTTACTGAGGTTTGAATGTTATCACCTTCCATTTTCCAGAAGAATCACAGACTAGTTATTTATCTGGCCAACTTTAAGATTCTCCCCAAACCCTTCAGTTGCCAGAGGAAGAGAACTTAATTAACTAGTAAAGAATTACAGAAGTAGAAGGAACCTGGTTAGCCCTGGCCCAGCCCTCAGCCCTCAAGCAAAATTATGTAGAAATCACATCAGGTCGATCTACCTTACACCTGCACCTGTGATTGTGCCCTCTACCCAAACTGACCATATCGCTTCCTTCACAAGCACAAACTTCCAATTCCTTAATTATTATCTTGTTTGTTCTAAATCTCTTAAATTCCCCATGACCTTTTTTAGTGGTTATCATCAAAATTGACTCGGTAGATGCGACTTGGTCAAGGCCACCTCCTCTCTGCCACAAATTTTGAGAACACTGTCACCTTCATAGTTCCTTCTCAAGACACATTACTTTCTTTAAATACATTCTAAGTGGTGCTTATCTTTCCTCCTGTCGATCTTACAATACACCAGAAAAAAACTGCTTGTGTTCCTTGACTACACAATTGCCAATGTTCCTTCAACAAGCCAGGCACCAGGTCAGGCAGTGAGGGTACAAAACCAAATAAGACAAGGTCCCTGGCCTTCAGCACCCACAGTCCTGTAAGGGAAGCAGAAAAGTAAACATACACTTCAAGCAGTGTGATGTGTGCTATGATAAAACATTTCTAAGATATTATGGTGCACAGAAAAAGCACCAGCAATGGAGGAGCAAGGATGTAGGCAGCCTTCAGGACCAGCCTTGAGAGCCAGGGAGAAGGTGAAGAAAGGCATCTCAGGATGAGGGAACAATACAATTCAGCTCCGGCCATGGTCACACAGCCTGAGATTAGTCTCCTGAAGGAAACTGTCATTACCTCCTGCTGCAAGGTGGTTCCCAGGCTCAGAGAGAATAGCAAAGAATGTGCTTCTAACCAAGAGATAACAGCTTTCAAAATAAAACCAAAGGAGGTCAATAATGGAAAAGTTAGAAAAAAGAACAGGTGGGAGGATCCAGGGAAGATGGTGCAACAGTGGCACAGTATTCTAGTCTTCCCAAACCCTGCCCCTCCCCAAACGTCACGCAGGGCGAGTAAGATAGCACAATCAAAAGTACATGGAAAACATCCGCAAAACCTAGGTGGCAAGGTATCTCCACCATGCCCCAAATATGAGCAGGTAGGAACAAATCACCAAAGTCACAAGATCTGCATGGTACCAGCACCTCAAGAGGAAGTAGAAGGAAGCACCTGTGGCCCCTAAGAGACCTGAGCATCCCAAAATAAACAAGTGTTCACTGGAAACTAATCTGGAAGGCCTATTGAGAACAGCAGCTAAAAATGTTGGATCTCAGGCTGTCTGATAGCTGGTGATTACAATTTCACAGAAAAGACTGAAGGAGCTGGTAAGTCTGGGCTCTATAAAGTCCCAAAAGTAACTGGACAGAGCTTTGCAGGATGAAACTCCACTCTAAAGAGAAACTGCTGGGGATATAATCCAAATTGAGTAGAACAGGGGCAAAAAGGAAAAAGGAAAATAAGGGCCAGGAACAGTGGCAGGTTGGAGGAAGACAGGGACATACCAAATTTGAGACGGTCCACATAACAGCAGAGGGTGCTCCAGAGCCATGAAATCTGACAAGCTATCCTTAAGAGTGTCCCTCTGTTAAAAGTTTGGGATAACTGATTTCACATGAAAATCAGGAACAAAGGATCATAGTCAAAGCCCATACTATGTTGTTATAAGGACAAAGATATTATAAGAATAGGAGCATTTTTATAATAAATTCCATAAAGCATCCAAAAATGTTTTATTAGAATACAATTTCAGGCCCTAGCCAGTTGGCTCATTGGTAGAGCATCGGCCCGGCATGTGGAAGCCCCAGGTTCTATTCCTGGTCGGGGCACACAGGAGAAGCGACCATCTGCTTCTCCACCCCTGCCCCTCTTGCTTCTCTCTCTCTCTTGCTTCTCTCTCTCTCTCTCTCTCTCTCTCTCTCTCTTTTCCCTTCCCACAGTCATGGCTCAATTGGAGCGAGTTGGCTTCAGGCACTGAGGGTGGCTCCATGGTCTCTGCCTCAGGTGCTAAAAAGAGCTCACTGATGAGCAACAGAGCAACACCCCAGATGGGCAGAACATTGCCCCCTTGTGGGCCTGCCGGGTGGATCCTGATTGGGGCGCATGCGGGAGTCTGTTTCTGCCTCCCTCCTCTCACTGAATTAAAAAAGAAAAAAAAAGAATATAATTTCACTGTTCTAAGTATGTAACTAGAAATTCCACCCTCAGCCTTTAGGGGGAAATGATTTAAAAAACAAAAACAAAATAAAAACAACTGTCCAGCTTCAATCTTGCTCAGAGACATCAATAACATGAAACAGAAAGAATCTGAGAACAATACTGTTGTTCAATGACTCCACTCATGGGGTTCTTCACCCCATCTCTTTCTTTCTCCAAGTTCTCTTTCTTTCTCATGGGTAATACTTTGTCTCAGAGAGTTTAAGAGAAACCAGAGGCATGAAAAGAGTAATTCTCAGAATCAAGAATGCAGGACCTACAACTCTCCTCTCACTTTCAGATCCTCAGAGGCTCCTTACCTTTCCTTCTAACAATACAACCCAGATCTGATGGTCACAGTTGGGTGCAAAACTAGAGGAAATTTTCTATTTCCTTATCAAAATAAAGTTCACAATACTATCAGATCAACACAAAAGACTTTTTAAACTTCTGTAAAAAACTCCTTATAATAAAGACAGACACTGTGAGAGACTCTGATGATTATTTATCTATCTCATAAGGTCACTTGTCTCCTTCCTGTTATTCATTTTTTGCATGTGGCATTCTCTTCGCACTCACAAGTGACCCCTTTTCTTCCATACTACATTTTGACCCAAAGTATCTCAGCAGCAATATCTATCTCCTAAGCTGCAAAATATAATCTGAATCTTTCATGAAACCTTTCTAACAGGAATTTTTGATGCAGCCAACTAACTTTTCCGCAAAACTTTGAGCCCCACTGTTGGCTAAACCCAAATGTGTCTGTGTGATTGCACAGAAGAATGAAGAAATGATTGAAATACACAGAGCACTCCCTACTCTGGTGAGCTGCTCCATTTTACACCAGCCTAGGTATTCGGACAAAGACAGCAGGTCTGTTTCTTATTTACATCCGAGATCTAAACCACTACCTTCTAAATCATCATCCAAGTGTCTTTTCACCTGCCATAAGCCCACCCACCCATCCACCCCAGATTCACCCACTCAATTATCAGAAAGCCTAGAACAGAGTGCTCAAGCCTCCTTACAAAGTGAGAAAGTAAAGCAACCACCTTTAGGTGCCATTTTAAATAGCGTGAGAGCTTGTCGTTGTTTCAATAAAGTTAAACAGTAAGGACATTCCTTATCATCAGCTATTTTGAAATGTTTATCACTTAAGATTTTTTATGCAATGTCTCTTTTGCCATGTAACTAACAATTCTAATAAGATGCAATGACAAGGTGGGTTTAGTAAGCCTTATTCAGAGGGCCCAAAAGGGTTGAAATCTGTTGCCTGGCAACTGTTTATTCTAGCAACACTTAGAGGAATTACAATGTCATACACAGTACAGTTCTTTTGTAGGCTATTGTACTTTATCCAATGCAATCAACAGGTTTGATAAATTCTAGTTTTTAATAAAGTCATCTGTTCTTTTCCATGCCTCAAAATAAAGGTTTTACTGATAGATAACTTCCTTTTCTACTTTTAAAAGAGATTTTACCAATACTTTTACAAACCTGCTCCATAATATTAATCCAAGAAGGCAAACTGGAAACTAGCTTGAAACAGTACTCCCTCTCTCTCTCTCTCTCTCTCTCTCTCTCTCTCAAAGCATCCTTGTAGATCACCTGGTTTAAACCCCAAAGCTTTAGAGATGAAATGAGGTTCAGAAAAGTACCGGGCCAAGGTCTTTACAGCAGAGGAAGAATGAAAATCTGCCTAAAATGCAATTCAGTGTTTTTTGCAAATAAGTCTCTTCACTGAACAAAATCTTAATAAAATATATCATTTTCTGTTTTAAGTCTCTTTGAGAAAGTTCTACTCAAAACTTCTGACTACCAGTAGAGAAATATAATGAGACTGCCCTGTTAAGGGACATAAGAGATGTAGCAAGCCAAAATGATGATTCAAGAACCGTCTTCTGGGCTTAAAAACAGCCAGTCTCCAGAGCATTTTCTCAATCCGTTGAGATTTTGCTTCCTGCCAATTGTTACTTTTGGTTCAAATAAACTCTTATACAACTAAAAAACAAACAAACAAAAACAAATCATCTTCTAATGTGTCCACTACCGTCTCTGCATCAATGACACTATCTTGCAATCTCTCAAAACTTATTCTTGTTCAATTATCTTATTTAACTTTCAGGAAGCCCTGCAAGATAGGCATATCTACCTTACACGTAATCAACGCCATATACACAGGTGAAATGCGGTGGTAGTAAGCCATGTACCCACTCCAAAAACTTACACAAGAGGACAAACCTGCCTGACCTGTGGTGGCGCAGTGGGATAAAGCATCAACCTGGAACACTGAGGTCGCCAGTTCGAAACCATGGGCTTGCCTGGTCAAGGTACATATGGGAGTTGATGCTTCCTGCTCCTGCCCTAGCACTTCTCTCTCTCTGTCTGTCCACCTGCCTCTCTAAAATGAACAAATTTTTAAAAAAAAATTTTTTAAAGAGAACAAATCTGACCCAAAAACTTATTCATGGCAGCCTATTCATAAAAATCATTGAAAACAGCAAGATTCACCATATGGAGAAATGACTTAAGAGCAAGAAGTCACTAACAGAAGAATTAAATATGATCAGAAATTGGGGAAGAGGGACACACATAATTGATGACAATAAAGAAAAATATGAAATTAAACAAGAGCATTTTTGCAAAAAAATTTAAAAAACTGCCAGAAGTACCTCAGAGCAAACTAAAACAGAAGATGATGTCATACAGTGACAAACTGGTACAAGGTGAAAAAAGGAAACTACCAATCAGGTATAACCTTAATCCATTCTTGTTAATTAAGGATTAATGCCACCATCGGATAGAACACACTTCTCTCCCACCTCACAGTGGGGTCAGATGGACAGTATGTCTCATTGCACTTTCATGGGTGGCTAGAGGAAGTCACAGCTGTGCACCTAGAAATCCGTGCGCCCGCATGAAAGCTCCACACACTACATCATTCAAGTGCCTCGACTACATTACAGTCTTTCTCTCCTGGCAAAAAGCTGTGAGTTTAATAAGGCCAAATTTCAGGTGAAACAAGATAATACCTCCACATAACTCTTTAGTTGTTCTGTCTTTACACAAGCACCCTACTCAAGCCCTAGCCAGTAATAGCTGCTTAACTTGCCATTTTGCATTAAAGAACAAACGGGCCAGAATTCTCTTGCTCTTAAGCACTTCCCTCAGGTGGGGCAGCCCATAGGCACACGCTGACCAAAGGACGAGGAGTGACTCACTAGATCAATCATCTGAAAAGTCTTTCTTTGTCCATATATTTTGTCTGACATCCATGAAATAATGTGATGTATGCTTCCACCTTCTCTAGCTTTGTAGTGTTTGGAGCTCCTCTTTGAATGTATCCTCCCTTCCAGTTCTTCCCTGATGAACAGAATTATGTAAAACGTATAACATTTCTTTTGTGGGCTGGCTGGATGTTCTCTGTGTTAAAATCTTTCCTCTTCAAGAGCGCTTACCCAAACACCATTAACAGGAAGAGAAAGAGATGTGAGCACTCTTGTCAGCCAGCTCCCTGAAAGTTCACAGAAAACAAATAACTACTGGAAAACTCGTATTTAGAAATGAAGACAAGTGCATCGTGAAACCTGAAACCCACTTTTGCCGCACAGTGCACGACACGGGAGAGGCTGGGCTGGCACGCTCTGATTTCTGGCTGAATCACACTCTCTTGTTCCTTAGCCATCAGCTCAATATCATGGCTACGTGGTAGCAAAAATGCCGCCTTCCTTCCAAGCCACGCTATTTTAATCAGAATTGAGAAATAAGAAAAAGAAAATACACTTTTCAGAGGCAGACAGACACGAGAGAGAATTTCCCCCCATAAAAGGACAGAACACTTTAATCTGCATTTCCCTTCAGCAGCCCTTTTCAAGTGTGACCTTTAGGAAGCTTTTCCAACACTGGGAAGAAAAAAAACTTTAATTAAAAGAAAGGGCAGCAAAGACTCATAAGAGAAAGCAGAAGGCTTTTTACCTTGCATTAGAGAAAGGTGGATTTTCTGAAAGCTTCCAATCCACAAGAACAAAATGCAAATCCCAGGGTCAGGATTATGTAGAGCACACAGCTGAGGCCTGAGGCTGGGCCAGGCACAGCAAGCCTAAATAACTGCATGTTGGTCAAATTCCCTGGGAGATGGCAATACTAACATTATGAGCACCTTATCTTTTCTAGAAGTGCGAGGCTCTCTCTACTTAACAGAAATTTAAAACACTTTATTCCACCTTCTATAGATCCCACCAACAGTGTCCAAATACTCTTTTGCAGAAGCACAAATTAAACCTCAGCATTGCTTTTCTCCAATAAGAAGGCCTGTGAATTTAAAATCATAATCGAAACTCTCAAGAGGATTAAACTTGGAAAGCTAAAGCCTGTTAGCACATGAACTCTAGCTTTGGCAGAATGAAAATACTGTATCTTCCTTTAATATGCTTAGCACAAAAAGGCTCATCTGCCCCCAAACAGTGCCCCCACTGGGATTTCTAGAGATAACACTGACTAGTGAAAGTAATGTGAAATTTAAAGCCCTTTCCTGAGAGGAACACACTGTCATTATCACAGTTTTGACAAGGAGAGAAGAAAATGCCCAGGGTGGTATATATCAAGATAATTCTGAATGGGATGTCTCAGACAGCCCTGGAGAATAAAAGCGACAGGAAGAGGGCCCTAGGAAACAGAGACTGTATCCTAAAGAAAATGTCACAATCACCAGCAAGATAAACCTTGCTTCCTTCTACATAATCCCTAAAACCAGTCTTCAGGATTTCTCTAAGCAATTCAATGCATTCTAAATTAAAAAGAAACAAGGAAACTCCTCTTATATCCAATGGCCCTGAAGCCACTCAAAAGCAGTAAAAGTGAGACTACAAGAACAGAGCCCTGATCCAGGGGGAAGATATTGTGAGCTAAAACACGTAAGTCCCTTTAAAAAAGAAACCACAGGCCAGTTGGCTCAGCGGTAGAGCGTCGGCCTGGCGTGTGGGGGACCCGGGTTCGATTCCCAGTCAGGTCACATAGGAGAAGCACCCATTTGCTTCTCCACACCCCCCCCTTCCTCTCTGTTTCTCTCTTCCCCTCCCGCAGCCAGGGCTCCATTGGAGCAGGGATGGCCTGGGCGCTGGGGATGGCTCCTTGGCCTCTGCCCCAGGCGCTAGAGTGGCTCTGGTCACGGCAGAGCGACACCCCGGAGGGGCAGAGCATCGCCCCCTGGTGGGCAGTGCGTTGCCCCTGGTGGGCGTGCCGGGTGGATCCCGGTCGGGCTCATGCGGGAGTCTGTCTGACTGTCTCTCCCCGTTTCCAGCTTCAGAAGAGAAAAAAGTAATAATAAATAAATAAAATAAAAAAGAAACCACAGACTTACAAGTCTGCCAAACGGACAGGCTCTTCTCTTTCCCCTCTGAAGAGGGCTGATGACCCACTCCCTAACTGCCAAAGTATTTCATATGAAAAGTAGCAGTCCTCTCAGTCCAGAATACTTATTACCCTTGTAGGATCTGATAAAAAAGCATAACTAGATGGCTGCTCAATGATTATTTTCTTTTTCCACATAACATATAGTAAAATACCAAGTTTTAGGAGTTTAGACAAATGGAGTCATGTAACCACTACCACCACATTCAAGATTACAGAACAGCCTGACCAGGCAGTGGCGCAGTGGATAGAGCGTCGGACTGGGATGCAGAGGACCCAGGTTTGAGACCCCAAGATCGCCAGCTTGAGCGCGGGTTCATCTGGTTTGAGCAAAAGCTCACCAGCTTCAACCCAAGGTTGCTGGCTCGAGCAAGGGGTTACACAGTCTGCTGAAGGCCCACAGTCAAGGCACATATCAGAAAGCAATCAATGAACAACTAAGGTGTCGCAATGTGCAACGAAAAACTAATAATTAATGCTTCTCATCCCTCCATTCCTGTCTGTCTGTCCCTGTCTATCCCTTTCTCTGACTCTGTCTCTGTTAAAAAAGAAAAAAAAAAAAAGTAAAAAAAAAAAAAAAAGATTACAGAACAGTCCTGCCTGACCAGGTGGTGGCGCAGTGGATAGAGCATCAGCCTGGGATGTGGAGGACCCAGGTTCAAAACCCCAAGGTCGCCAGCTTGAGCACAGAGTCATGCTTGAGCGTGGGATCATAGACATGACCCCATAGCCGCTGGCTTGAGCCCAGAGGTCGCTGGTTTGAAACCCAAGGTCTCTGGCTTGAGCAAGGGGTCACTAGCTCAGCTGGAGCCCCCCAGTCAAGGCACATATGAGAAAGCAGTCAATAAACAACTTAGGCACGGCAACTATGAGTTGATGCTTGTCATCTCTCTCCCTTCCTGTCCGTCCCTCTCTCTCTCTCTCTCTTTCTCACTCTTGCTTTAAAAAAAAAACAATACAGAACAGTCTCATCACCTGAAAACTATCCACCCCTCCTAGACTTCTTTCACTTCACCTGGTACATTCACAGTAGATCCATCCAAGGTGTTGTAAATAACAGTGGTTCACACCTTTTTATTGCGAAGTTGCAGTCCATGGTAAAGAGAAGCGACTTTCAACTTTTTTTTAATCTCATAGCACACATAAACTCATCAGTAAAATTCTGCAGCACACCAAAAAATCTATTTTTTGCCAATCTGACCAAAAAAAAGTTGTTAATTTTGATTCATTCACACCAGGCAGCTATTGTCATGTTGGCTGTTGTCTTTTTTTTTTTTTTTTTTTTTTTTTTTTGACAATCTAAGAGGAAAAAAGGTCAGTGCTCCTGACTAAATAATCAAGTATTGCACATTTTTAAAATTCTGTGGCACGATGAGTGTGTCACAGGCACACTGGTTGAAAATATCTGGTATAGATGTACCTAAGTTTTTGTATCCATTCACCAGTTAAAGGATCTTTGGGTTGTTCATGGCTTTTAGTAAATATGAAAGAAAAAAAAAGCCACTATCAGCATTCATACACTTAAGTTTTCATTTCTTTTGGGTAAATATTGTACATACCTAAGAACGGAACTCCTGAGCCACATGCTGAGTGCATGTTTAACTTGATAAGAAACTGCCGAGATTTGGTATTATCAGACTTTTTAAGCCATTCTAATAGACATACAGTGGTTTTCTATTGTGGTTTTAATTTGAATTTCCTTAATAACAAATGCTCAGTATCTTAGGCTATTCACCATCAGTATATCTTCTTGGTTGAATTGTCTCTTTAAAACTTTTCCCCAGTTTTATTTTTTAATTTAATTTATTGTATTTACATAGATTCCAGTGTCTCCCCAATTGCAACCCCCCTCCCCGTATTCCCCTCAACATCTGCGTTTCCCCCTCCCAACAGCTCCCTCCCCCCTTCCCTTCAGGTTTAATTCCATTCCTCAGTTCACACTGTTCCTTGGATTCCTCAAATGAGTGAGGTCATATGATATTTTTCTTACTCTGCCTGGCTTATTTCACTTAATGTAATAGTTTCCACGTGCATCCATGTTGTTGCAAAAGGTAAGATTTCCTTCTTTTTCATGGCCCCATAGTATTCCATGGTATTTATGTACCATTGCTTTTTAATCCATTCGTCCACTGACGGACACTTGGGCTGTTTCCAGATCTTCGCTATTGTGAACAATGCTGCCATAAACATGGGGGTGCATTTCTTTTTTTGAATCAGTGATATGGTATTCTTGGGATATATTCCTAAAAGTGGGATGCTTGGGCCAGAAGGCAGTTCGATTTTTAATTTTTTGAGGAATCTCCATACTGTTTTCCACAGTGGCTGCAGCATTCTGCATTCCCACCAGCAGTGCAGGAGGGTTCCCTTTTCTCCACATCCTCGCCAGCACTTATTCTGTGTTGTTTTGTTGATGAGCGCCATTCTGACTGGTGTGAGGTGGTATCTCATTGTGGTTTTAATTTGCATTTCTCTAATGATTAGTGATGTTGAACATTTTTTCATCTGTCTATTGTTTAGTTCCTTATTATTGAGTTCTGAGAATTCTATATGTTTTTGGAATACAAATCTGTTTTGGATATGTGATTAGAAAATATGTTCTCCCAGTCTGTGGTTTGTCTTTTTATTTTTAATAGATTTATTCTTTAGAGCAGTTTTAAGTTCACAGCAAAATTGAGTGGAAGATCCAGAAATCTTCCACATACCCTCAGTGTGGCTTCTCCTCTTATTTGATCAAGTGTCTTTCCCAGATGTAGGAAAAACAGCTGTGTTAGGCTTGTTCCCTTGCACTTTACACGATTAACACATGAGCATGTGGCAGAGCCACATGTGCATAGCCGATGTAAAGCAACAGGTGCCTTGACTCAGGGCAGACTGCAGATTGCAGATTGCTTACCACCACTGTGAGGGGCTGTTTTGCTATTTGTTCGCCGCTGCCATGAGAAGTGGTTTCCCCTGCCTGTTTGCTCATCCACCATTGCAAGACTCTATTAGACGGGAGTGACCCAACACTTTCCGGCTCCACAGTTCCTCTACCGTCTGCCCAAATCCAATGTGAACCTGACTGGCCTCAGCCACTGCCTTACACCAGAGGAAAAGTTTTTATTTTCATGAAGTCCAATTCATCTATTTTTTTTCCTTTTGGATCTTGCTTTTAATACTATAGCTAAGACATTTTCGCTGAACCCACAGTCACAGACATTTTCTTCTATGTTTTTGTCTAAAAGAAAAGCTAGCCTTCCGTTCCTTTCAAGACAGTTTTACTCATGGAGCAGTTATAGTAACTGCCTTAATGTCTGTCTGATAATTCCAATATTTGGGTCATCCTGGGGCTGGCATCAATCTGTTGATTGCCTTTTGCCTCAAGAATGTCACATTTTTCTGATATATTGTGAAAATAAAATTCTGAATATGAAGTTGCTCAGACTGTTAAAAAAAAAGTTGTTTTAACTCTGTTAAAATCCTGTGGTGGATATTATGATTTCAATTTATTTGTTCCACTTTCTCAGGCAATCAATCTGGGTAGGCTCAGACAGCAAGTTCTGCTTCATCGCCTGTGGGCAATGGCTCCAATGTCACCTCAGCTCTCAAGCCTGTGTCCCCCACACTCAGCTCAGGGTGAGACTCAGACAAAGTGAGGGCATCCCCTTAAGCTCTTTCCTCTCTAGGACTCTCCCAATCCACGTGCCCAAAGGCAGGGTTCCTTTTGGGGTTCCGGCTGCCCGTGTTGCCCGTCACGGGCAAAGCAGAGAGGGAGAAGTAAGAGAAATAAAAAGGAGCAGTCAACTGTTTGGACGACAGGGGCCCCTTTTTCCCAGTTCCCCTGGCCAGAGGGACAAGATCCCTACAGCTATGTCACTGCTGACATGGCCAGCTACCCTGGCTCTCCACGGAGGTTCCCCTTCGCCTGCTGTGATTCAAAATATAAAAAAAGGACACCCCCTGTTGGGAAAACAGCTGTGTTAGGCTTGCTCGCTTGCACTTTGCATGATTAGTGTGTGAGCATGTGACAGCGCCCTGTGTGTATAGTCTATGTAAGGCTACAGGTGCTTGCCCTCAGGGAGGATTGCGGCTCCCTTGCCCGCCACCGTGAGGGGCCAGTCAGCTGTTCGTTGGCCTGCGACCAGGAGAAGCAGTTTCCCATGCCTGCTTGCTCATCTGTCGCCATTGGGAGACTCTCATAAACGGGACTGGCCCACTGTTTCCATCTCCGCAGTTCCTCTACCGTCTGCCCAAATCTGATGTGGAGTTGCCTGGCCTCTGCCACCGGCATTGCACACCCATCCTTTCCAGCATGCATTTTCCTGGTTTCCTGGCCAGAAATGTGCGGTTTCTCTGGGGTTTCAGCTACCTCTGCACCAAGGCTGCAGCTCTGAGGCCTGCCCTTGGCTCCAGGCCAGAGGGAAAACAAAAGCAACGAGAAACTCACCCCACTGGTCCCCCATACGGGTCACTGCTCTGAGTTTTCACTCTCTTCTTGATTTGCCAGCTTTTCTTTACTTTTCTGAGTCCTCATGAAATCAATCTGTCCATAGTTTTCGGTTGCAATCAGCAGGAGAAATAGTCCATAATGGGCTACCTTCCTCCTGGCCATGTCCTGCCTGTCATTTCACTGTCACATGCAGCGTCTGTCTCTCTTGACCACTTCAATCAGGAAGGCTGCTGCACAGCGGACCCCATCTCACCTTCCACCTGATGATAATTGCCAGGGTAGAGAAAACCCCATCACTGATTCTTATCAACCATGACATTCAGTGCACATTTTTACCCTCCTCTTAGGTGTCACTACTTACTTCATACCCTTAAAAAACGAAGCAGAAAAGGCCTGATCAGGCGGTGGCGCAGTGGATAGAGCGTCGGACTGGGATGCAGAAGACCCAGATTCGAGACCCAGAGGTCACCAGCTTGAGCGCGGGCTCATCTGGTTTGAGCAAAAGCCCGCCAGCTTGAACCCAAGGTCACTGGCTCCAGCAAGGGGTTACTCGGTCTGCTGAAGGCCCGTGGTCAAGGCACATATGAGAAAGCAATCAATGAATAACTAAGGAGTCCCAATGAAAAACTGATGATTGATGCTTCTCATCTCTCTCTGTTCCTGTCTGTCTGTCCCTGTCTATCCCTCTCTCTGACTCACTCTCTGTCTCTGTAAAAAAATATAAATAAAAAAAAAACACGAAGCAGGAAAGGAAAACAAAACTATGCGACCCCTGCAAGCCTCCATCTTGTGTCTCCCCTCCTAAGCACACCAGGCTCAGGAGGCCAGGAGGGTGGCGAACTATTCATTGTAAACAGCTTCTCAACAGGTTTGGCGACAGAGGCTAAGAAACTAATCTACTACACATGTCCAGGCTGTTAAAGGCATAAAAAGAAAGGAAAAAAAAAAAAAAAGAAACCATATTAGAAATTCTAAAAGATGCCTCTTTCTTTAGCAGAGGCATTTAAACCCATTCTGGCTCTTTTCCTTGATGACAAAATAGAGAGCTGTATCCAGTGAGGAGCCGTTAGAGTGGGTTTAGTTCCAGACATACAGCTACACCTAGCCTCCCTTCACTGTGTTAGCTGTAATAGAAAAGCTAACAGAAAATGAATATGAATGTTTCCAGAATCCTGGAAGTGACACCAGACTTAAACACAGAATCCATTACTCAATCTCATAAATAGCTACTGAGGGCCTATATTCCCTGGGGCACTGTGTGATGTGGGTGGAATACAGCAACGGACAGCCCTGCCCTCACGGAGTTTACGTACTCCTGGAAGAGTCAAACAACAAGCGAGTGAATAAATAAATATATAATGTTTGTATGAATATATAAAACACAACGATTTCAGGTAATGGTGAATACTATGAAAATAGAGTAGGGGAAGGGGTTGGAGAATAATGAGGACAATGTTTTATATAGAACAGTCAGGGAAAACCCTTCAAAGATAACATTTAAGGAAAGAACCAGACAGCCTGACCAGGTGGTGGCATAGTGGATGGATGTCGACCTAGGACGCAGAGGACCCAGGCTAGAAACCCTGAGCTCACCGGCTTGAGGTCTGAGGAAGAGGTCATTGGTTCAACTGGAGCCCCCTGGTCAAGGCACGTATAAGAAGGCAATCAATGAATAATGAAGGTACTGCAATTATGAGTTGATGCTTCTCATTCTCTTGGTTCCTGTCTTTCTCACACACACACACACACACACACACACACACACACACACACACACACAAAGGAAAGAACCAGACAGGCTAAGGGAGCAAGCCCAAGCTATGCAAGTTTCTGGGAGTAGAAAACAGAATGTTCCAGGCAGCACATGCACAAGCCCTCAGGAGAGAACAATCCTGCCACATTCAAGAATTAGAAATAAAGCAAACAGTATAGCTAAACTGCACTGAACTCAGAGGAAAGAGCAAAGTAATGAGCATTAAGAGGCAAGCAACCGCTCTGGCTGGTTGGCTCGGTGGTAGAGAGTCGGCCTGGCGTGCAGGAGTCCCGGGTTCGATTCCCGGCCAGGGCACACAGGAGAAGCACCCATCTGCTTCTCCACCCCTCCCCCTCTCCTTCCTCTCTGTCTCTCCCTTCCCCTTTCGCAGCCGAGGCTCCATTGGAGCAAAGTTGGCCCAGGCGCTGGGGGTGGCTCCATGGCCTCTGCCTCAGGCGCTAGAATGGCTCTGGTTACAACAGAGCAACGCCCTAGATGGGCAGAGCATCACCCCCTGGTGGGCGAGCCGGGTGGATCCGGTTGGGCACATGTGGGAGTCTATCTGACTGCCTCCCCATTTCCAGCTTCAGAAAAATACAAAAAAAAAGAGGCAAGCAACCATCAGATTACAAAAGGCCTCATAGGACATGGTAAAGAATTTGGACTGTTTCATAAATGATGGAAAACAGAACTATAGCAAAATAAAACTGCAAGGTTTAGTCTTACCATCTTTCTCACTCTCCATCACACCCAAAACATTACTTTCAAACTCAGAGCCAAATCTAATGTTCAAATCCACTTCAAACTCAGAGATCAAGAGGTCAAACTTAATAGATCAAGAAGTTAAAACAAGAGTCAAATCACAAATTTAAAGATGAATGAAGCACCATCATCCCCAAAAGAACATTATATATTTCATACATAATCATCTCAAATGCCAAATTATTTCTTTTCTACTAGAAAACTGAAAGACTACATTTAGCCTTTTAACATTTTTTTTTTTTTTGCGTTTTTGCGTTTTTGCGTTTTTGCGTTTTTCTGAAGCTGGAAACAGGGAGAGACAGTCAGACAGACTCCCGCATGCGCCCGACCGGGATCCACCCGGCACGCCCACCATGGGGCGACGCTCTGCCCATCCTGGGCGTCGCCATGTTGCGACCAGAGCCACTCTAGTGCCTGGGGCAGAGGCCACAGAGCCATCCCCAGTGCCCGGGCCATCTTTGCTCCAGTGGAGCCTTGGCTGCGGGAGGGGAAGAGAGAGACAGAGAGGAAAGCGCGGCGGAGGGGTGGAGAAGCAAATGGGCGCTTCTCCTATGTGCCCTGGCCGGGAATCGAACCCAGGTCCTCCGCACGCTAGGCCGACGCTCTACCGCTGAGCCAACCGGCCAGGGCCTTTTAACATTTTTTAACTTGTATTTATTATAAAATTTTCAAACACCGTACACTAAATCCCCAGGTAACCCAGATTCACCGATGATGAATGATTTGCCAGTCTTGTTTTTAATCTATCACCCCTTACTTTCCTCAAACAGACACATACACTTTGCAATGTATTTTTTAATGTATTTTTTAAAATCTCACACATCTATCATTCCACCCATGATATTTCATTATTATATTTAAAAATTCTTTAAATATAAACAAAATGCCTTTATCACTTTTAACAAAAGAATAATCCCTTTAATACTTACTCTGTGTTCAAATATCTTCCAAATGTCTCAAATCTTTCCTTTTACATTTGATTTGCAAGAACCAGGATCCAAACAAGGCCAACATGTCACACATGGTTAGTATATCTAAGTTTCCTTTAATCTACATTTGCCCTACAGAATTTTCCCATATTCTGAATCTGACCTCTTGCTTCTTTCTGCCATGTTCTTCTATCCCACTATTCCCACATACCAATCATTGGATCCAGTGGCTTGATTACAGTCCAGTCTTGCATTTGTTGATTCCAGATCATTTAGTTCATTAGGAGCTGAAAATGGCAGTTTTCTAACTCTATCATTTCTTCTGCATTTACTAGGTACAATCTGTCTTTTTTTTTTAACCTTCAACTACTTGATTATTCTGAAGTACAGTTCATTCAGGAAAGGATAATTGCTAAATCCTTTCCCTTAATTCAGTGATTCTCAAAGTGTGCGCCCTTAAAGATTTCCAGGTGTGCCCTATGGTATTCCAGAGAAATATGTGCCTGTTGGGAACCAAAAAACCAACAGGGTTTTTGGAGTTTAGATTTTTGGGGAACAGAGGTGTGGGGAATTGGCTGTAAGCTGACAGTCTGTCCAACCCCCCACCTCACTTGCCTGACTAGGTTGCAAAAGGCTGTTAAGCTGTGGTGCTGGATTGTTTACACTACCCCCCATGTTTCCCAGAAAGACTGGAGGCAAGTTTCTTCTATCCTTTGTTGGGTGTAAAGTTAAGATGATATGTATGGTGGGAGTTTTCTGCACTCAACACAATTAAGAGTAAAAAGAGAGGAATTCTTCAATGTATTGATGAGGAAATGAGAATTTGCCTTTCAAATATATGCCCAAACACTGAAGAAATCACTAGGACACATCAGGCTCATGTTTCTCATAAACACAAGAATGAAAAAACAACATATCCACACCAGGACCTGCCGAATTTACTATATCTTACTAAGAATGTATCTATATATATAAAAAGATAACTTTTTTGTCGTTTTTTTATTTTTTTAACCTTTTTTTGCAAATTCTAAAAAGCATAATGCAAAAAATATAACATAAAAATGTTTTTAAATGTCAGAATAAATTTAATTTTGTCATATTTATTTCATTTAATTACCATAAAAGCACGCTTGGACTTTGGTTTTTTTCTTTAATATTTGACTTAATTATTATAACATATTTCTCAGAAATTTGTATATAGTGCACCTACAATTATTTGTAGGATTTTAAATGTACCCCGACTTCAAAAAATTTGAGAACCACTGCCTTAATTTATCAGAGTTTAGAATCAAATATTGTGCCCTGGCTGGTTGGCTCAGCGGTAGAGCGTCAGCCCAGCATGTGGAAGTCTCGAGTTTGATTCCTGTTCAGGGCACACAGAAGAGGCACCCAATTGTTTCTCCATCCCTCTGCCTCCCCTTCCTCTCTCTCTCTCTCTCTCTCTCTCTCTCTTTCTCTCTCTCTCTCTCTCTCACACTCACACACACACACACACACACACTCTCTCTCTCTCACTCTCACTCTCTGTCTTCCTCTCCTACAGCCATGGCTTGAATGGTTTGAGCAAGTTAGCCCTGGGGTCTGAGGATGGCTCCATGGCCTAGCCTCAGGCACTAATAGCTCAGTTGCCGAGCAACAGAGCAGTGGCCCCAGATGAGCAGAGCATCATCCATCAGGAAGCTTTCCGGATAGATCCCAGTCAGGGCACATGCAGGAGTCTGTCTCTCTGACTCTCTGCCTTTCATCCTCTCAATTAATTAAAAATAAAAAAAAGAAGAATCAAACATTGTTACCCAAGAAGCCTCTAAAGGTAACCAATGGGGGGAGTAGTATCATTCAAAACTCGTATCTGATGTATTTCAATCCATTGTATTTATTATTCTCATTGATGCTCAAATAGTCCCATCTAGTGGGAGCTCCAGTAACCTTTAGCAGCATTCTTGCTTTCTGCCTAATGCCTAGAAACAGCCTTTTCTCTAACATGCCTGGTTCCTTTGAGTGGGAAATAGTCTTTAGAAACTAATCCGAGTGCTGAGTGTTCACTGTGACTGGATAATCTTGCTTCTATGTCTTCTTAGTGGAAAATAGATACTTGAAAAGATAAATCTAAATCCATACAGATGTTTTGATTCAAATTAGATTACCAGGTTTTTACTTAATTGCTTCAATTTTTAAACTAGTATCTCTTTACTCTGAAAACTCTGAGTTGCTGACAACATTAATATAACTACTTATTTTCTGTACCCTGCAATATACAATGCTCACAAAGATTAGGGGACATTTCAAAATGAATAGGAAGCGATAAAATAGCCCCTAATTTTTGTGAGCAGTGTATATATAGAAATGTTAACATAATTATATAAATATCACTACTAACAATAAGAATACTAATACAATTTAAAATTTCTCTTAAGTACTTATGTTCTCAGGATATATCCAATGAGGAATACACAGTCAAAATATCATTTTAGAATCACTCAAAATAATTCTTCTCTAAGCCACACTTGATAGACTCACTTGGGGTTTTTTGTTGTTATTTTATTTTGGTTTCAATTATTTATCACTCAGCTTTAAAATGAGGATTGGGTCCTCTCTCTCTCCCTCTCTCTTCCCCAGCATGTTACTATATGTTAGCAGCAGGTCAATCATATTTTCAGTGTTTGCAGTGGCAGAAACAATGAACTTATAAAATTGCTTCTTTGATGCAGATCATCAAAACAAGGACCCAGTATAAAATACAGCCCTGTATCGTTAGAAAAATGGCTGATTCTAGGATTGGGGGAGATGCGCCTGGAGCATCTAGTATCTAGTAGTACCGGACAGTAGAAAGTCAGTCAGTGTCTCTGTCTCTCCCTACTCCCACCACACACACAGATTAGGGTATGTCACAGGAGCACAGAAGACAATTAAAAAAGCTCCCAAAGGCCAAAGCTGGAACAATTTGAACAACAAACTTGAAGAAGTATATTGGATTATAGCCCACAGTACAAAATAATTATCCACGAGTCCATTCTAGCATAAAGGATTAAGTAAATAAGTAAATGGGGTAGATAAATTCTTCTCCCATACAGAAGAATTCCAAATATTTTACATAGATATTCCACCCGCAAGGAGACGGCTGTGCAGAGTACAGTATGGAAGGGAGATGGGAGTCACTTTATAGTGAAGAAACCTGACGAACTACCTCAGCCAGGTGATCAAGGTCAGCATCAACAGCAACAAATCCCGTTGATAGTACATACTCTTGATATGATGTAATGGTGGTATTTTACCTCCCAAAACCCATAACCTCAGTCTAATCATGAAAGAAACATTGGACAACAATAACCGTGGAACAGGATAGTTAATAACAATGGATCAATATGGTTCATTAATTGTAACACATGTTCCCTAATATAAAATATTAATAATAGAAGAAACTGGGTACAGGAAATATGAGAATGCTCCGTACCATTCTCTCAGTTTCTCGGCAAATCTAAAACTGTTCTAAAAACTTAAAAAATATTTTTTAAATTACATATGCAGCATACCCATTCTAAGACCACGTACCAACAAAAGCAATCACCTAATCCTATTGCTGTGCATTGTTTCAGCTAATACAACGCAACTGACAATTAACTTCTAATCTACTAAGGCAGCAATACCTACCTCTTTTCTTTTCTTTCTTTCTTTCTTTTCTTTCTTTCTTTCTTTCTTTCTTTCTTTCTTTCTTTCTTTCTTTCTTTCTTTCTTTTCTTTTCTTTCTTTTCTTTCTTTCTTTCCTTTCCTTCCTTCCTTCCTTCCTTCCTTCCTTCCTTCCTTCCTTCCTTCCTTCCTTCCTCCCTCCCTCCCTCCCTCCCTCCCTCCCTCTCTCTTTCTTTTTTCTGGGGGAGAGGGAGGGGACATAGTGAGGCAGACTCCCTCATGCTCCCTGACCTGGATCCACCGGGCAACCCCATCTGGAGCCGATGCTCTAGTACCAAGTTATATTTAGTGCCTGTGGCTGATGTGCTGAGACCAACTGAGCTATCCCCAGCGCCCAGGGCCATGCTAAAACCAACTGAGCCACTGGCTGCAGGAGAGGAAGAGAGAGAACAGGGAGTTGAAGGGGGAGAGGAGCAGATGATCTCTTCTCCTGTGGGCCCTGACCAAGAACTAAACCTGAGATGTCCATATGCTAGACTGACGTTCTATCCACTGAGCCACCAGCCAGGGCCAATACCTACCTCTTAAGTGTATGGACAAGTTTATGAAATATTTGTTAGGCATGTTTAAATAAGTTCACAATAGTGATACCAAATAATTAGTATTCTGGGGAAACTGGTGATATGAATAAAGCAAACAGTGCACAGATTTTTACATTGAAACCAAACAAAAGTATGAACTCTATATCCCAGAGCCTAAAATAATCCAGAAGTCTGAAACAACGGCCCAGACGTAGGCTAAGTAGACATGTAACTGTAATGCTAGTGGCTGAGGCCAGGCAGATTCACATTGGATTGAGGCAGACGGCAGAGGAACTGTGCAGCTGCAAAGCGTTGGGCCACACCCGTTTATTAGACTCTCCCAACAATGGACAAGCAAACAAGCAGGGAAAACTGCTTCTCACTGCAGCAGGCGAACCAACAGCAAAACAGCCCCTCGCAGAGGCAGGCAATCCCCACTGAGGGAAAGTTCCCATATCCTTATGTAGGCTACACACGTGTGGCTCTGACAGGTGCTCACGCACTAATCATGCAAAGTGCAAGTGAGCAAGCCTAACACAGCTGTTTTCCCAATAGTGACAGATCATATTTAGCTTAGACTTTGCAGGGTGGGGAGGTGAATATTTTGAAGGAAAAGAAATCTAATTATGTTTATTATATAACATAGACAAGATTTTCATTTTTCCACAGAGGACATGGGTTTAAAACGGCTGAGAAACACTCACAGAGCATGATTCCACCAGAAAAAAATAAGCTGAAAGACAAGAACTCCAGGACTTTCCTTTTTTTTTTTTCTTCTAATTTTCTTTACAGAGACAGAGAGAGGATCAGAGAGAGGGATAGATAGGGACAGACAGACAGGAACAGAGAGAGATGAGAAGCACAAATCATCAGTTTTTCATTGCGCATTGCGACGCCTTAGTTGTTCATTGACTGCTTTCTCATATGTGTCTTGACCATGGGGCTACAGCAGACTGAGTAACCCTTTGCTTGAGCCAGCGACCTTGGGTCTAAGCTGGTGAGCTTTGCTCAAACCAGATGAGCCTGCACTCAAGCTGGCAACCTTGGGGTCTTGAACCTGGGTCCTCTGCATCCCAGTCCAATGCTCTATCCACTGCACCACTGCCTGGTCAGGCTCCAGGACTTTTTAAAGCAAAGTTTTCTTCTACCTTATTAACTATGTCACTTTCTGCCTGTGATGGGCAGATTGACAGCCCACCCCAAAGATGCCCATGTCCTAATCCCTGAACCTGGCTATCAGTTTGGTTACAAAGCAGAAAAGAATGAAGGCTGCAGAGAATCAGCTGACCTTAAAATAGGGAGTGTATCCTGGATTATCCAAGTGGGCCCAATGTAATTTGTAATTACAAGAATCCTTACAAGTGGAAGAGAGAGGCAGAAAAGCAAGAAGCGCAAAGGGGAGAGATGTTGCCACAGGAGTCAAGTCAGAAACATTACGTTGCCATGTTTGAAGACAAAGGAAGGCCAGGAAACACATTGTCCCTGGAGCCTTTCTGGAGCCAAGTCCTGCCAACATCTTGATTTTAACCCAATGAGAACCACCCTAAAACTCCAAAGCTAGCCCAGGCCAAGTAACTCAGTTGGTTAGAGCATTATCCCAATATGCCAAGGTTGTAGGTTTGATTCCCGGTCATGGCACATTTAAGAATCAACCAATGAGCCTGACCAGGCAGTGGCACAGTGGACAGAGCGTCAGACTGGGATGTTGAGGACCCAGGTTCAAGACCCCGAGGTCGCCAGCTTGAGTGCAGGCTCATCTGGTTTGAGCAAAGCTCACCAGCTTAGACCCAAGGTGCTGGCTCGAGCAAAGGGTTACTCAGTCTGCTGTAGCCCCACGGTCAAGGCACATATGAGAAAGCAATCAATGAACAACTAAGGTGTCGTAACGAAAAACTGATGATTGATGCTTCTCATCTCTCTCTGTTCCTGTCTGTCTGTCCCTATCTATCCCTCTCCCTGACTCTTTCTCTGTCCCTGTAAAAAAAAGAATCAACCAATGAATACATGGATAAGTGGAACGGCAAACCAATGTTTCTCTTTCTCTCTAAAATCAATTTTTAAAAGACTTCAAAGCTATAAAATATAAATGTGTTGTTTTAAGCCACTAAGTTTGTGACAATTTGTTACAGCAGCAAAACACAGATACACTGCCTAGAGAAAGAGCTCTCCTGCTTTAAGCAGAAGAGCCCTTTTAACCCAGTATAAGGTAGCATTTTAATCACATGTCATTCAAAAAAAAAGGAAAAGAATGTTGGCCCTGGCCAGTTGGCTCAGCAGTAGAGCATCGGCCCAGCATGTGGAAGTCCCAGGTTGGATTCCTGGCCAGGGCACACAGGAGAAGCACCCATCTGCTTCTCCACCCTTCCCCCTCTCCTTCCTCTCTATTTCTTTCTTCCCTTCCCACAGCCAAGGCTCCATTGGAGCAAAGTTGGCCCAGGTGCTGAGGATGGGTCCATGGCCTCTGCCTCAGGCACTAGAGTGGCTCTGCCTGCAGCAGAGCAATGCCCCAGATGGGCAGAGCGTCGCCCCCTGGTGGGCATGCCAGGTGAATATGGGAGTCTGTCTGACTGCCTCCCCACTTCTAACTTTGGAAAAATACAGGGAAAAAAAGGAAAAGAATGTTATTCAAATGTGTGAAGTCAACAATCACAAATAAGAAAAGAATTAAAAACCAAGAGCTAAAAGAACTGATATATGGCCAGCTGACTCAATGATAGAGCATTAGTCCAGTGTGTGGAAGTTCCAGGTTCGATTCCTGGCCAGGGCACACAGGAGAAGCACCCATCTCCTTCTCCACCCTTCCCCCTCTCCTTCCTCTCTATCTTTTTCTTCCCTCCTGCAGCCAAGGCTCCACTGGAGCAAAGTTGGCCCCAGGCACCGAGGATGGCACCATGGCCTCTGTCTCAGGTGCTAGAATGGCTCCAGTTGCAATGGAACAACACCTCAGATGGGCAGAGCATTGCCCCCTAGTGGGCTTGCTGGGTGGATCCCGGTCAGCTGCATGCAGGAGTCTGTCTATCTGCTTCCCCGCTTCACACTTCAGAAAAATACCAAAAAAATACAGAACTGATATATGCAAGCTACAGCAAAAAGCAGGCTGGGCTATTCATTTCAGTGACATAACAGTCAGGTGTCCTTAGAATTAAAATTCCCTTCAGTCTCTTAATCTACTTCATCTAAAGTCTTAACATGAAACCACTGTGAAAAAGAAATACCTATTTGTTTTTGGTTAGAACGTGAGCCATCTGTATTAGTAACCTCGAATGGCCACAACAAAAGAGCACAACTGAGTGGCTAAAACAATATAAATTTCTCACAGTTCTGTAGCCAGCAAAGCCCAAAATCAAGGTGCCAGGAGATTTGGTGTCAAGTGATAACCACTTCCTGGCTCGTAGACAGTGCCTTCTCACTGTATCCTCACAACGTCAAGGACATAGAGCGCTCTGATCCCTCCTTCTCTTCTCATAAGGGCACCAGCTTCATCAGGCTAGGCCCCACCCTTATGACCTTATTTAACCTTAATTACCTCTTTAAGGCTCTATCTCCAAATACAGTCACCTGGGGTTTAGGGCTTCAGCATGTGAATCTGAGGACATTAATATTCAGTTCATAACATCATTAATAATCACTATTTATGTAAGAAAAGAAAAAAGAGACACTATTTTGCCTGGAAAATTATCAAGTCATAAAATTACCATAAACAAAAGGAAACAACTGGGAATATAAAAAGCTTCCAAGTAGAATATTAACATACAACTTATATATTCATTAATACGTTAATGTATATGTGAAATTATGGACAAGGACAAGAGCTAATTATATGTGTTTATACAACATATACAGTCAACTCCTGCAATAAAAAAGAAAGGTGCCTCTTTAAATTGTTCTTTTAAAATACAGTATATGTGGACTTCAAGATATACCAGCTTTGGAAGTGGGGAGGTCCAGATGGCTTTGGTATCAAAAAGTCACTGTATGTGTAAACTGCAACTGTAAACTCAGTTTCTACAATCCAGAAAAAAGTAGTGGACACAAAAGTCAATATATCAGGAGAGGCTAATAACCCAAAAGAAAAGAACAGCTCCCAAAGTTTGCGATTTATTCCACAAAATTTATTCTGTAGATGTAACTTCTACCTTGACTCTAAGCCACTAATGCTCAGTAACAAATGAACTATATTAAAATTTCACAAATATGATCATACATACCAGATGTAGAGTTTATACATGTCGGTTTCTAAATCTGGGGCACCTATAGCAAACAAGAATTAATTCATTCTTATTCTCTCTTTCTCACTTATAAAATATTTAAATGTAAAAAACCTTTAAGAGACTATTCAGTTTTAGAAAGCCATCATTATAATTTACAATCAATTAAATCATCCTCATAGATTACAAAAATTAAGTGTTAGATTCAGGTGTGCTCTGAGCCACATTTTCATCTAATAATACCTATGTTAAGGATAAAAATAATTTTTTAAGATTTCATCTGGCCCTGGCCGGTTGGCTCAGCGGTAGAGCATCGGCCTGGCGTGCGGGGGATCCGGGTTCGATTCCTGGCCAGGGCACATAGGAGAAGCGCCCATTTGCTTCTCCACCCCCACCCCCTCCTTCCTCTCTGTCTCTCTCTTCCCCTCCCGCAGCCAAGGCTCCATTGGAGCAAAGATGGCCCGGGCACTGGGGATGGCTCCTTGGCCCCTGCCCCAGGCGCTAGAGTGGCTCTGGTCGCGGCAGAGCGACCCCCCGGAGGGGCAGAGCATCGCCCCCTGGTGGGCAGAGCGTGGCCCCTGGTGGGCGTGCCGGGTGGATCCCGGTCGGGCGCATGCGGGAGTCTGTCTGACTGTCTCTCCCCGTTTCCAGCTTCAGAAAGAAAAAAAAAAAAAGATTTCATCTACTGGTCCTGGCCGGTTGGCTCAGTGGTAGAGCGTCGGCTTGGCGTGCGGGAGTCCCAGGTTTAATTCCCAGCCAGGGCACACAGGAGAAATGCCCATCTGCTTCTCCACCCCTCCCCCTCTCCTTCCTCTCTGTCTCTCTCTTCCCCTCCCTCAGCCGAGGCTCCATTGGAGCAAAGTTTGCCAGGGTGCTGAGGATGGCTCTGTGGCCTCTGCCTCAGGTGCTAGAATGGCTCTGATTGCAGCAGAGCGATGCCCCAGATGGGCAGAGCATCGCCCCCTGGTGGGCATGCCGGGTGGATCCCGGTTGGGCGCATGTGAGAGTCTGTCTGATTGCCTCCCCCTTTCCAACTTAAGAAAAATACAAAAAAAATAAAAAAGATTTCATCTACTGATTTGATAGAGATGAAAGAGACAGAGAGAAAGGTGGGGCAGGATTGAGAAGCATCAACTCATAGCCACTTCCCTTCTGTGCCTTGACTGGGCAAGCCCGGGGCTTCAAACTGGAGACCTCAGCGCCCCACAATGACGCCCCATCCACTGCCCCACCACAGGTCAGGCAAGGATAAAATATTAAGTGGCATATTTAACCCACACATTACTAATCATCCTTGCCCGAATGACTTTTGGCCATGACACACATGACATGGTGATGATCAGTCAGAGATAACACCCACACATCCCCGGTCAACAAAAGATGATTTTCTTCTGTAACTTGTTTCTCTGATTCCTACTCTTTTTTTCCCAATGAGTAAGACTGTACTGTTCTAAAAACATAAGGGGTAGAGAAACACAAAAGAGAATGAGTGTACCTTGTTTCTCAGATTTTCCAATCTGGTTTGAAATAATATCAATAGTCTAGGAAGCGGTCAAAATTGAGGAGTAAAGAATTATAACCACTCTCAAGATACTGTTTCTGTTGTTTTGACCTACTTGGCTAAGGTTTGAACATACTCAGCTTTGCATGCATTTCCTGGTTGTTCCCTCGATGACTCAAGTACAAAATGAATGTTATTTCCGTCAGGGAAAATGTTGGACTTCTTACCCCACCTGCTGTTCACTGCTAAAACTGTGCTCTGGGACTGGTTTCACCTCAGCTGTGAGAGACACCTCTGTGCAACAGATGGTTATTGGGAGTGGCCTGAAATGTTCTTTTTATTGTGGTTTTGGAGCTGAACAAGAACATTGGAGTTAACACACCTGGTTCATATGTGGAATATAAAATTGAAAGCAACAAATGAACAAACAAGAAAACAAACAAAAATTCATGGACACAGACAACAGCGTGGTAGTCACCTGAGGGAAGCTGGTGTGGGGAGGTAGGCAGACAGTAAAGGCTAAAAGAGACCAAATATATGGTGACAGAAGAAGATTTGACTTTGGGTGGTAAGCACACGTAATATACAGATGACATATTGGATTCTTAAAACTATATACTTTTATTCAATCTCACTCCAATAAATTTTAAAGGGGGGAGTGAAGCATCACCATTGCAATCATTTTAAGCAATTTGCACTTTCAGAATGTGTACTTAGAGAACCTATCTCAAGCCGACACGTAATATCTTTAATTGACAAAGGTGAGTTAATGAATTATGAATTATAAACTATAATGATAGCATTGTAAAACTGAGAGGTCTCTTTAAGGCTTTTCACATTTAAATGTTTTATAAATGATAGAATGAGAATGAATTAATACTTGTTTGTTATAAATGTCCCAAATTTAGGGGGGAAAAAGAGAAATTGAGAAAGGAAGGCAAATGGAACACCAAAATTTCCCAGTTCTTTCCATGTCACCTATCACAGCACCCACTTAGAGCTTATGTTTGCGGAACTAGAATTTGGGGGTTGCGATATGACTTTTACAGCTGGAGGAACAGTGTGGTGACTGTATCCTAGACTTCAGGTTCCTGCGTAGAAGCCTCCATTCCTAAGTCATTTGGTAGAAACTTTAAATTCCCATCTCTATATTTTACTACTGCATCTGTTGCTATCTCAGTTATAAGATACATATTAAATAAACTAGAAAAGCTGAAGTCAACAGCTCTAAAGGATAAACTACCATTCAATACAGCCTAAGCATTTGCCATATTAGAAAGAAAAAAAGATACGCAATAGGAAAACATAAAAGGTACATAATTATTCTAGGAGGTAAACAATTCAGAATTAGTTGTTTTGCTCATTCATAAGCAAACAAACAAAAATTAAATCTCATCCTAGAAGTCAGAAACTGGCACTGGCCAGCTGGCTCAGTGAACAGAGCATCAGCCCAGTGTATGGACATCTCGGGTTTGATCCTCCATCAGGGCACACTACTGAAGGAGCTGTCTGCTTCTCTCCCCCTCCCTCTTCCCCTTCTCTCTCTTCCCATCTCACAGCCACTGGCTTCATTGGTTCGAGCTTCAGCCCTGGACACTAAGGATAGTTTGGTTGGTCTAAGCATCAGCCTCAGGTGCTGAGGATAGCTCAGTTGATTCAAGCACACACTGCTGAAGGAGCTGTCTGCTTCTCTCCCCCTCCCTCTTCTCCTTCTCTCTCTTCCCGTCTCACAGCCACTGGCTTCATTGGTTCGAGCTTCAGCCCTGGACACTAAGGATAGTTTGGTTGGTCTAAGCATCAGCCTCAGGTGCTGAGGATAGCTCAGTTGATTCAAGCACTGGCCCCAGACAGGGGTTGCCAGGTGGATGCCAGTCAGGGCACAAGTGGGAGTTTGTCTCTATCTATCCTCAAAATCAGAAACTTTGAGTTCAAATAACAAACCCATCACCCACTACTTGGTTGCACCCTTTAAAAAGCCTAAATCTACCCAATTACTATTTCTTCATCTGTAAAACTACATTTCATACTGCCTACCTCTTTCA
The DNA here is from genome assembly GCF_036850995.1 of Saccopteryx leptura. Lineage (NCBI taxonomy): Eukaryota > Metazoa > Chordata > Mammalia > Chiroptera > Emballonuridae > Saccopteryx > Saccopteryx leptura. Next base: position 88,032,639 of record NC_089508.1, read on the forward strand.
TAGGGAGAATCTGATAATCATTTAAATGTGAGGATTTCTTCCAGGTCCTACCCTGAAGAAGCAGTTTTAGTTCTTTTAATTTTTATTGTTTATTTCCTCAACATGAGTAATGCATGCTCATGGTAACAAAATAAAAGTTGAAATAGTGCCTGATAAGGCGGTGGCACAGTGGATAGAGCATGGGACTGGGACACGGAGGACCCAGGTTTGAAACCCCAAGGTCACCGGTTTGAGCGCAAGCATCCGGGATGAGCATGAGCTCACCAGCTTGAGCGCGGGGTCACTGGCTTGAGCATGAGATCATAGACATGACCCCATGGTCGCTGGCTTGAGCCCAAACGCCGCTGGCATGAGCCCAAGGTTGCTGGCTTGAGCAAGGGGTCACTTGCTCTGCTGCAGTCCCTCAGTCAAGGCACATTATGAGAGCAATCTCAATGAAGACTAAGGAGCCACAAAGAAGAAGTGATGCTTCTCATCTCTCTCCTTCCTGTCTGTCTGTCACTATCTGTCCCTCTCTCTGTCTCTCTCTCTCTGTCGTTGTCAGAGAGACATTTTTTTTCAAAAAAAAATTTTTTTTGAAATACAGAAAATATAAAAAATTTCCTCATCCTATCTCCAAAGTTAACCACTACATGTTACCTATATAGCCTTCCAGAAATATTCTATACATATAGATGAATATCTTCTTTTCACACAAATGGAATGATACTGTACTAACTTTTCTGAAGTGTTTCCCTCGATATTGGACATTTTGCATATTGACCCCATTCCTTAAGAGCTGCATGGTACTCTCCGAATAGACAACCATCATTTATTTTAAAAGTCCATTTATTTCCTCTTTATTGAATTTTTGGGGGCTTCAGGTACATAATTCCACAACATGTCATCTGTACACTGTATTGTGTTTTTACCACTCCAAGTCTCTGTCCATCACCATCTATTCCCCCAAACTCTCCTCTACCTCCCCCCACCCGACTCCCCTCACAATCACCACACCGTTGCCTGTGTCCATGAGGTTTTTCTCTTTCTCTTTTTTCTTTTTTGCTCAACCCTTCCAGCCCCCACCCATAGCTGTTAGCCTGCTCTCTAGCTATGAGTGTGTCTCTATTTTGCTCCCTTCTTAACAGAGTTAAGAACAATAGCCTAGGACCAACCATCTACTCATATCTGCTAACTTGTTCAGTAAGATAAACTGCTAAGTATAGAATTGCTGGGCCACAGGCTAAATTTTGATGTCAAATTGCCTCATTTATTGGTTTTACCAACTCCCACAAAGAAAAGAGTATCACTAAGGTCAGCCAATACTGAATACCAACACTTTTTTCTTTTATAAGAAAAAATTTAGAAATCTAAATTTAGAAAATTCAGAAAATCACAGAGGTGGAAGAAATGGGTTTTAGGAAACAAGTTACAGAGGCAAAAAGGGGGCCCTTGGAGCTTAGGAGAGAGAGGGGTAAAGGTAGCTTGACTGGGGTGGAGGAGCGGAGGAGGGAAAGGCACAGGTGTGTTCCCAGTGTGCCCGGAAGGGAGAAAGCACCTGATCGGCCCTTGGGGGGAGGGGGGGAGGAGCATAGGTTTAAAGGCTTTTTTCTATATATATATACCATATTTCCCCATGTATAAGATGCACATTTTTTAAAAAATTTGGGGTCTAAAAACTGGGTGTGTCTTATACAGTGATTGTAGATTTTTTTACTTGCATTTCCTGCTTTTTTACACTTGTTTTTGCACTCATTGTTGAAGAAAATGATTCCTCATCAGACACAGATGAGGACAAGCTACTGGATGGGAGTTTTGACAGTGATGTGGAGTTGTATGAATTTTATGATGAATAAAACTTGAGTTCAGCTTGACCACGCGGTGGCACAGTGGATAGAGCGTCGAACTGGGATGCAGAAGGACCCAAGTTCGAGTCCCCGATGTCGCCAGCTTGTGCGCGGGCTCATCTGGTTTGAGCAAAAGCTCACCGGCTTGAGCCCAAGGTCACTGACTCGAGCAAGGGATTACTCGGTCTGCGGTCTGCTAAAGGCCCACAGTCAAGGCATATATGAGAAAGCAATCAATGAACAACTAAGGTGTTGCAACGTGCAACGAAAAACTAATGATTGATGCTTCTCATCTCTCCATTTCTGTCTGTCTGTCCCTGTCTATCCCTCTCTCTGACTCTCTCTTTTTTTGTTTTTGTTAAAAACAACAACAACAAAAAAAAAAACTTGAGTTCAATAACTTTATGTAATACATTTTTTTTCAAATTTCGGGCCCCAAAATTAAGGTGCCTCTTATACATGAGGAAATACAGTAGTTTCATTAGGAAACTTAGCACCAAGAAAATTAACATGGATTTTTTAATTTTGTAAGCAACCTAATTTGTGTTTCCACTGTATCTTTTTTTTTTTATTTATTCATTTTTAGAGAGGAGAGAGAGGGAGAGAGAGGGACAGAGAGAGAGAAGGGGGGAGGAGCTGGAAGCATCAACTCCCATATGTGCCTTGACCAGGCAAGCCCAGGGTTTCGAACCGGCGACCTTAGCGTTTCAGATCGATGCTTTATCCACTGCGCCACCACAGGTCAGGCCTCCACCATATCTTTGAAGCAATCAAGAACCTACACTTTCCATTTATCAAAAGAAGTAAAATTAATTAATAATTTTTAAATTGAGGCACAAAACATTCCAGAAAGGAAAGTACTGGTTGCTACAAACTGAATAACATCAGCCATCATCAAAATGAAGGGCCCTGATATTATTATTGCTGTTACCCTCGAATTTTACCATTATGATAAAAATTTAAATGTTTCTAACTACTAGATACTTGTCTATGTTCCCATGGTATATTTTTAATTTGTTTTTATTAATTGTTAGAGAGAGAAAGGAAGGGAAAAAGAGAGAGGAATAAAAAGGAAACGCTGATTTGTTGTTTCACTTATTTATGCATTCATTGGTTGATTCTTGTATGTGCCCTGACCAGGGTTCGAGCCCGCATGTCAGGACAATGCTCTAACCAACTGAGCTACCAGGCCAAGGATTGTTCCCCATGGTTTTAAAGGTATTCCTATGATGCTAGTAACATCTTTTACCTAAAATGATGTGTATAACAATTAAAAAATTATGCATGAAAGCCTAACCAAGTGATGGTACAGTGGATACAACATCAACCTGGGTCCCCTGTTCGAAACCTCAAGGTCACCGGCTTGAGCATGAGCTCGTTGGCTTGAGTGGCTTGATAGTAGGGTCACTGGCTTGAAGCCCAAGGTCACTGGCTTGACCAAGGGGTCACTGGTTCGGCTACAGTCTTCCAGTAAAGGCACATATGAGAAGCAATAAATGAACAACTAAAAGTAACACAACTACGAGTTGACGTTTCTCACTCTCTCCTCCCTCAAGTCCTCCCTTCCTTTCTTTCTCTCTCTCAGAAAAGAAATATATATATATGCATGAGGAAAAAAATTAGGCACATGAAATGCTCTGTCCTAAGTTAGTCTTGACCTAATTTTACAACATAAAAGGAGTACTACTAAAAAGCTGATGTTCTTTCATTTTTCTTGCTATATTTTTTCTAATTCTCTAATCCTATTATCCTATATATAGAACAAACACAGCAAACACATTTATTTTTATAAATAAATTCTAGTTTAAATTTAACAAAAATCTACTCTTTCCAATTCATCAAATAATTTGAGAAATAGTTAAGAAAAGAAAGCAAAAATAAACACTAAAATTACCTATCAAATCTAACATTTCAAATATAATAAAAATACAGAATTATAATCAACTTTAAAAAAAATTTTTTTAAGGCCCTGGCCAGTTGGCTCAGTGGTAGAGCGTTGGCCTGGCGTGCAGGAGTCCCGGGTTCGATTCCCGGCCAGGGCACACAGGAGAAGCGTCTATCTGCTTCTCCACCCCTCCCCCTCTCCTTCCTCTCTGTCTCTCTCTTCCCCTCCCACAGCCAAGGCTCCACTGGAGCAAAGTTGGCCCGGGCACTGAGGATGGCTCTGTGGCCTCTGCCTCAGGTGCTAGAATGGCTCTGGTCACAACAGAGCAACGCCCCAGATGGGCAGAGCATCGCCCCCTGGTGGGCATGCCAGGTGGATCCCGGTCGGCGCATGCGGGAGTCTGTCTGACTGCCTCCCCGTTTCCAACTTCAGAAAAATACAAAAAAAATAAATAAATAAAATAAAAATTTTAATAACTGACCAAAAAAATTTCAAAAGTAAAAAATGGCAAAGGATCCAAAGTAAGACAAGATAACAGCTTGAATAATATATGAAACAAATGAGTTTAAAATGATAAAGAGAATAAAATAGTGTAAAGGGATTCTGTAGATATAAGACCTCTGAATACTATAATTCCTATTTCAATCTCACAGTTTAAAAAAATCTGTTATTTGCATTAAGGTAGAAACTTTAATAGACTTAGAACTAGGACAATATAAAATTAAAGCTCTTGTATAAATCTGGCCCTTGGGAGAGTGACAACTTTTTAGTTATTGAACTTACAACCACCAAAAGAAGGGAGCTTCAACTAATACAGAGGTAAATGGAACACAAAGGGCTGTCCTGACCTGAACTTCCACAATGACACTGCCTAAAAACACACTCTCTAGCTTGCCTCATCCACCTTCTCAATACCTGCTACACACCATCACTCAGTCAACAAACATTTATTAAATCTCCTCAAAAATCACAGTGCTGTATCATATACAGGCCTTCAAGTAGCTTACAATTAATGCAATAGACATACGTGAAGTAAATAATCAACTATAGGCAGTCCTCAGGTTACAAACAAGATAGGTTCTACAGGTTTGTTCTTAAATTAAATGTGTATATAAGTTGGAACAGGTACATTTACCTACTAAATGCAACTTAGACAAATGTTTGTATTAACGTGGTATTTATTTGTACCTTTCTATAATATAAATACTTAAACATTTTCAAACACAACCTTAAACAATCTTGGATGATGCAGAAGATGATGGACTTGTTGGAAAGGATGGGACTGGGGTTAGAGAGTCAGGGTTGGATTCTGCTGCTGGGGTTAATTTCTTGAAGTCGGCATCCAGGGAGGCTTGTACAGAGCTTTTCTTTTTCTCACCATAAATGGCCCTGTAGCATCTCAAGCCTTCGGTAACGTAAACCTTTTTTTATTATTATTGATTTGAGAGAGAGAAACAGGAAGGTAGGGAGGGAGGAGAGAAAAGAGAAGCATCAACTCCACAGTCGCTTCACTTTAGTTGTTCATTGACTGCTTCTCATACGTGCCTTGACAGCAGTGAGGTGGGGGTGTTAGCCAAGCCAGTGACTTCAGGCTCAAGCCAGCGACCTTTGGGCTTAAGCCAGTGACCTTTGGATCATGTCAATGATCCACACTCAAGCCAGCAACCTTAGGATTTCAACATCGGGGTTGATGCTCTATCCACTGAGCCACCACCAGTTAGGCCATACTGGTAAACTTGTGTGAACCTCTCTATATCAGGATCTTGCTCCTTAAACTTTACCATTCCTGCTTCAATGAGACGAAAGCATCTGCTAACTCTTTTGTAGAAAACTTTTTCAATTCTGGACTTTCTAGGTCCCTGTTTTCTTTTCTTTTTTTTCTTTTTTTTTTGTATTTTTCTGAAGCTGGAAACGGGGAGAGACAGCCAGACATACTCCCGCATGCGCCTGACCGGGATCCACCCGGCACACCCACCAGGGGCAATGCTCTGCCCACCAGGGGGCGACGCCCTGCCCACCAGGGGGCGATGCTCTGCCCCTCCGGGGGGTAGCTCTGCCGCGACCAGAGCCACTCCAGCGCGCGCGCGGGGCAGAGGCCAAGGAGCCATCCCCAGCGCCTGGGCCATCTCTGCTCCAATGGAGCCTTGGCTGCGGGAGGGGAAGAGAGAGACAGAGAGGAAGGAGAGGGGGGTGGAGAAGCAAATGGGCGCTTCTCCTATGTGCCCTGGCCGGGAATCGAACCCCGGTCCCCCACACGCCAGGCCGACGCTCTACCGCTGAGCCAACCGGCCAGGGCCTCTAGGTCCCTGTTTTCTTCCCTAAATGTTATCATCTGCTGCTCTAGTTCCATAAGGTTTTCATGGGTTAGTTCTTTGCCATGGGAGTCGAGTAACTCTATGATATCATTTTCACTGATGTCTAACTGCAGTTGATTACCAATAACCCTTATGGTGCTCCACTCATAAATGTGAGTTGTACACATGTCAGAAGTTTATAACACAGAGACCCACTGTGTAACAAAAAGGAATAAAAATGAGTGCTATATGTATAAAGTACATCATTGCTGAGAAAAACCAGAAGCTTCACAGAGGAAGGTAGCATGTGAGCTCAGCATGTGAAAATAAGATTTTGAAAAAAGGAAAGTATAAAAAAATATAACAGTAGAGTTCAGATTGCAAACTATGAAATTATTGCTAATTCGGCAGAAAAGGAATTTACTTTTAAAATGTCAGGTAGCTCGTAAAACTGATGAGAAGTGTAGAGGCTGGCGGGTGAAACAAGTAGGAAACAGGAATTTGAGAACTCAGCCGCAGTAACAGAAACACAGTAGTGAGGATGCCACGGAAACTAGCTGCCATAATGAATTTCTGATAACATCTATATGTCATTGCCTCAGGAGTGAATGCCTAATAAAAGATGTTTCTGGGTCAGCGGAAAAAAATCTCAGTAAGATCAGACAACAGTATTATGTCAATATTGATTTCCTGATTTTGGCCACTGTGCTATGGTTATGTAAGAGATTTCCTTGATTTTGGAAATTACACACTTAAATATTTAGGGGTAAGGCCCTGGCCAGTTGGCTCAGCGGTAGAGCGTTGGCCTGGCATGCGGGGGACCCGGGTTCGATTCCCGGCCAGGGCACATAGGAGAAGCGTCCATTTGCTTCTCCACCCCCCACTCCTTCCTCTCTGTCTCTCTCTTCCCCTCCCGCAGCCGAGGCTCCATTGGAGCAAGGATGGCCCGGGCGCTGGGGATGGCTCCTTGGCCTCTGCCCCAGGCGCTGGAGTGGCTCTGGTCTCGGCAGAGCAACGCCTCTGAGGGGCAGAGCATCGCCCCCTGGTGGGCAGAGCATCGCCCCTAGTGGGCGTGCCGGGTGGATCCCAGTCCGGTGCATGCGGGAGTCTGTCTGACTGTCTCTCCCCGTTTCCAGCTTCAGAAAAAAAATACAAAAAATATATATATATATTTAGGGGTAAAAAGACATCATATTGGCCCTGGCTGGTTGGCTCAGTGGTAGAGCGTTGGCCTGGCGTGCAGAAGTCCCAGGTTCGATTCCCGGCCAGGGCACATAGGAGAAGCGCCCATCTGCTTCTCCACCCCTCCCCCTCTCCTTCCTCTCTGTCTCTCTCTTCCCCTCCCGCAGCCGAGGCTCCATTGGAGCAAAGATGGCCCCGGCCCTGGGGATGGCTCCTTGGCCTCTGCCCCAGGCGCTAGAGTGGCTCTGGTCGCAACAGAGCAACGCCCCGGAGGGGCAGAGCATCGCCCTCTGGTGGGCAGAGCATCGCCCCCTGGTGGGCGTGCCAGGTGGATCCCAGTCCGGCGCATGCGGGAGTCTGTTTGTCTCTCCCCGTTTCCAGCTTCAGGAAAAAAAAAAAAAAAAAAAGACATCATATCTACCATTTCCTCTTAAAGATTTATTAAATTTTTATTTTTTAAAAATAGTACTGTGTAGGTGGAAAGGAGAAGGCACAGGTAAAATAGTACTGTGTAGGTGGAAAGGAGAAGGCACAGGTAGTTGGCCTGTCCAAACTAAAGTGGTCATTTCAGGGGTTAGAAGTTAGACTCGAAAATATACATTATTGACCATCATATGGTATCTCCCCTTGAAAGGAAGATTTTTTAAAACACAGGGCACGGGATTAGATGAAAGGGAAAAAAAAGGGAGAAAGACAGGCAAAAAAGAATACTTAGTAGGTTTGAGAAGTTATACTCTAGTTGTTCATTTGTCCGTAAACCTACATGATCTACTACCTTGCCAACTCTAATACTTAAGCTTTTAAAGATCCCCTTCTGCATGGGATCAGCACAGTGCCGCCCACCAGAGCACTCATCCTCAGACTTCAACAGCACTTCCCCTCCCCCCTGCCCTCCAGGAAGCCAAGTGGAAAACAGATGAGCCCCACTCCCCAACTCTATCTAAACACTACCTACTTTCAGTCTACTTCCACGTTGTAAAAATAAAAAACAAATCAACTTGTCTGCTTAAAATCTCCTTCCAATGTACATAAAATATGTGCTCTTCATAAAATATTTTCTGGTCACCTCTTAATTCAATGATTCTCTTGGCTGTGAAAAAGAGAAAAATTCTTTTTAAAACTTAAAAGGAAGTGTTCTACACAATCATACTGACATGAAAAAGCAGCAGCAAACCATAACATAACCTGGGAGCTAGGCGAAGAACAGCAAGGAAAAACTGAAAGCCAAGCTTTGTCTTTAGAAACATACTCATTTTTCACCAAGCTTTGCTTCCAGAAAACTCATAACTTCTTCGGAAGTTCACTTTGTATATCTGCAACAGAGATTAAGCCTTCTTCAATAATATAAGACTAGGCTTTAATAAGCTCAAATATTAAACAAAGACATGTTATCTTATTATCCGCTTTGTAGTGAAAGGAAAACATGAGGGTATCCTACTCCTCAATATCATTCCAACAACTGGTATGTGTCCACAATAAATAGAACTATAGATTCCAAATCCTCTCTTTAAATGAAATTCACACTGCATTGGACTTTGAGAAGGAATACTAGTAATAGCTTTTATTTTTCCCAAACATAACTGTTATTATTCTTTTTATACCAGACATGATAGAAACCTAACTATGGTGACTAATTATTTCACATAATACACACTCGTTAACAAAAATCTCTCAGCATTAGTAACTTCTCACAGGTAAATACAAAAGTAGAGGAATCACGACACTGATAATCCAAGAATACATATGAACTTTTGGTAATAGTCCTGTCATCCTAATTATGCTTTGTTTAGGTTAATTATATAAAAATGTGTTTACTATCCCACAACATAACTTTGACTTGGTGCTAAATAAATAGAGATCCTCAATAAATTCAATTTTTTTAAAAATACGGGTCAGATATATTTATATCCGTACTTAGTAGGAAAAGGACACCAATGCAGTACTAAGCGTGTACAACATGGAACTCTATCAATCTCCTACGCAGTTTTTCATTTTCCTGCTGTGTGCACACACCAATGGATGAAAGGAACACCCCGGGAGCATTGTTCTTTACAAAAATTATCTTTGGCCCTAGTTGGTGGTTCTGTGGGTAGAGTCAGCCTGGCGTACAGACATCCCAGGTTGGATTCCCAGTCAGGGCACCCAGGACAAGTGACCATCTGCTTCTCTCTCCCTCCCTCTCCTCCTCATCACCCTCTTCCTTCCCTCAGCCAGTGGCTCAATTGGTTCCCTGCGCTCTGAGGATAGCTTAGTTGGTCTGAGCAAATCAGCGTCAGGTGCTAAAAACAGCTCAGTACTGGAGCATCGGCCCAAGATGGGGTTGCCAGGTGGATCTAAGTTGAGGCGCATGCAGGAGTCTATCTCACTATCTCACTCCCTCTCACCTAAAAAAAACAAAAATTGTCTTTCAATCAATTTAAGACTGACTGACATCAGGTTGGTCAAATTCTAAAAACAGCATCCTAGCAACATCAGGATAAAATTACGCATATCAATTTGAATTTTTTTCAACATCCTCTAACAAAATCCACTCAAAAGTGAAATAACTGTAACATTTTTATCTATCCACTACCCCATGACACCTTTATAGAAATTTTTCAGACCAATAAAAGTATTATTTCCATCCAAAAGAAAAAAAGTATAAAGCATTTACTCTTGGCACCTACACACACACACACACACACACACACACACGCGCGTGCGCCATGCAAATGTATTCTAACAAAAGGAAATGAAATTTCAAAAGGAATAAAACTAATGCCCCATATGTCAATCAGTAGCTTCTACCGAATAAAACTGTGTGTCAATACGAACTTTATTTTTCCCTTTGATATTTCAAAGTTGCATCTGAATAGAAAACATCTTTACAACCACTTAATTTGTAAGAAAGGCTAGAAAGTCATGCAGTGGTATGGTTAGTATCAAATGACCTACCAGGACTCTCTAGAGCAGGGGTCCCCAAACTACGGCCCACAGGCCACATGTGGCCCCCTGAGGCCATTTATCCGGCCCCCGCGCCCTTCTGGAAGGGGCAGCTCTTTCATTGGTGGTCAGTGAGAGGAGCACTGTATGTTGCAGCACTGCAAAGCATGGCATTGCTCATGTACAGTACTACTTCCGGTGATGCAAGATGCACGCGTCACGGCTCTGGAAGCGCATCATATCACTTGTTACGGCTAGCAGTGACAAATATGGAACTAGACATTGACCATCTCATTAGCCAAAAGCAGGCCCATAGTTCCCATTGAAATACTGGTCAGTTTGTTGATTTAAATTTACTCGTTCTTTATTTTAAATATTGTATTTGTTCCCGTTTTGTTTTGTTTTTTTTACTTTAAAATAAGATATATGCGGTGTGCATAGAAATTTGTTCATAGTTTTTTTTTTATAGTCCGGCTCTCCAATGGTCTGAGGGACAGTGAACTGGCCCCCTGTGTAAAAAGTTTGGGGACCCCTGCTCTAGAGGTCAATTGCCCTGTGTAGTGGAAAATAATCACAGATAAAAGCAGCAATGGTTTAGCTCCTAATTCCCCAAGGAAGACAGCCTGGTGGTCTCAAATTAAGAGCTTGCTGTTTCCCATCCTAGCAATGATGGTAACACTGAAGAAAGACAAATAATTGGAAGAAAAGAAGGAGGGAAGGAGGGAGGAAGGGAGGAAAGGAAGGAAAGAAGGAAGGGAGGGTGGGAGGGAGGGAGGGAAGAAAAAGAAAAGAAAAGAAAAGAAAAGAAAAGAAAAGAAAAGAAAAGAAAAGAAAAGAAAAGAAAAGAAAAGAAAAGAAAAGAAAAGAAAAGAAAAGAAAAAAGAACCCCACAAAAACAAAAACACACCTCTGGGTGAACATACGCGATAAACTATGTTGTGTAAAGAAGCAAGTAATGTGAAGTCAACAGTCCTCAAAATGGATGCATAAACCTGGGGGTTCATGAAGATTTTCCAAGAGTTGTGTGAGCAAGCATGTTTTTAAGGAAATCAAGTTTCAGATACTCAATGTCCACACTCTTTCCTAGAAGCAGTTCGGTTTATCTTAGAATGCACTTGAGGACGGGACAACCCCTTCTCAGTCTTTCTCCCTCTGATTACGGTGCATTCCCTGAGTCCTCAAGCAAAAGGGTAATTTTAAACAGATGTTGAAAACGTATAATTCTATAGACCTAAAGGTCATGTGACAAGTCCTTTTGCAAATCAGGTAATTTCCAATTCCTTTCTTTCAACAAAATTGAAGGAGGGCCTAATCCAGTTGTCAGCTGACAGATCACTAAAATTTTTTACAGAATGATTCTGGCATATAATTAAAAAGATAGTCAAAGAATTGCATGACACATATAATGACACTCCAACCACTACCATCTACCGAAGCAGAAAAGGTGATCACTAAAATATTTTCAAGTTTGAAAATACAGGGTGGGGCAAAAGTACGTTTACAGTTGTTCATATGTAAGATAACAATACCCTGTTTTGTGTACTTACAACTATAAACCGACTTTTGCCCCACCCTGTATATTACATTAAGTTCTATAAAAGATGTAGAATTAAAACACAAGTGAAAAAGAAAAAGGAATAATGTAAACCTCTCACTGCTAAAGAGTTTAATGTGATTCTTAAATGGATGATGGCAAATATCAAATACTAGAATATTTAGAACCTATCCAGGTATAACAACGATGTGATGGTTCTAGTCAATATGTCAATATGGATAATACACTGGAAATTTTATATGCTGAAACTCTCTGAACCATTGACTTAAAATGTAAGCTATAAATGTTAAAGTAAAATATCATACATACTTTATCAAAAATATTTCAGTCAGGCCCTGCCTGGATGGATAGTTTGGTTGGTTAAAGCATTGTCCTGATACCCAGAGGTTGCTGGTTAAATCCTGGGTAAGGGCACATACAGAAACAGATCAATGTTTTTGTCTCTTTCCCTTCCTCGCTCTCTGAAATCAATAAATAAAAAATATTTTTTTTTAAATATTTCAGGCAGCCTGACCAGTAGTGGCACAGTGGATAGAGCAGAACCTGGGATGCAGAGGCCCCAGGTTTGAAACTCCAAGGTCGCCAGCATGAGCACGGGCTCACCAGCTTGAGCATGGGATCATGGAAATTATCTCAGGCCCTGGCTGGTTGACTCAGCAGACAGAGCATCGGCCTGGCATATGGAGGTTCTGGGTACGATTCCTGGTCAGGACAAATAAGAAAAGCGACCATGTGCTTCTCTCCCCTTCCTTCTCTCGTTTTCTCCTTCTTGCCCTCCTGCAGCCAGTGGCTCGATTGGTTTGAGTGTCAGCCCTAGGGCTGAGGATAGCTCTGGGGTCTGAGCATTGGCCTTAGGCGCTGAGGATAGCTTGGTTGATTTGACCATCAGCCCCAGACAGGGGCTGCTGGGTAGAGATCCTGGTTGGGGCGCAGATGGGAGTCTATCTCACTATCTCCCTTCCTCTCACTTGAAAAAAACAAAAAAAACAAAAAAAAAAAGAAAGAAAAGACATGATCTCATGGTCACTGGCTTGAGCCCAAAGGTCACTGGCTTGAAGCCCCAGGTCATTGGTTTGAGCAAGGGGTCACTGACTCAGCTTGAGCTCCCTGGTCAAGCAAGTATGAGAAGCAATCAATGGACAACTAAGTGACACAACTACAAGTTGATGCTTGTCATCTCTCTCCTTTCCTGTTTCTCTCTCTCGCTCACTAAAATAATATACATATTTCAGGCAGAATACAGGCACAATGTTTTAAGAATCAGTTAACTGTATTAATAATGGGAATATGGCCAAGTCCCTGGCCAGTCAACTCAGTGGTAGAGCATTGGCCTGGCGTGTGGAAGTCCTGGGTTCAATTCCCAGCCAGGGCACACAGGAGAAGCACCAATCTGCTTCTCAACCCTTCCCCTCTCTCCTTTCTCTGTCTCTCTCCTCCCCTCCTGTAGCCAAGGTTCCACTGGAGCAAAGTTGGCCTGGACGCTGAGGATGGCTGCATAACCTCTGCTTCAGGTGCTAGAATGGCTCCAGTTGCACTGGAGCAATGGCCCAGATGGGCAGAGCATCGCCCCCTTGTGGGCTTGCCAGGTGGATCCCGGTCTGGCACATGCAGGAGTCTGTCCGTCTCCCTCCCAGAATCTCACTTCAGAAAAATACAAAAAAAAAGAAAGAAAATATGTAAATGAAATAATGGTAAGAAAAGCAAACCTCAAAACAGTATACATTAGAAAAGATAGTGTGTGAGCAGTGGTTTGCAACAGCAGGGGAAAGCATCAACTCTGTGGATTTGAAGAGATAATCTTTTCTTTTTTTTTTTAATACAGTGAGAGGAGGGGAGGCAGAGACAGACTCCCATATCCGCCTTCACCAGGATCCACACAGCAAGCCTACTGGGGGCGATGCTCTGCCCATCTGAGGTGTTGCTGCATTGCTCAGCAACCAAGTTCTTCTTAGTGCCCAAGCCATCCTCAACACCTGGGGCCAACTCGTGAAGAGCTAATCTTAAAGCAATTTTCTTTTGGGACACTTAAGCACATTCAGCTTCTAACCAAAAATGCTTCAGTCTTTCTTTTTTTTAAAAAAAAGGAAAATAATAGTCTAGAGGCTGTCACTTAGTTTGAGCTTTAATAGGCTCTTAAGTTCTAACACGATAAGGGTGACTCCTTTCAGCAATAATGAAGGGCAAGTCCCTTAAAGACCTGCCAGCAATTTGGATTTGACATCTCTCTTCTTCTAGGTTCACAGTAAATTTGAACATCAAGATCAGAGAATTTCCATTTTACTGAGTGAAACGGCAGCAATGAAAATGTCAAATCCTCAGGCAAAGGATTGATATATTATTGTTTGCAAAGCAAAAGTTTGGTAAGGAAAAAAAATTCCTCCAAGTTCTACTCTCTTTAATGCAGTTGTAAATAGCAACCTTATCTTTTATTAGACATAAATTATTAAGACTCAATTAAAAGCAGTTACCATATAAATATGGAACAAGAAAGCAAAGATCTGCTGACATCCACAATAACTGAACATGGTATCAGGGTTACCTTAAAGCCTTATAACAATATGGAAACATCAGGAAAAAACAGGTATGTGAAAAGCATCATTCAATAGTCCTCCACATATCCCCTTTCAAATCCCAAAGTCACCCAGAGGCAGTTTAGGGTAGTAGTTGAAAGAACAGGTCCTGGAGCCAAAATGCCTGGGTTGAATCCAGGCTTTGCAATTTGCTGGCTGAATGATAAAGGATAAATTATTTAACCTCTCCTAACTGTGAGTTACTTAACTGTGCCTGTTTTCTTATCTCATACCAAGTGCTCAGTAAATGTAAGTTACTATCATTACAAGGAGGAAAAAAAGGGGGAAAGTTCCAAGGAAAGCCAGCAGGCCTTGACTTTCTCTTTGTTAGTAGCTCATCAAAAGATGAATATGACTCACTGTTGGCAACACAGAGGACAGAGCACTGACCTGGGATGCTGAGGACCCAGGTTCAAACCCCGAGGTCTCCGGCTTGGGTGCAGGCTCATTTGGCTTGAGCACAGGCTCACCAGCTTGAATGCAGGGTCACCAGCTTGAGAATGGGGTTGCTAACTAGAATGTGGGATCATAGACATGAACCCCATGGTCGCCAGCTTGAGTGCAGGATCATCAACATGATCCTACGGTTGCTGGATTGAGCAAGGGGTCACTGGATTGGCTGGAGCCCCCTGGTCAAGGCACATATGAGAAGCAGTCAATGAACAACTAAAGTGACGCACTATAAGTTGATGCTTCTCATCTCTCTCCCTGTCTCTCTAGCACACACACACACCCCCAAAAAAGAGATGAATATAATTCTAAGAAACCCTAGCCTGACCAGGCAGTGGTGCAGTGGATAATGTCGGACTGGGACGTGGAGGACCCAGGTTCGAGACCCCGAGGTTGCCAGCTTGAGCGTGGACTCATTGGGTTTGAGCAAAGCTCACCAGCTTGGACCCAAGGTCGCTGGCTCAAGCAAGGGGTCACTCAGTCTGCTGAAGGCCCGCGGTCAAGGCACATATGAGAAATCAATCAATGGACAACTAAGGAACCACAACAAAGAATTGATGTTTCTCATCTCTCTCCCTTACTGTCTGTCTGTCCCTATCTGTCCCTCTCTCTGACTCTCTCTGTCTCTGCCACAAAAAAACCCAAAAAACTAAGAAACCCCAATATTTGAGATTTTTAAGTCCCTGATTGCATTAGGTGCATCATGCTTCTAGTGGGTATTCAATAAAAGCAACTAGCCTTATGATATGCTGACCCACACTGTAGGATTGGGGTTCATACAATCTACAGAAGGACTGATTGAAAAGCAAGAGATTTGCCCTGGCCAGTTGGCTCAGTGGTAGAGCTTAGGCCCAACATGTGGATGTCCCAAGTTCGATCCCGGTCAGGGTACACTGAGAAAGTGACCATCTGCTGCTCCCCTCACCGCCACCCTCCACCTCTCTCCTCCTCCTCCTGCAGCCCTGGCTCAATTGGTGCAAATAGCCCCGGGCACTGAGGATGGCTCCATGGAGCCTCCACCTCCCGTGCTAAATCAAGCATGGCCCCAAAAGGGCAGAGCATCCGCCCCAGACAGGGGTCATCAGGTGGATCCCGGTCAGGGCGCGTGAAAGAGTCTGTCTCTCTATCTCCCCTCCTCTCATTTGGAAAAGAAAGGAAGAAAAAAAAGAGAGCAAGACACTCACAGATGCTATGTACTCAGCTAAATTACCTTGGAATATTGTGTATCTAGAATTTTATCTAGTCTTATTTTGTTATTTTCCATTTATAAGCCACATAAATGTTATGGTCTAAAGCAGTGGTCTCCAACCTTTTTTGGGCCACGGACCAGTATAATGTCAGAAAATATTTTCACAGATCGGCCTTTAGGGTGGGATGGATAAATGTATCATGTGACCGAGACAAGCGTCAAGAGTGAGTCTTAGACAGATGTAACAGAGGAAATCTGGTCATTTTTAAAAAATAAAACATCATTCAGACTTAAATATAAATAAAATGGAAATAATGTAAGTTATTTATTCTTTCTCTGTGGACCGGTACCAAATGGTCCCCAGCCCCCGGTCCGCGGCCTGGGGGTTGGGGAACACTGGTCTAAAGTACACCTGCTCACAAAAATTAGAGGACATGTTATTGTTTCATATTAATTTTGAAATATCCCCTAATTTTTGTGAGCAGTATAGAAAGCAGAGGCTGTAAGCAAACAGAATTAAATTCCAAAGTTAGGTTAAAACTCTATTACTAATTTTTTTCTTTCTGATCATTTCAATTAATCTTCATATGGGGCACAAATGCGCCATGGGATATGAGAAGTAGGAGGTATCAGGCCAAGCAATCAATCTTATCCCATTTATTCTTTAGGCACCAATAATGCTATTATTAGCAAGCCTAAATATGAACAGTACTTCAGAATCTGAAAGTGAAAGGGATTTCAGAGGTCACCAACCCAAAACAAATGAAGGAATAATCTTTCCCACATTTCATCATCCAGCTTTGCCTGAAAATACGATGGCACTGGTAACAGGGTGGAAGGGGTCGTGGCTGCAGCTATAGTTTGTGCCCCAGGCACTGTCCATGCATCACACACTGCCACAGGGAATCAATCTGCAAAATGAGAAAATCCTAAAAGAAAATATAAGATGGAGTTGTAAAGACATTCCAAAAGAGATAAAAGACTAAAATTTTAATAGAATGGGTTATGATATTAGTCTAAATCAAAAAAGTACTCATCCTCTAAATGACAGACCATCATTTTACTCAATTTAGTTCAACAGAGATGAACAAAACAGAAACACTTTCATTCACTCATTTTAATAAGTTAAAGACACTTGTTATAAAGGCCTGTGTGCCACTTTAGTAAGTACGAAAAAGTACCATTACTACAATTACTATTAAAACAAGATCCCGCCCTGGCCGGTTGGCTCAGTGGTAGAGCGTCAGCCTGGCGTGCAGAAGTCCCGGGTTCGATTCCCCGCCAGGGCACACCGGAGAAGCGCCCATCTGCTTCTCCACCCCTGCCCCTCTCCTTCCTCTCTGTCTCTCTCTTCCCCTCCTGCTGCCAAGGCTCCACTGGAGCAAAGGTTGGCCTAGGCACTGAGGATGGCTCTATGGCCTCTGCCTCAGGCGCTAGAATGGCCCTGGTTGCAATAGAGCATCGCCCCCTGGTGGGCATGCCGGGTGGATCCCGGTTGGGCGCATGTGGGAGTCTGTCTGACTGCCTCCCCATTTCCAACTTCAGAAAAATACAAAAAAAAAAAAAAAAAAAAAAAAAAGATCCCTGTAGCCAAGGAGTGTCTGCTCTGTTGTCAGTAAAGCGGTGACTGGTTCACAAAAACTTAAGAGATAAAACATTGTGGAGTGAAGGGTGTAAACAAGAGCTGGTGTAAATCCCAGCTCTGCTACTAGCTATGACAGCTTACACAAGTAAGTTAACCTATAAAATTAAAGATGTTAATTTTGCTTTAAAAATAAAGTTGTAATACATATATAAAGATATATAGATATATATATATAATGTTATAAAACAACCTTCATTTCCTGACAAGCTGACCATAAGAATTTCTTCATACCTCACTTAAATTTTACTTATTTCCTACCTTGATCCTAACAAAGCTAAGTTTGTTACACTTAAAATCTTAGGTTTTGTAATTTTTTTTCCAATTCTGTATTTCTGTATATAACTACCATCTTCAGGGATATTTTACCTACTGTGCCCATAAGATATTGCAAATATTTCAGTTATAGGAAATTTTACCTCCATCAAAAAAAAAAGAATTAAAATGTTTTAACCTATGCACATGAGAATTTAAAACATAAAGACAGTTTTATACTGTAAATGTTAAAATAACAGAACAGCTCATAAAAAGACAGTACTGTGTAGCTCCTTTAGTTGAAACATATATTAGTGGAGCAAGACTTGGCCCATATCACTCCCTGCTGCCGTCTCTAAGACATTGCCTTAGGAATGTGTGACAAAGACCAATCAATCCTATTGCTATTAAAATTCAGGCCTAATTACTGAAA
This sequence comes from Saccopteryx leptura, assembly GCF_036850995.1. NCBI lineage: Eukaryota > Metazoa > Chordata > Mammalia > Chiroptera > Emballonuridae > Saccopteryx > Saccopteryx leptura. The sequence goes on from NC_089508.1 coordinate 88,050,842, forward strand.
CATTTACTGATTGAAAATTCAAAAGGATGAAGGCCAGTGACCCAAATCCTACATGTGCATAATAAAAGAGAAGCACTACACTTTTTTTTAGAAAGAGAGAGACAGGAAGAGAGATGAGGAGAATCAACTCATAGTTGTGGCACTTTAGTTCACTGATTGCTTCTCACACTGAGCCAGTGACCCCTTGATCAAGCCAGTGACGTTGGGCTCAAGCCAGCGACCATGGGATCATGTGCAGGATCCCACACTCAGGCCTGCAACCCCACACTCAAGCTGGTGAACCCCGACTCAAGTCGATGAGCCCACGCTCAAGCTGGCAACCTTGGGTTTCAAACCCAGGACCTCAGTGTCTCAGGTCCATGCTCTATCCCCTGTGCTACCAGTGAAGCATATACTACTTTTTAAGAAAGAACTGTACGCCTTGGCTGGGTAGTTAGTTGGTTAGAGCGAGGTCTGATATACCAAGATTGGGAGTTTGATCCCTGTCAGGCCACATACAAGAACCAACCAATTAATGCATAAATAGGGGGAACAACAGTCTCTGTTTCTTTCTTTCTCTATGTCTCTCTCCCTTGAGATCTCTGTTAAGTTAAAAAAACAAACAAACAAAAAATAACCATGCATCTGATCCCACCCCTAAAAACCATGAGCGCAATCCATCTGGGACTTTCTTTCATTCAATAAATATTTATTATCCGCCAACTGTGTGCCAGGCATTGCACAGCGAACACAAGAGATCGTGTGTGTGTGGGGGGGGGGGGGGGGACCCCTTCTCTCCTAAGAGCAGGAATGTCTCCCGTTCTGTCTGTAAGGCTGCCCGTCTTAATTCCAGGAGGACACGCCGTAGCTTGCCCCCTACCCCACGAAGGTTAATGATACTGACACTCCACCCGAACTCGGCGGGCCCGCTCCGCTCGCAGCCCTGACACGGCTTCCGCGCCCGGGTTCTTAACCACCACGGACGGGACCCCTGGGCTCGGGGAAGCCCGCGGCCTGAGCGCCGGCTCCAGCGGCCCCGCGAAGGCGAGCGGAGCACGCCGGACCCGCCACGGGCACGCCCCGCGCGCCCGCCGCCCGCCCCGCGCAGGCGCCGCCGCCACCGCCCGCGCGCGACTCGCGGCCCGGACCCCACCCGCTGGGGTTTCGCGCGTTCCCGACCCACCAGCCATAGCCTCTTACCGGCGCCCTGGTTCCGGCGCCCCGGCCTCCCGGCTCCCGGCGGCCGCCCCGCGGGGCGCCTCCTCCTCGGCCGCGGCCGCCGCGGAAACCCCGGCCGCGGCCCCGGCGGCCGCTTCCGTCCCCGCTGCCGCTTCTCGCCAGCGCCGCTGCGGCTCCGGCCCTCTCGCGGTCGCGATCCCCGCTGGGCCGGTCACGGCCGGACCGGCGTCCGTGGCCGCCCCGAGCTCCCCGGTCCGCCTGCATCTGGCCGCTGCCGGCGGTGTTGAGCGAGCGGGAGCCGGGCCGCCGCCCAGAGGCCCTTGTCCCACCGGAAGCGGGCCGCACGGCGGAGCCGCGAGCGACGGCCCGGTGGCTGCGAGCGCGGGGTGCGGGGCCGGGGGTGGAAGCCGCCGCGGGGGAGGGGCGGCCCCGTGCTGGCAGGTGGAGCCCGGCGGCCGGGGAAGGCGAGGGCCCGATGAAGGCCCGACCGGTGGGAACCGGCAGTTGGGTACCGGGGTGGGTCTGAGGGAGGGATCGTGGAAAGGAAAAGGACAGGTTATAAACGGTTTCTGTAATATAAACTCATTTTTGTTTAATAATAATAATAATTGAAAATACAAATATGGATGTGTGTAATGCTGGTGGCTGGGGCCAGGCAGGTTCACGGTGGACTCGAGCAGACGGTAGAGAAACTGCAGAGCTGCGAAGGGTCAGGCCATACCGTTTATTGGAGGCTCACAGAGACAGGCAAACAAATAACATAAGGGAAAGAACTAATAAAGGAAAATCTGCTATTCTCAGTAAGGGCAAGGGAGCGAGGAAAATCGCTCCTCATGGGAGTGGAAGAGCGATCTGGGAGAAGCACCGTAGCCTCACATAGGCTAGCTGTGCACAGGTGCCTCTGCCATGTGCTCATACTAATCAAGCAAAGTGCTTGCAGAACAAGCCTAACACAGCTACCTGCCCACAGTGTTTGTGTAAAATGTCTAAAAAAACATAAGCCAAAATATTAATTGGTTAACTGTGGTGAGACGGCAAGTTATTTTTAATTATCAAGAATGAATATAATTTCTTAAATTATGCAGAACTCGAGTTCAAGAGGAGGTATGGAGGAAAAGGCCGGGTGGGTCTCAGGTGAAGGTGGGTGTGGACTGCAGCAACAACTGGGAGTAGAGAGAACGGTCCAGAACTGGTAGATGGATAGAAAGGGCTCTGGGGTCATGAAGAGAATTTTGGTAGAAGTGACTACTTCAGCTCACTCTTACTGAGCACATGAGCATTGAATTCTCCTAACAGTCCTGTTATCCTTATTTTGCAGATGAGGAAGTCACGCTAGAGAATTTAACTCACTTTGTGTAACACAGCTAGGTAGTGGTTCTACTCACTGCAGTCTATTCTGTGTGTTTCACTTATTCAGTAGAAAGTTTTTGAGACATCCATGTTTTATGATTTAATGCTTTTTTATGCCTAAGTAGTAGTCTATTTTATGAATAAGACTATTTTTAACCAAGGGGAAAGAGCAATTGGTTATTGATACATGGGAGCCCTTTTTAACTTCATATTAAAGAAACCACATGAAAACAACAAAGACAAGGGCTTAAGACGCCTATTATCCAATCAGCATTGAAAACGAGTGTTTTCTTCTTAGTCTTTTCTGGCCCTTAACTTCTCATCCCCCTGACCTTCCCACTTAGAATTGGACACAAAGTCCTGTTAACTATTCCATCTCCTGTCTCATTATCTACTTCCTTGGCTCTCAATTTAATTCAGGCCCTAACTACTTGTGGGCTAGATTATCCCAATGGTTTCCAAATGGCTCTGCCTAGAATTCTAATTCTCCTCCACAGAATATTTTTTTTTGAGAGTATAGTGACTAAGAATCAAGACTTTTAAGCCATACTGCCCTGGGTTCCAATCATTCCATTACTAACTGTCCAGGAATGGTAGCGGTTTGGTATTATACATTGTCTCTTCCTAATTTTATGGGCAGTGACATAAAGTTGATAACTTGAAATGGGCCACAGAACTGTTACACCATAGAAATTGCAGATTCCTCCAGAGCAAGGCTTTGTTGGGGCTGAAGGTAGAAACAGATTGTTAGATTTCCCAGCACACCACTGATTTGGGTTCTTACCAAGTTGAACACACATTCATCTCGTGCCAGACATTAGCACAAATCAAGGGTTTCTCAACTTTGGCACATCTAGAGCTAGGTAATTTTGTGTGGTGTTAGTGTGTACTTTGAATTAATGTTTAAAAGGATTCCAGCCTCTACCACTCAGTGGCCCCCCCTTATCCGCAGGAGGATGCTCCAGACCCCCAGTGAATGCCTGAAACTGCAGATAGTACTAAACCCTGAACTTAACTGTTTTTTTCCTGTACATACATACCTATCATAGTTTATAAATTAGACAATAATAATTATGACCATATGCTGTAATAAAAGTTATGTGAATGTGTCTCTCAAAATACCTTACTGCATTGTATTCACCTTTTGAAATAAAGAAAGCACTTAACAACTTCTTTGGCATATCCAAATTTCCAGCATCACTATTGTGCTTTGGGGCTATTCTGAAGTAAATAAACGGTTACTTGAACACAGCACTGCAATACCACAGCAGTCAATCTGAACTCAGACAGCTACTAAATGGCTAGGGGCTGACAGTTTATATAGTGAAGATACCTGAACAAAGATGATTCCTGTCCTGAGTGGTAAAGAGCTAGATGATGAGTGATTTCATCATGGTATTCAGAATGGTGTCAAATTTAAAACTAGAAATTGTTTATTCCTGGAATTTTCTATTTAATATTTTGGACTGCAGTTGATGGTGGTTAACTGAAATCATAGAAAGCAAAACCGCAGATAAAGAGAACTACTGTAGTTGCTACCCACCAGCAGCTCTCCCTCCCCCAGTTGGGACAAAAGTGGCTCCAGACATTGCCAAATGTCCCATGAGCAGCAAAATCAGTGGATGAGAGCCACTAGCACAAGTGGATTTAATTTTGTAACTCTCAAGAAGCCTCCAAAATTATGAGGTTAAAACAATCCGTGGGTTTCAGATTAAGCCAACTCCATTAGGCTACATTCACTCTGTTTGATACTTTCACTTAGAAGTCAATTAGAGACTCAGTAACACTTTTGAAAGGCATTATGCTTGTTTTACAGATAGCCTTGTTTGTGGATAGTGAGAGCTACCATTAACATCTACTTTGTGCCAGGAACTATTCTAAACACTTTATTCATACTCACTCATTTAATCTTTATAATATTCCTATAAGGTAAATCCTATTGTTATTCCTATTTTACAAACAAGAAAACAGTCACAGTGGAGTTAAATAATCAGCCCAAGCTAATAAGTGACAGAACTGGGATTCATCCCCAGACACTCTGTTTCAGAATCTGTGTCCTTAAATCTATACTACAGATGCCATTAGAAGTCCAAGGACTAAATTGTTCTCCCCTTCCCCACCTATTAATTCAAGGTTTGGGGTTTCTTTGTTTTTCTTTATTTTCAGGTCCACCAGTGGTGTTCAGGTTACGGAGGATTCTGTGGTCCCCTGCTAACACTACCTAATTGGAGGACACCACTAGCAAAAGTTCTTTTAGACCAGAATGTTGAGTTTGCTTTCCTCATTTGATTCTGATCTACATGGAAAAGATGTCTGTCACCAAGAATGAAAATGCCATACAAGTAGCTCCTGCATTGCAAGAAACCAGAGACATTTTGAGTTGGTAAATAATAAAGGAAATGAGGATTTGATCATCTTGATTTTAAACATATACCATTGCATGAATAAAATTTTCAGTTTTCCTTTAGGTACTATTCACAAGATAGCAAAACGAAGTGCTGAATTACATAGGTAGCTCCTTAAGAAAATAAATTATATACTTTTTGAATTTTAAAATATATATGACCTAGTTAATTTTTTTAAAAAATAAGGCACCGGCCCTGGCCGGTTGGCTCAGTGGTAGAGCATCGGCCTGGCGTGCAGAAGTCCCGGGTTGGATTCCCGGCCAGGGCACACAGGAGAGGCGCCCATCTGCTTCTCCACCCCTCCCCCTCCTTCCTCTCTGTCTCTCTCTTCCCCTCCTGCAGCCGAGGCTCCATTGGAGCAAAGATGGCCCGGGCGCTGGGGATGGCTCCTTGGCCTCTGCCCCAGGCGCTAGAGTGGCTCTGGTCGCGACAGAGCAACGCCCTGGATGGGCAGAGCATCGCCCCCCGGAGGGCGTGCCGGGTGGATCCTGGTCGGGCGTATGCGGGAGTCTGTCTGACTGCCTCCCCGTTTCCAGCTTCAGAGAAATACAAAAAAAAAAAAAAAAAGAAGGCACCTGGGAACTTGTAGAAACGCAAATTCTCAGGCCTCACCCCAGACTCAGAAACTCTGGGGATGAGGCTCAGCAATCAGTGGTTTAGCAGGCCCTCCGTCAGGCAATTCTGATGCTGCTCAAGTTTAAGAACCACTGTCTCAAGGTATTTTTTGAGCCTTCAAACATCACAAGAAAACATAATCCGAGTCCAAGGCCACAGATCTTAAAAGCTCTCACTATTTAATGAAAGTAGACGTTAAGATAGGGCTTTTTATTAAAAAAAAAAAAAAAAAAAGCACTGCCCTCTTGCAAATATAATTTTCATGGAACAAATGCATCTTCCTGATTCTTCTCTTTGTAGCCAGGCAGATTTCCTACAGCTTAGTTGATTTCTGATACTTAAAATATGAATAATGCAAACTAGAAAACCCTGTCATGGTTTCTCAAAAAGATGTCTTTTTATTCACTACATGTTTTTGAATGGCTGCATCCACTATGGAGGGGTGCTCACAGGTTTCAGGGAGGAACTTTGGCAGAAGCTATTTGATCAGGCCAGAATCGTCAGCCTATATAACCTGTAAACATGGAGGCAAGTGAACCGCCTGTCAGGTCACAATGGTTGAATTTGAGATTATAAAAAATCTAAAAATACAGTTTAAAATGTAAAACAACTGTTAGTTGTATTGTGTGTCCATCACCCAAAGTCAAATCATTTTTCATCACCGTATATCTGTCCCTCTTTACTTCTCTCCCCTCAACCCCCAATCAACACTTCACATGCTATAGAAATATTTACCTAAAATCTAAGCGCTCTTATTGATCAGTGTCACCCCATTAAATTTAACTTTGCAGATAAAATTTTTAAAAATAAAATATTAAACAAAAAAAAATTAACAGCATTTTACAAATTTGGCATCCTTACATCAATTACTATTATCAAGGAAGTGTCAAAACTAGCCAGTAGGCCTGACCAGGCAATGGCACAGTGGATAGAATGTTGGACTGGGATGCGGAAGGACCCAGGTTCGAGACCCCAAGGTTGCCAGCTTGAGCGCGGGCTCATCTGGCTTGAGCAAAAAGCTCACCAGCTTGGACCCAAGGTCGCTGGTTCAAGCAAGGGGTTCCTCGGTCTGCTGAAGGCCCGCGGTCAAGGCACATATGAGAAAGCAATCAATGAACAACTAAATCTGCCTGGCTACAAAGAGAAGAATCAGGAAGATGCATTTGTTCCATGAAAATTATATTTGCAAGAGGGCAGTGCTTTTTTTTTTTTTTTTTTAATAAAAAGCCCTATCTTAACGTCTACTTTCATTAAATAGTGAGAGCTTTTAAGATCTGTGGCCTTGGACTCGGATTATGTTTTCTTGTGATGTTTGAAGGCTCAAAAAATACCTTGAGACAGTGGTTCTTAAACTTGAGCAGCATCAGAATTGCCTGACGGAGGGCCTGCTAAGGTGTCACAACGAAAAACTGATGATTGATGCTTCTCATCTCTCTCTGTTCTTGTCTGTCTGTCCCTGTCTATCCCTCTCTCTGACTCTCTGTCTCCGTAAGAAAAACAAAAAACAAACAAGCAAAAAACTGGCCAGTAGGCACAGCAGGGAATGCCACGTAGCATGCTTTGAGGGTCATTAAAGAGTCTTCTCTCTTCACTATCTGTCATCATGTCATGGTGCCTGGAATTTTGTAATGGTATTTTCAGATATTATCAAATCTATGTTATGTGCACATATTATCTCTGGAAAGAGAGACAAGAAATGGTAACTGGTTACCTCTGCAAAAGGGGTATCTTTTACCATTTTCCCTTTTGTACTTACTGAAACGTTTTATCATGTGCATAAGTTTTTAAACTAGAAAATAAAATTTTACTTTTATTTTTAAAAGTTGGACTTTGTCAATGGGGAGGAAATAGATTAAATAAATTATAGTATACCCATTAAATGAAATAATGGGCAGTCATTAAAATGCCCCCAAAAAAGAAAATAGCTTTGATCCAAAAGATGTTCTGATACAAAAGAAGTCCATAATTATTTGTTAAGTAAAAAAACAAATTCAGAGGGTAGACATTAAAAATTCACCTATTTTAAAATAACTGTATTTAGCCTGACCAGGCGGTGGCATAGTGGACAGAGCATCGGCCTTGGATGCTAAGGACCCAGAATTGAAACCCCAAGGTCGCTGGCTTGAGCACAAAGTCACTGGCTTGAACCCAAGGTCGCTGGGCTCAGCCAGAGCCCCCTAAGCCAGAGCACGTATGAGAAAGTAATCAATGAACAACTAAGGTGCCGCAACTATGAGTTGATGCCTCTCATCTCTCTTCCTTCCTGTCTGTCTGTCCCTCTCTGTCTCGTGCTAAAAAATAAATTAAATAAAAATAACTATATTTAAATATTGATTAGTATATCCATAGGGAAAAGCTGTCAAAATATAAACTCCACTCTTATGTTAGCATTGATTACCTCTGCTAGATGGAACTAGAGGACTTTCATTTTCTAAGTTATAAATTTTGACATTGCATCAACTTTTACAAGGAGCATATTACTTTATAACGAAATAAAAAAAGATATTTGGGTGGCGAACACACGATACAATATACAGATGATGATGTATTATAGAATTGTATACCTGAAACCTATATAATTTTATTAACCAATGTCACCTCTGTGAATTCAATAAAAATGTTTTTAAAAGCCTATGAATATAGGCCCTGGCCGGTTGGCTCAGTGGTAGAGTGTCGGCCTGGCGTGCAGAAGTCCCGGGTTCGATTCCCGGCCAGGGCACACAGGAGAAGCGCCCATCTGCTTCTCCATCCCTCCCCCTCTCCTTCCTCTCTGTCTCTCTCTTCCCCTCCCGCAGCCGAGGCTCCATTGGAGCAAAGATGGCCCGGGCGCTGGGGATGGCTCCTTGGCCTCTGTCCCAGGCGCTAGAGTGGCTCTGGTCGCGACAGAGCGACGCCCCGGAGGGGCAGAGCATCGCCCCCTGGTGGGCAGAGCGTCGCCCCTGGTGGGCATGCCGGGTGGATCCAGGTCGGGCGCATGCGGGAGTCTGTCTGACTGTCTCTCCTCGTTTCCAGCTTCGGAAAAATAAAAAAAAAAAAAAAAAAAAAAAAAGCCTATGAATATAAAAAATAAAATGAAGTATAGCATAGGGAATACAGTCAATAATATTGTAATAACTATGTACGGTGTTATATGAGTACTGGATTTATCGGTGATCACTTAGTAAGTTTTATAAATGTCTCTGTTGTAATCTGAAACTAATATAATATTGTCTTGTCAACTATAATTGAAAAAAATTAAATACTTTAAAACATAAATTTAAAAAAAAGATATTTTAAAATATTTCTATGACATTGTAAGTAGTCCAAGGGAGGGTCATCATCTTCAGCAGCTGAGGTAAATTTCAAAGCCTCTCAACAAAAACCAGGCACCCACTGGGAGTTTGTGCATTGAATCAGGGTGAAGTTTTATAATACAGTCTTGGCTCACAACAGTGTCTCAATAATATTTAATAATTGAATTTATGCATAAACTCGATAATATTAATAATTGGACTATAGAGTTGCTATAACTTGTCTTTTTCTCCAGTTCACAACAGGCTACTTATTACCAAGAGTTTAAAAAAGTGTCTGGAATGCTGAGGTCACTGGTTCAAAACCACAGTCAAGGCACACATGAGAAGCAACTACTCCTCTCTCCTGTAAAGTCAATAAATAAAATCTTAGAAAATAAAAATAAAAAATAAAAACTGTCTGCCCTTAAGAGCATTGCAGTCTACAGCAGCAATGCCACCACTCCGCAACAATCCAACCCTTCTTTCCTTTGCCTTTGCTCTCATCTTCCCAGACGTTTTTAATTTTTTTTCATTCTTTTTACTCTTTTCTTTTATTAATTTTAATGGGGTGACATTGATAAATCAGGGTACATATGTTTAGAGAAAACATCTCTAGGTTATTCTGACATTTGATTATGCTGCATTCCCATCATCCAAAGTCCAATTGTCTTCCATCACCTTCTAACTGGTTTCCTTTGTGCCCCTCCCCTCCCCCAACCCCCTCCCTCTCCTCCCCCCCACCCTGTAACCCCCACACTCTTGTCCATGTCTCTGAGTCTCATTTTTGTGTCCCACCTATATATGGAATCATATAGTTCTTAGTTTTTTCTGATTTACTTATTTCGCTCAGTATAATGTTATCAAGGTCCATCCATGTTGTTGTAAATGATCTGATGTCATCATTTCTTATGGCTGAGTAGTATTCCATAGTGTATATGTACCAAAGCTTTTTAATCCATTCATCCACTGACGGACACTTGGGCTGTCTCCAGACCTTCGCTATTGTGAACAATGCTGTTATAAACATGGAGGTGGCGTTTCTCCTTTTGAAATAGTGCTATGGTGTTCTTGGGGTATATTCCTAAAAGTAGGATAGCTGGGTCAAAAGGCAGTTCGATTTTAATTTTTTGAGGAATCTCCATACTGTTTTCCACAGTGGCTGCACCAGTCTGCATTCCCACCAGCAGTGCAGGAGGGTTCCCTTTTCTCCACATCCTCGCCAGCACTTATTCTGTGTTGTTTTGTTGATGAGCGCCATTCTGACTGGTGTGAGGTAATATCTCATTGTGGTTTTAAAATAAGGTCTGGGAACATACTTCAAAGATACATTTAAGTCTTTTATCCATTTTGAGTTTATTTTTGTGAATGGTGTATGTTGGTGGTCTAGTTTCATTTTTTTGCAGGTAGCTGTCCAATTTTCTCAACACCATTTGTTGAAGAGGCTGTCTTTACTCCACTGTCTTTACCTCTTTTGTCAAATATCAGTTGTCCATAGAGCTGTGGGCTTATTTCTGAGTTCTCTGTTCTGTTCCATTGATCTATATGCTTGTTCTTATGCCAGTACCAGGTTGTTTTGAGTACAATGGCCTTGTAGTATAACTAGATATCCGGAAGTGTGATACCTCCCACTTTATTCTTCCTTTTCAAGATTGCTGAGGCTATTCGTGTTCTCTTTTGGTTCCATATAAATTTTTGGAATATGTGTTCTATATCTTTGTAGTAAGTCATTGGTATTCTGTATCTTTGAAGTATGTTCCCAGACCTTTTTAAAAAACTACCTTTAGGAACCACAAGAGGGCAGCAGCCTCATATACAAGAAAGGAGTTCAGGCATTAATCATGAAAAGCAGAGGCAATGCCCTTATAAAATAAAAATGTTATCGACACTTTGGAGATTTCAGCATCTTGCCCCAAATGTGTGTGAAACCACACTTAATATTTTGTTAGAAATAATAAAGAATAAGTGCAGAAGTAATTCACGTTGTTGAGTGAAGGTGATGTATTTCCCTCTCTTCCAGATGCTGTCCCAGACGAGGTGTTAGACGATAAAGAGAACAGTATAGAATCTAACTTACTCCTAATGCAGATTCTTGCACCAGGATGGAAGCGGAATCTTACCACAATGCAACTACCGTCAATGGCACCCCAGTAAATCACCAGCCTTTGGAACGCCATGGGTTGTGGGAAGTCATCACCATTGCAGCCGTGACTGCTGTAGTAAGCCTGATCACCATCGTGGGCAATGTTTTAGTCATGATCTCCTTCAAAGTCAATAGTCAGCTGAAGACAGTTAACAACTATTACCTGCTCAGCCTAGCCTGTGCGGATCTCATCATCGGGGTCTTCTCCATGAACCTCTATACCACCTACATCCTCATGGGACGCTGGGCTCTCGGGAGTCTGGCTTGTGACCTTTGGCTTGCGCTGGACTATGTGGCCAGCAACGCCTCTGTCATGAACCTCCTGGTGATCAGTTTTGACCGTTACTTTTCTATCACAAGACCCCTGACATATCGAGCCAAGCGTACCCCAAAGAGGGCTGGCATCATGATTGGCTTGGCCTGGCTGATCTCCTTCATCCTCTGGGCCCCAGCGATCCTCTGCTGGCAGTACTTGGTTGGGGAGCGAACAGTACCTCCGGATGAATGCCAGATCCAGTTCCTCTCGGAGCCCACCATCACTTTTGGCACTGCCATTGCTGCCTTCTACATTCCAGTTTCTGTCATGACAATTCTCTACTGCCGAATCTACCGGGAGACAGAGAAGCGGACCAAGGACCTTGCTGACCTCCAGGGCGCTGACTCTGTGGCCGAAACTGGGAAAAGAAAGCCTGCTCACAAGGCTCTGCTTTTGTCCTGCATTAGCTGCCCTCGGCCCACACTGGCCCAGAGGGAAAGGAGCCAAGCCTCCTGGTCATCCTCCCGCAGAAGCGCCTCCACCACTGGGAAGCCATCCCAAGCCCCTGGCCCCAGCACCGAGTGGGACAAAGCTGAGCAGCTCACTACGTGTAGCAGCTACCCCTCCTCAGAGGATGAGGACAGGCCCGCCACTGGCCCTATCTTCCAGGTGGTCTACAAGAGTCAGGCCAAGGAAGACCCAAAGGGAGAATTCAGTACTGAAGAGACCAAGGACACTTCGGTGAAAAGTCAAACAGAAGAAAATGACTATAATGCCCCCAAATACTTCCAGTCTCCAACAGCTGCTCAAAGACCTAAGAGTCAGAAATGTGTGGCCTATAAGTTCCGACTGGTGGTAAAAGCTGATGGGACCCAGGAGGCCAACAATGGCTGCCACAAGGTGGAAGTCTTGCCATGTTCCTCCCCAGTGTCCAAGGACCGTGCAACGAAAGGCCTGGATCCCAGCCTCAGCCATCAAATGACCAAACGGAAGAGAATGGTCCTTGTCAAAGAGAGGAAAGCGGCCCAGACCCTGAGTGCCATTCTCCTGGCCTTCATCATCACATGGACCCCTTACAACATCATGGTCCTGGTTTCCACCTTCTGTGACAAGTGTGTCCCAGTCACCCTGTGGCACTTGGGCTACTGGTTGTGCTACGTCAACAGCACTGTCAATCCCATTTGCTATGCCCTCTGCAACAGAACCTTCAGGAAGACCTTCAAGATGCTGCTCCTCTGCCGATGGAAAAAGAAGAAAGTGGAAGAGAAGTTGTTCTGGCAGGGGAACAGCAAGCTCCCCTGAAAAGTTAGAAACTCCCCTAAAAGAATGACCACCATCCACTTCCTCTGAGGATGGGTAGGCTTGTTTAAAATAAAAATTAAAAAAAGACATCTCATTTTGAGTCTCTGAGGACTTTGTAAAGGCCTGATATCTGTTGCCAAAAGGAAGGAGTCCTACCTGCCACAGTTGCTGCCACACTGAATTATTCTTGTCTGTACCTGTCACCTGATGCCACTGGAGTTGGTCGTTGTAGTAAATAGACAGACTATGGCTCTTCACAGAAGGGGAGGCATGCTGGGTCACAACGAACAACGACTGAGGGAACTTTTGTCTAACCTTCTATGGGAACCAGCAGGGAGCAGTCGGATACCTCTCCCTGTGGAACCCTGTCACAGACTTTTGTGCAATATGTATTTGTCTATGAAGTTGTCTTCTGACCAGCAGAACCAGGAGAGTGTCAGTCAGTGTTACTTGTTAACAAGCGTGTTATTCAGCTGGCTTCTGAGACTTTCTTTATAAACTGATCAGTATTTATTTACAAAGTATTTATTACAAGCTATTATGTGTTCTGCACTGTGGTATGTGTTCCTGTCCCTACACCTGAATGAAACGCTTGCTCTTCCCTTTCCCAGTTGATGCCGAATGCCAGTACCCATTGAAACCATGCTGGTCCCCACCCTCCCTTTCAGCACCCTGCGTCTGGAAGACACTGAAACCCGACCACACCTAGTCCTAGAGAGGGGCCTCAGTTCTGCTATTAAAGATGATCATGTCTCCGCAGTCAGCTGTTTTAAGTTTTACCAGTGGAAATGTTTTTCTTTTTTCTAAACAAATATTGTGCATTCTATTTTGTGTCTACTTAAACCCATTTATTCATGCTCTGTTCTTAGGAAGACTAGTTGTAACACAGCCCTTCCCTGAGTAAAGACCTTCTCCAGGCTATTTCATCAGGGTTCTCTTAAACTGCTTTCAGAGGTCTTACATTCTATTCTCTTCACAAAACAAACCTGAGCCAAAATGTGGAAAACAAATTTGGTTTCACCCCATGGTTTTGCACTTCTTCCAGGGCCCTTTAGCAGGCCCCCAATTTCCCTCATCCAGACCCCAGTTCACACCGAGGCACAAGCAAGTCACTGAAGAGCCTCCAGCCAAAAGTGGAGAAACAGCAGGGGAAAGGCTTTGTTATTTCTAATAGGTCCTTCAATCATGGCTCAGAAATTACTTACTTGTTCCTCTCCAAATTCATGGTCAAGGATGAGAAGTCCAGGAAAGTACAGTGGAGGTTCAGTGAAGCTCTCTATGGTGATTAAAAAAGAAAGCCTTGTCTTTAAAACCAAAATGTAGGCCACAGTAATGTATAAAAATAAAACAGGTATATCAACATAACACACATTAGAGTACCTGTATCAGGATTATTAAAGACCAGATTTAATTGAAATATCTGTGTACATAAACAAACTGAATCTGGATGTTTCTTGGATAATTCTGAAAATTAACCAACATGCAAGAAGCTGAAAAATAGTGCATAGAAGGCCCTGGCTGGTTGGCTCAGTGGTAGAGCGTCGGGTTCGATTTCTGGCCAGGGCACACAGGAGAAGCGCCCATCTGCTTCTCCACCCCTCCCCCTCTCCTTCCTCTCTCTCTCTTCCCCTCCCGCAGCCAAGGCTCCATTGGAGCAAAGTTGGCCCCAGCACTGAGGATGGCTCTGTGGCCTCTGCCTCAGGCGCTGGAATGGCTCTGGTTGCAACAGAGCAACGCCCCAGATGGGCAGAGCATCGCCCCCTGGTGGGCGTGCCGGGTAGATCCCAGTTGGGCGCATGCGGGAGTCTGTCTGACTGCCTCCCCGTTTCCAACTTCAGAAAAATACAAAAAAAATAAATAGTGCATAGAAGTTCACAGAGCCACAGGGACAGCGGCAGTGTGCAACTCAAGGAGGAATTTAAAGATGAAGTATTGCTGCCAGACAGACACTCCTTATCCAGCCTGTTGATTATATCTGCAGTGTGTTTAAAAATCTCCAGATGTCATTCACTGAACAAGGCCAGTTCTTTCTCAGCCTCATTTGCTAAGGAGATGTAAAAAGAGCTGGTTCAATCGACCTGGGAATTAGGCATGTACTTGAGTATAGGAGAGCTTCACCCTACCACTGAAGAGCCAATCAGCTTCTTTCTTACACAGAGTCCAGAGAAGACTTCAGGGCAGTAGAAACCCAGGCTGCTCTCCCAGCTCAGCAGGGACTTCATGTGGAGAGGTAACAGCCTGGAAGCCCTGTAGCTGCTGAGCCTTTGTGAAGGGCAGGTTGTCACCTGCCAAGAATTTGGGAGAGATTAGTTCATTGGATCAGGTCTCCAGGACAGAGGCTCTCAGGCCTATACAATGCTGACTAGGGTGTGACTTCATGAAAAAACCTGCTCCACCAGGTCTAGATAAACAGTTGGGTTTTTTGGTTAAAGCTTTGGTTCCTGAGAAAAATTAAAATCCCTCCAAGAGAATAATAGCACTTTGAGTCCACCCTGGGCACACATTGTTCTCAGAGAGAGAAGAAAAACAAGCGAATTAAACCAAAAGAACACAGAACTTGAGGAGGTGGTTGAAGGTATATATATATATTTTTAAGTGAGAGGTGGGGAGATAGTGAGACAGACTCCCGTGTGCACCCCGACCTGGATCCACCCGGGGCTGAAGCTTGAACAAGTCAAGCCACTGGCTGTGAGAGAGGAGGAGAGAGAGAAGGGGAGAGGAAGGGGAATAAAAGATGATGGTTGCTTCTCCTGTGTGCCCTGACCAGGAATCGAACCCAGGACGTCCGCACACTGTGCTGATGCTCTATCCACTGAGCAAACTGGCCAGGGCAAAGGTACAGTTTTCACACTCCATAGTTGCCTAGCCTTTTTGTTCATATGTGTTCAAAATTAATTGAGAGGCCTATGCTTCCTTATCATTGGCTTTCAAAATCAGCCAGTGTTGCAGACTACCTATGCCCTTTGACATACACCACCACCACCACCCCAAAAAAAGAAAGAAAAAAGAAAATAAAAGCCCAAACTATTAGGGAGACTAACATAGGGCCTATGGTGGGGTCCTCAGAATAAACCAATCCAATTGTAAACTGCAGGGACCCAGCAGGTGGGTGGGGCATGGGCTAACTTCAGATCTTAGACCAGGGGTCCCCAAACTTTTTACACAGGGGGCCAGTTCACTGTCCCTCAGACCATTGGAGGGCCGGACTATAAAAAAAACTATGAACAAATCCCTTTGCACACTGCACATATCTTATTTTAAAGTAAAAAAACAAAACGGGAACAAATATAACATTTAAAATAAAGAACCAGTAAATTTAAATCAACAAACTGACCAGTATTTCAATGGAAACTATGCTCCTCTCACTGACCACCAATGAAAGAGGTGCCTCTTCCGGAAGTGCGGTGGGGGCCGGATAAATGGCCTCAGGGGGCCGCATGTGGCCCACGGGCTGTAGTTTGGGGACCCCTGTCTTAGATCTTGGACGCTCCCAGTCTCCCAAGCTCTGTACAACTTTGTTTGAGTAGTTACCTCTTGGATGCTGCTATGTTCCTAACATTGTGTTTCCCCTTGGCTGTGAATTTGATGCCTTATTGAAGAATCTCTTTTCAGTACAATTTTTGGTTGAAGTATTTTGTCAATATTCCCAGCCTCTGTTTTGATCCTTTGGTGAATGTGCTTTGACGGAGATGCTGATGTTTGGCTCTTCGTAGTTATGAAATCTGTATCTAATCTCTGGATTGAAACATCCAGTTGTCTACTCTAAATACTGGAATTACAACAAAGGATGTGGAGATTGAGTGCTTTTTTGTATCATTCCAGAAATTAGAGAAGTTTAACCACACAGTAGTCCAACGCAAAGCATTTAAATGAGAAGATGATCTCAGGTTATATTAGAGATCTATAATTAGAGATCCCACAGACATTTGCATAGCCTGGCCTTTTAAGAACAGAGGAGTTGACACACAATATAGAGATATACATCTGTACAGCCAGTAGTCACTGCTGCCCTTGCCATTCACATGCAGATTCACATTAGATTCAGGCAGATGGTAAGGAAACAGCAGAATCAAAATATGGTGGGCCGTTTCTTTGTTCTAGCCTCACAACTGGCCGGCGAGTAAATAAACACAGTGGGAAAACACTTCCCTTTCCATTCAGAGCTCCCAAAGCCACTGACTCATCCAGTTTTTCCTATAATCAAAGGCCCCACCAGTCTCAGTCACCTCTGGTCCCCCATCGGCCAACATGGCTTCTTACTCTGCAAAACTGGCTTCTCTCTCCTTCCCTTCCATCTTGGCTTCTTCTCCTCCTTCTTACCCCTCTAAAAAACTACCTGGGCCCACAAAGACCCCTCCTCCAGCACACATTAGTGTAACAATGGCCCTTCCCAAACAGGAATGCAATCCTCAATCAACTACCCTGCTCTGAGGGCAAGCACACATGTGGGTGCCCAGCACCATTTTTAACAATAAAAGTGAGCAAACTCAACACATATTTTACAAACTTATTTTTCCAACAACACCCCTCTCACTACCTTGTGATTTCCCCCTTTCCTCTCAGTTACCAATTGTGAATTCAGTTGGCAATGGGGGAAAGCCACGTGAGGAACCAGGCCCAGGAACTTTGGCTGGAACCGTCCACACCCATGCACACCAAAAGAAACTTCCCAGGAGTCCTTTGAAAAAGAACGACTGTCTGTCAGCCAATAAAATTCCACCATGTCATATCAACCCGATCACACTACCAACGCTATAAATTACCCCCAAACGGGAGGCAGCATGACTTCTCCGCCCCGTTTTGCGGACCAGAGAACCTTGTCCGGGATGCACTCTACTAAATAAAGCTTTTGCTATTCCACACTCTATGGCTACATACACCCTTCTTTCTTCCTCAGTGGGGAAAATACCTTACATTTGGTGCTGAAACCTGGGAGGAATTTGAAGCCCGCTGGGGCTGCTCCTCTCCCCTTCCCTTCCGAGGAAGAACCAGGATCTCTGACCTCCCACCCACTTTGGCTCATGGTGTGGTAAGTCCCCTCCCTCCAACCTCCCCTCAGTTCTTTCCACCGAGACTCCCTGTCCGTAATCGCAGCTGTGTCAGGGACCTCTTATTCGTTCCGAGTGCGTGTGTGCCCGTGGAGACGTCCTGGACACACCCACTCTACCTAACCGTCCAGTGACCAGAGCTTGAGTTGCGGGACACCAATTCTCATCTCTGACCACTCCGAGGACTGAGTGCGGCCATAGAGGCACAGGAATCTGAACCTGATCCAAAGACACTCCTGGAGTGCCTTATCTGGATGGAATCTCTCCCTCCCTAAAGAAGAAGAAACTGATCTTCTCCGATGTGGCCGGGCCACAGAACCCACTGGATAATTGAACCAGGTGGCCTCCTGAGGGGACTTTCGATTTTAACACCCTCACCAATTTAACTATTGCCAAAGAACTGGGAAATGGTTGGAGACCCCTTACATTCAGGGCCTCTAGTATTTGCACTCCTGTCCTAATCTCTGTGCCGCCTGTTCTACAGCACAGGCCTTTTTTGGCCAAAGAAACCTCAGCTAAACCCTCCGCTCCTGATCTTTCCTCCTTTGCTGACCCCCAACTCTCTCCCCCTCCTGCCCAACCCCCAGGGGAGCCCCTCTCTTGGGACCCCTCTCTGGTCCCTCTGCAGACCTCTTCCACTTGGGTCTCTTCCCCCAAGGAAGCCCCCTCCCCTGCCAGCCAGGAGCCCCTCCCTTCTCTTCTGTGTTCTTAAGCCCCTCCTCCATCAGGCCCTCCTCCACCGGCCATTAGCCCTCACGCAGGTTTGCAGGGCTTCTGACCCCACGGCCCAGCTCCGGTCTTCTTGCAGGAAGGCCTGACCCTGTCCTGCCTCTGGCTCTGGCATTTCTAGCAGGATCTGGGTGCCGGGCTCCCCAGGAGCCCCCTCCTCTTATTCTCAACCCCCAAACCCCTATCTGAGACCTGGTGAACATGACATTTAAAGTTTTTAATGGTTGCAGCTAGTAGAAAAAGGCCAAGGTTACTCGCCAGACCCGCGTGCAGCAAAAGGTGATGCTCCAAACCCAGGCTCTTGTGGCAGCCCTGAGGCCGGCGGAGTAACAGGGGCAAGGCATAGGAGGTGCCCGACCCAAGACCAGGCCACAAAGAGGAACCCCACTAGAAGCTTGCTTTAAATGTAGCAAAGAGGGTCACTGGGCCTGGCAGTGCCCCTGCCCAAGGCCACCCCTAAGCCCTGCCCTGACTGCAAGCAGCCTGGTCACTGGTGGAGCGATTGCCCCTTTCAGGCAACAGGCTCTTCCTTGGCGCCTCTGCATGGAGGACAAGCCAGCCAGGCAGGCCCATCGCTTGAACTCCTAGGCCTCATAGACAACTGACGCAACCCGGACTCGAAGACCCCCATGACCCTCGCCAAGCCCCGGGTAATGCTGCAGGAGCAGGTAAGTCCATCTCATTTCCTATGGACACGGAGGCTGCCTTCTCTGTTTTGTCATCACACTCTGGACCTCTAGTTCCCACACAGGTCTCGGTTATAGGAGTGGATGGGGCCCCTTTTTTTCCCCGTCGCACACCACTCCTGACATGCAGTTTGGATGGAATCCCCTTTCTCGCACTCCTTCAAATTATTTCTTTCCTCGATCTAATAGGCTTCTTTCGACACTGAATTCCCAATTTTGCTCTCTTAGCCAAACCCCCCTCCTCTTGCCACATACCGCCCCTTTCTGTCTTTACTCTGCCATCTTCTCAGACCGGACCCTTCCCCACATAGGGGGTCCAGATGAAGCACACTCAGCGGTCCCCCTCCAGCCAGGAGACAGGGTTCTTCTGAGGGAGCTCCAGCCAGGCTCCCTACAGCCCAGGTGGACGGGACCCCATACGGTAATATTGACTACCCCTACTGCAGCCAAGCTCCTAGGGCAAACACCTTGGTACCATGTCTCTCGCCTCAAACTTGCCCTCTTACAGGAGTGCTGGCAGTCAGAACCACTGGGCCCTACCCGTCTCTGGCTCACCAAAAGGTTGGACCCTGCAAATCCTCCTGTTGCTCCTGTCCCTCCCACCAGAAACCTGCATCCAGAATGAGTGAAAGCAAGAAACAATGCTGTTCAGTGAGACTGGCCCAATGGAAGAAAGCATCGGGGTCCTCAACCATCTACAAGAGAAACTGCACAAGGACCTCTCCTCCTACAACCCACTTAACTCCTGGTGGCAGCCACCCATCCTCACCGGGGCTGCCCCTATCCTAAGTCCTCTTCTAATTATCAGCATATTACTCATATTTGCTCCTCTTTTTTTAAAATTCTTACAGGACCGCATCCACGAGGTTTCTTGAGTCACAGTCAACCAGATGCTCCTACACCCATATATGCGACTCCCCTCAGAGCCACCACCTTCTGACCTCCCTTTCCCAGACGCCCCTAACCAGCAGGAAGTAGCCAGACAAATAGCGGTGCCCCTATCTAACATAAAAGGTGGAAATGTGAGGTCAGTGGACAATGGGGAAAGGTCACGTGAGGAACCAGGCCCGGGAACTTTGGCTGGAACCACCCACACCCATGCGCCCCAAAAGAAACTTCCCAGGAGCCCATTGAAAAAAGAACGACTGTCTGTCAGCCAATGAAATTCCACTACGTCATATCAACCCAACCACCCTGCCGACACTATAAATAACTCCCAAACAGGGGAGGTGGTGCAACTTCTCTGGCCCATTTTGCAGACCGGAGAACCTCGTCTGGGATGCGCTCTACTAAATAAAGCTTTTGCTATTCCACACTTTGTGGCTACGCCCTCCTTTCCTCCTCCACAGGGAAAATACCTTACACCAATGACCAAATTAAGATGAAATAATGATGACAAGATCCCTGTGACTAAAATGCTTTCCTTTCCCTCTAGGACAAAGGAGGTAGGGCGGACTTCAGACCACAGTCCTTTAGCTGGTACAGACCCTACAACAAAACAGCAGCATTGCCTCTTTGCTCAAAAGGCTGGAGCCCTAGTCCTTTCATTCCCATTGTAAGTGATACTAACATACATCTCCTCTTTGCCATTTAACTAGTACAGTTTGAAATTACACAAACTTTAACCAATAAAGACCTCACACTGAGAATGGGACGGGTAAGGGAAATACGTTTTTTAAGTATCAAGTAAGGAACTAGAAGGAAATTTAAAAACAAAACAATTTTGAAAGGCAGAAACTGTGAGCCGAACAAAAACACGAGGCAAGTGTATTCCAAAAGGAAAATTTAATTTTTAAAAAGCCTGGGTGCAGGTGGGCTGACACAGCAAAGGGTGTCAGCCCCAAGCGGTGGGAGAGCATTAGATACAGGGGTTGCTGCAGGCGTTTGCGGGCATGGGGTTGGGTGCACCTGGGCATGTTCAGATGAGCACATCTGGGTTTGTTGCCTTGATCACTGACTTGACCGTGAGTAGGAGGAGGAGGATTCAGCTGCAGAAACACCTCCTTTGTAAGTTTTTTTTCTGATGTAGCACAGTCCTAATCAGCGTGGTCCTATCTGGTGTCCTTGGTAAATCTTCAGGACAGCGAGAGGGCTGGTACCTCTCGGGAACACCAGGTCCTGATGTCTCTGGGCCTGTGGCTAGGCTTTCTCACAAACAACTATTGTGATTTAAACTCCCCTAATGGTCAGGTACATTCCCAATGTAAGCTTTCCCTGACATTCCTGAGAAGGTAAACTTTTTGTTATATTTCAAAGTGAAGGCCAGGAAGCCATTAAGAGA
This sequence comes from Saccopteryx leptura, assembly GCF_036850995.1. NCBI lineage: Eukaryota > Metazoa > Chordata > Mammalia > Chiroptera > Emballonuridae > Saccopteryx > Saccopteryx leptura. Next base: position 88,072,084 of record NC_089508.1, read on the forward strand.
GAAAATAGCAAGCAAATTAACTACAACCTCACAGTGGGGGGATGTTTTGAACCCTTCCTCTTTCTTTGGGCCTGCCCTGTTCTTGGGATGGCAGCCATTTTATCTATCAATTTTTTAAAAAATAATTTTAAATTTAGAGAAAAGCTGCAAGAATGGTACAAAGAACTCCTATCTCCTTCACCAACATTCCCCAATTATTAACATTTTGCCACATTTGTACACTGTGTGTGTGTGTGTGTGTGTGTACCCACACATATCTTTTCTCAGCTGTTTGGAGTAATTTGCAGGCATTGTGTCGACTGACCTCTAAATACTGCAGTGGGTATCTCTTAAAAACAAGAAGATTATTTTACATAACCACAATACAAATATAACAATTCATTCAGTTGACAGAAATTACTGCTTTCTTCAATTCTGAACTTGAAAAGAACCAATTGTTACCTAGAGGGATTTTTTAAAAAGAATTATAAGGTCTGATTTTTAAAGTAATTGTATTTGTTTCCTAGGGCTGCTATAATACAGTATCACAAAGTGGATGGGTTAGAAAAACAGAAATGTATTATCTCACAGTTCTGGAGGCCAGAAGTCCAATATCCAAGTGTCCGCAGGGCCTTGCTTCCTCTGAAGGCACTAAGAAGGCATCTTGTTCCAGGCCTCTCTCCTGGCTCCTGGTAGCCGCAGGCATTTGTTGGTTTGCAGATAGCCATCGTCTCTGCGTCTCTTGTTATCTTACCCCTGTGCATGTCTGTCTCTGTCTAAATTTCCCCCTTTTATAAGGACATCAGGCTTATGGGATTAGGTTACCCTAATGATCTCATTTTAACTTTATTACCTCTATAAACATCCCATTTCCAAATAAGATCACATTCTGAGGTGCTTAGGTGCACAGTCTAACATATTTTGGGGGATACAATTCAATCCACTACAATAACCTAGCAAGAAAAACACTATTTCACAGATGAACAAACTGTAGACCAACAGTATCAAATGGGAAAGAATTCGGAGCCACTACTAAGAAGCTCTGTAGCATCAGCTCCATCACAAAGACATGGCAGAACAAGGCAGCCTTGACTCTCATGGAGCAGTCATCTAGTGCTTCTCAAGCTCATGTTTGCCTCTTCCCTCCTGGCCTGAGAAAATATGGGAAACTAAAGGAATCGAACTAGATTTTTTGTCATTGTTTTTGAGAGAGAGAGAGAAAGAGAGAGAGAGAGAGAGATAAGAAGCATCAACTCGTGGTTGCTTTACTTTAGTTGTTCATTGATTGTGTCTCATACATGCCTTGACCAGGGGGCTCCAGCTGAGCCAGTGACCCTTTGCTCAAGCCAGAGACCTTGTCAAGCTGGTGAGCCTATGCTGAAGCCGGCTACCTCAGGCTTTCAAACCTGGGACCTCGGCATCTTAGGTTGATGCTCTAACCGCTGCGCCACCACCAGTCAGATTTTTAAAGCTCCTTCTGTGTTTTTGAGGAGCACTCCTGGAGGCTTTAGTCCCATACATATGGAGCCTAGCTTGAGCTAAAACTCTCTGACTCTCAGAGAATGCAACTCAGAAATTCTCCAGGGGAGTTTCCTACCAAAATTCCCAGCATCACCTCTCAGGGGTCCTGAGGGTTTAAATCTCAGAACAGAATAAAATAAAGACCTTAGGCCTGTCACTATCCATAAACAGAATGAATGGATCAATTAACTTGATCCTGACCAAGTTCTTAAAAGTGTTAATGAAAGAAGCAATCAATGAACACCTAAAGTGAAGCAACTACGAATTGATGTCTCTCATTTCTCTCCTCCCACTCTCTCCCTTCCTGTCTCTCTCTTAGAAAAACACATGTTAATGAAAGCACTTGGGTCTTTGTCTCTACAATGAATAGGTTCTATTCAAAATCAGTACACTTGTTTCATTTTTTTTTAGAGGGGGGTGGGAAGGGAAAGAAATGAGAAGCATCAACTCATAGTTGTAGCACTTTAGTTGTTCATTGACTGCTTCTCATGTGTGCCTTGATGGGTTGGGGAGAGGGGGCTCCAGCTGAGCCAGTGACCCCTTGTTCAAGCCAGTGACCTTGGGCTTCAAGCCAGTGTCTTTTTGGGCTTAAGATGGTGACATTGGGATCATGTTGATGATCCGCACTCAAGCTGGTGACCTCCGGGTTTTGAACCTGGGGCCTCAGAGTCCCAAGTCAGTGTTCTATCTACTGCGCTACCTCCAGTCAGCCTGTCCCCCCCCCCTTTTTTTTTACAGAGACAAAGAGTGAAAGATAGGGACAGATAGGGACAGACAGGCGGGAACAAAGAGAGATAAGAAGCATCAATCATCAGTTTTTTGTTGCGACACCTTAGTTGTTCATTGACTGCTTTCTCATATGTGCCTTGACCACGGGCTTTCAGCAGATCAAGTAACCCCTTGCTCAAGCCAGCAACCTTGGGTCCAAGCTGGTAAACTTTGCTCAAACCAGATGAGCCCATGCTCAAACTGGCAACCTTGGGGTCTCGAACCTGGGTCCTCCGCATCCCAGTTCGACGCTCTATCCACTGCACCACTGCCAGTCAGGTCTGTTTCACTTTTAACTGGACATTTTTTCTTTCCTCTACCAGTCACTGGAGCCTTCTTCAGATGACCCAAACCTTTGCACCCTCTTTCCCTCACTGTCTTCTTAGATCCAAGAAACCACCATCCAGGCAAACTGGTTACTCCTTTGTTTGGTTACTCATTTGTTCAGCAAATAATTATTGATCTATGTGGGAATCTTAGATATGCAAAAGAAAATAAGGCACTGTCCCTGCCTTTCAGAAATAGAGACTAACAGAATGAGGGACAGAGCGACACACAGAGAATCACTACAGTGATGGCTGGAGGCTCCCTTCCGCCCCAAGCACAAACGTTTCCCTTCTTCAGGCCTCTCCTCACCATGCTCTTTGGCACACAGGGCAAACTAGCACCAAAGTCTGAGCTGCAAAGGTAGAAGCCTTACATGATTGAAGAGAGGGTGAGTGAGGAGTAACAAAATGAACGTGGATTACATCCAACATCCCATTCATTTAGAAGCTCTTAGGAGTACAGTCTTCTGGTCTTTTTTTTTTCCCCCATTGGTTCCAAGTCCCTGGGCCACATGCCAAGATGCTATGCCTTTCAGAAAAGGAGTCTTGCCCTGTCTGGATATAGCCTAACCTTCCTATGCCATAATCCAAACCCTTCTTAAAGACAGAGGTCAGGTAGGAATGCAGAAATTAGAGGAGTTGTCAGGAGGATCCTGCAAGAACATTTTGAAAATCAAAAACATATAATCACACACATATTTACATACATACAACTTGAAGCAGTGAAGACAGAAAGGAGCCTCAAGTTCAACAGCTAGTTCAGAGTCAGAGGACTGAGAGCCTCCCAGGAGCTAAGAGCCCACTGAGAGGCCTTGATGAAAAGCAGGAACCTCTTTCCTAACCGATCCCCTTCAGCTTCAAGAAGGATGAAGGAGAAAAGAAGCCATCTGTATGCAACAGACCACTGCCAGGATACATCACTTAAAGATCTGAGGTTGGACCAGACGTGAGTAGGGAGCAAGGCAAGGCTTGCTTTACTTCCAGTTAATATATGATCTCAAAGTTTCTCAAACTGGGATCCTGGGTTTTCTACTAAAGATTCTAGGCAATGACTTTCACATAACAGTTTGCTCAGAGACTGATAGCAGTAGTCACTGCCAGGTGACCACGGAACTCCATCCACAATGCTTTCCTTTATGGTCTGTCCTGGGAGAAGCAAGGTGTGTTCTCGGGAGGATAAGGTGAACTCAGGCCTGCTATGCATCCAGGGCAGCCTCTGCCTACCTCTCCAGTAACTCTCCCCTCTTATGGAGTGCTCCAGCTGCTCTCTGCTTTCAGAACTGCTTTCTCCTCCATCTTACCTCATAGGTCACTGTTTAGGAAAGTAGGCCTATACCAGGTGTCGGAAATCTTTTTGGCTGAGAAAGCCATGAACGCCACATATTTTAAAATGTAATTCCGTGAGAGCCATACAATGACTCATGTACGTTATACATTATCCAATAAAAATTTGGTGTTGTCCCAGAGGACCGCTGTGATTGGCTCCAGCCACCCGCAACCATGAACATGAGTGGTAGGAAATGAATGGATTGTAATACATGAGAATGTTTTATGTTTTTAACATTATTTTTTTATTAAAGATTTGTCTGCGAGCCAGATGCAGCCATCAAAAGAGCCACATCTGGCTCACGAGCCATAGGTTCCCGATTCCTGGCCTATACTGTCCTTTGCCCTCTCATCAGCTTCCCATGTTATGAGCTTTTATAACACTCAGACATTCCCTCAAGGCAGCTGTCCAAGTTTTCATTGCACATCTGTATGAGTTTGGTCTATTTCTCCCACTAAACTCTAAGCCAGGGGTCCCCAAACTTTTTACACAGGGGGCCAGTTCACTGTCCCTCAGACCATTGGAGGACTGGACTATAAAGAAAACTATGAACTAATCCCTATGCACATTGCACATATCCTATTTTAAAGTAAAAAAACAAAACGGGAACAAATACAATATTTAAAATAAAGAACAAGTAAATTTAAATTAACAAACTGACCAGTATTTCAATGGGAACTGCTCCTCTCACTGACCACCAATGAAAGAGGTGCCCCTTCCGGAAGTGCGGCGGGGGCCAGATAAATGGCCTCAGGGGGCCGCATGCGGCCCGCGGGCCATAGTTTGGGGACCCCTGCTCTAAGCTCCAAGGCCAGAGTTCATGCTATTTTGCTCATCATTGAGTTATTCCACTTAATAGCCCTTGGCACATAAAATAGTGTATTTTACAATATACTCTTTACTAAATAACTATGTACATACCTGAGGTGGTTGCATGCAAGGCAAGATTCCTGAGTTTTGTGGTTTTGTGGGGTTCCTTTTTTTCTCCTGGCATGGCTAGTATCTTTCTGGTTCCCTAAGAAGTAGAAGCTTAATTCACCCTAAGTTTCTGATCTCTATCTTTGTCAAATAATTTGATTTGGGATCCCAACAACATACATTATGAAGCCATATGAGGCAGACATTCCAGAATTGTTTTATAGGAGAAATTGATACTCCTTATACCCTTTCTTGAGGACAAGACCTGTGTATTACTAATGCCGTACAGTCCAGGGAGCTTAGTATCCAGAGAGGGAGGTCAGAGAAGTAAACAGGTAATCCAATAAAATGAAGTGCTATAATGGTAACAAGTACAGGCATAAAGGGGCACAAAGAAGAGTCTCTTATCCAAGCCTAGGGGGCACTTAGAAAACTTTTGTCATAGGTGATTTTTACACTAAGACCTGAATAAGATGTAAGAGGTAGACAGGAAAAAGGATAGTGGGAAAACAAAGTAGAGAGTTGAGAGGAAGAAATAATCAACAGGGCCCAAGGTGAGTGCGCATATAGAACTTAAAATGAGGAAATGAGAAAAATTCAATATGTACATGGGGAAGAAAGTGAGTCTGGAGGGACTGTGGTCAAGGAGTTTATCTTGAAGTCTACAGAGAGTTTATAAAGGTTTTTAAGAGGGGAATGAGCCCCTCAGATTTGCCTTTTAGGAAGCTGTTTAGTGTCTGAAGCCCCAGGCACCACCAACTGGGACTAGAATTGCTTTCTTTTGGAAGTCAGTTTCTCTTGAGGCCACCGCTTCCCTCTGAGGAGAGCTTGGAAGGAGAGAGGAAAGTGCCTAGGTCATGTCAGTAGAGGTTGGCAAAGGGTGAACAGGTTGTAGCAGATGTTTGGCCATGTGTTGATTGTGGGTGTATGAATGTTGTTTCTGTAGTGTGAGAGAAGCACCGTAGGAAGTAGTGAACAGGATTTGTTCTAGGTTACCATGCGAGCTTGAGAAAATTTTAACCCATTTCCTCATTCACAAAGTAGGAAAATGAATAATTACAAACTTTTGTTGAGGACTTAAATGCATAGGGTTAGTGTGACTATTACATGAGATAACATGTAAAATGTTCTGAACAGTTCTACTCATGAAGCAGATATTTCCCCCGTTTCACACATGATGGAAATGAGGCTCAGAAAGGGTTCCCAAGGTCACACAATTAATGATGGAGCCAGAACATGTGGTCACCCCATCTCTCCCTTAAGCTAGAAAGTCCTTTATGACCCATTCATTCAAGATGGATATGGAGGCAACAGATCCAGTTCTGTTTGACTAAGGAAACGGGGAAGGCTTTCAGAACTGTGGAGACCATTTTGGTTAATTCTAGAAAAGTGTGAACTTAGGACACTTGGATCAAGTGACAGAAACCTACTGGAGCTATAGCTTAGGTAAAACACATCAACACCATGCTACAGGATGTAGCAACGCTCCATGGAACCCAAGGGCAAGAACACAGCCGCCCCAGGAAAGGATTTGAACACAGGTAGAGTTCTCAAAAATCATCTTTCATTTCAGCTCCTCTCTGTGCAGCTGCTTCATTCTGTCTTTTCTCTCTGGAACCTGTTTTCTCATTAAAGTTTACATGATGAAATATATAGCCAAGAACACCTTGTAAATGTACGTGTGCAATCTACTCTAGTCCCTCAGTTTTCATCTTAAATTCCCCAGAAACAGTCTTCAGCAGAGCCTGGGTTAGATGCCCTCCTGGAACAATCAGCCATGCCTATAAAAGCAGGGCCAAACAAATATGTTTGCTGGTAGAACACTCCTTTGGGCTGCACCGGCTCCTCAGGGAAGAAGCAGTCACAAGGGGTAAACTGGATGGCAATCAACAGATGGATGTTAAAGGAAATAAATCTTTTACTGTCAGAGTTTAAATGTTCCTCTCCCCTTCCCCACAGTCCAATTTTGTTGTTATGCCTCATTTCATTCTCCACTGATATTTTATTCACCCTACCATTCTTCACACTCTTGGAATAAAATAATTTACTTTTCCACATAGGAGGAAATTTGAGAAACCATCAGGTAGGTTCATATACTGTATAAACCATCCTAAGAGGTAACTTTTTGCTCAATTCTTTAAGAACTTCAAGAAAAGTACATCTCATAATAGCCTTTCACAATTTTATTTACCATGCCAAGAACTCTTTCATAGTGAACTACCGCTCACCCCTGAATTTAGGGATTAGGGGCGCTGACCGCCCCACAAAGATCCATATAACTGTAGCCAGCCCTCTGCATACACAGATTCCCAATCATTAATGACCCTTGAATACAAGTTTGAACTGTGTGTGCACAGTTCAGAATCTGCATATAAGTGTACCCGCACAGTTCAAGCCTGTGTTTAGTCAACTGCAATTCCTTCTGCTGCAGTTTAAGTCCTTGTCCTTTCTCAGACTTCATTGGTACACAGCTGATCCGAATTTGCTTTAAAGGGATTACCAAGTACCTAAAAATTCCCTCAGCATTCTTCTTATCAAACTGCAAGACTCAGATCCCTTAATCCTTCCTAAATTATATCTAATTAGTATAGTCATGAAGTGAATAGAATCACTTGTGTATCCTCTTAGAGAGACTAAAACTGGACACAGTACTCACCTAGTTAGGATAGATGATAGGGAGGGGTTGGGGGCAGCTGGTGGGGAAAGGGATTCGAGGGGCTTTCACAGAACCCACTGTAAGAAGAGCAGCTGAGCCTGCATGGAACTGGGTGTTATCTGACAACTTCTCTCTTCGTCTCTCTCCGGAGTCACCATGGTCTCCCACCTGGGCATTTGCTATACTCTCTTTGCTGGCCAGATTATTTTTTTTTCTTTTTCCCAAATAACCAAAGCTGCTTATTATAATTATTTTTTAAAATAAAGTTTTAGATTTACAATACAATTAAGAAAAAGGTACAGAAATTTCCCACATACTCCCTGCCCCAACATATGCATATCCTGCTTCATTATCAGCATCATTCAGCAGAGGGGTACATTTGTGTGTTTTTTTTACCAACTATGATCCTACACTGACACATCATAATCATACCAAGTCCCTTAGTTACTTTCACTCTTGATGTTGTTCATTCTATGGGTTTGGACAAATATATAATAACATATGTCTATCATTATAATTACATCAAGAAAATTTTACTTCCATAAACATCTTCTGTGAGCTGCTTTTTCATCTCTCTCCTCTGCCCAGAAACCACTGATACTAATATCTCCATAGTTTTGTGCTGGCCAGATTCTTTAGACAGTAGATTCCACTGTTGATTCTGCTTACCTGCAACTCAGCATGAACAAACTGCCTTCTCTGATCCAGTACCACCCAACTGCCTGGCTCAAGTCCCACCCTTGGTCCATCCAGCCCCGTGGAGAGACAAGTGCAAAATGGCACTTTTCTTTCTTTCCGGTGTAATGGACAAGATTCCATGACAGCAGTTATAGCATGGAAGCTTTCCTTACACATCTTCTCACTGCACCTTATAAACCATCCCATAGCACTTCTAGAATGATTCCATTTCTTAATCTTCATGCCAAATTTTCATGATCTTTTTTTTTCTTTCCTTTTTTCCTTTCTTTCCTTTTCTTTCTTCCTTTCTTTTTCTCTTTTTCTTTCTTCTATCTATCTATCTATCTATCTATCTATCATTTATTTACTTTTATTAAGTGAGAGGCAAGGAGGCAGAAAGACAGACTCCCACATGCACCCTGACTGAGATCCACCAAGGGGTTGCTGATGTTCTGCCCATCTGGGGCCATTACTCCATTGTTCCACTGCTCAGCAACTGAGTTATTTTAGCCCCTGAGGCGAGGCCATGGAGCCATCTTCAGTGCCCAGGGTCAATGCGCTCAAACCAATCCAGCCATGGCTGTGGGAAGAGAAGAGAGAGAAAGGAGGGGGGGTAGAGGGGGTGAAGAAGCAGATGGTCGCTTCTCCTTTATGTACTGACCAGGAATTGAACCTGGGACATCCACATGCCAGGCTGACACTCTACCACTGAGCCAACTAGCCATGATCATTTAATTCTAAATGTTTTCTATTTTTTTTACTAGTTATTTAGAAAAAAAATCCCATTCATTTGAGAGGCTGGGAAGGAGAGAAAGAGAGAGAGAGAAGCATCAAGCCGTTGTTACACTTAATTGTTCCATTTAGTTGTGTACTCATTGATTGCTTCTGGTAGTGCCCTAATGTGGGCAGGGGGTTGTTGTTGGTTGAACCCACTATCTCTGGTGCACTGGATCTGATGCTTTATTCACTGAGCCATGCACTCAGGGCCTAGAAATGTTTTAAAATATCCAAGTAGGCCCAGATAGGTAACTTAATTGGTTAGAGTATCGTCCTCATACGCCAAAGTTGCAGGTTTGATCCCAGGTCAGGGCATATAAAAGAATCAACCAATGAGCCTGATCTGTGGTGGCACAGTGGATAAAGCGTCTACCTGGAATGCTAAGGTCACTGATTCAAAACCCCGGGCTTACCCAGTCAAGGCACATATGAAAAGCAATTACTATGAGTTGATGCTTCCTGCTCCTCCTCCCACCTTCTCTCTCTCCTCTCTCTAAAATCAATAAATAAAATCTAAAAAAAAATAATAATCAACCAATAAGTGCCTAAATAAGTGGAACAATAAATCAATGTTTCTTTTTCTCTTCCTAAGATCAACAAACATTTTTTTAAATGTTTATAAAATATCCAAATATATGTCATAAGAGCTCACAGGAAGTAAGAACAAATGAACAAATGACTGATACTTATAGAAAATTGATCTCAAAATTACCTAAAGATATAGCCATAAATCTTCAGTAATTATTAGTTACTAAATTTTAGTGAAATTAAATACCATCAAAAAGTTTCCTGTTGGAAATGTTCTGCACAGCTAATTTTTATAGCTCTATCCATTAATCTTTTTTTTTCTTTTTTCAGAGACAGAGAGAGAGAGAGGGATAGACAGGGACAGACAGACAGGAACAGAGAGAGATGAGAAGCATCAATCATTAGTTTTTTGTTGCGACACCTTAGTTATTCATTGCTTTCTCATATGTGCCTTGACCGCAGGCCTTCAGCAGACCGAGTAACCCCTTGCTTGAGCCAGAGACCTTGGGCTCAAGCTGGTGAGCTTTTGCTCAAACCAGATGAGCCCACGCTCAAGCTGGCGACCTCGGCGTCTCGAACCTGGGTCTTCCGCATCCCAGTCTGATGTTCTATCCACTGCGCCACCGCCTGGTCAGGCCATTTACCTTTTTAAAATAGATCTTTTCTAAAAGATTTTACTTATTTTACAGAGAGGAGAAAGGGAAAGAAGCAAGAAGTATCAACTCATAGTTGCTTCAATTTAGTTGTTCATTGTTTGCTTGTTGCCATGTGTCTTCACCAGCAAGCCCAGAGTTTCGAACCAGCAACCTCAACATTCCAAGTCAACTCTCTATCCACTGCACCACCACAGGCCAGGCTCTACTATTCCTCTTGTTTACTGCTTGACCTTCTTAATTTATTCCTCCCTCTTCAAAAGGTTTGCCTGCCTGCCTGGCTCAACCTTACAACCACAGCCATTGTGAAAAGCTTCAGTTTACCTGACCCATGGTGGCATAATGGATAAAGCATGTACCTGGAATGCTGAGGTCACTGGTTTGAAACTCCAGGGTTGCCCAGTCAAGGCACATATAAGAAGCAATCATGAGTGGATGCTTCCTGCTTTTCTCTCTCTCTTTTTCTCTCTCTCCTCTCTCTAAAATCAATAAATAGCCTGACCTGTGGTGATACAGTGGATCAAATGTCAACCTGAAACACTGAGGTCGCCAGTTCGAAACCCTGAGCCTGCCTAGTCAGGGTACGTATGGGAGTTGATGCTTCCTGCTCCTCCCCCCTTCTCTCCCTCTCTCTCCTCTCAAATGAATAAAATCTAAAAAAAATAAAATTAAATTAAAAAATAAAATCTTAAAGAAACAAAAGGCTTCAGCTCCCCTATGCTCCCATAATAAAGTTGGTTGCGTTATTGTAGGGGAAAAAAGATACACTAATATTTGGTGCTATTTTAGGGGGAATTTTTTCTCAAGTAGCTCTTTCAATAGTTTTTTTCAAGAATATTAAGATGATGCTTATAGTTTATAAGCAACATCTAAAATTTGCAAAACCTACCTTCAACCTCCTCTGAATAATACACTTTTACCAATTGCATACTCTCCTATCCTTTATAAATTAAAAAAATGATGACAATAATCATACTTAAGAGTACTAAAAGAAGGACATAGTACAACTAGGTCCATTCTCAACATAGTTCTTGAACTGAACTAAAGGACTCAGGCACTGGCATCTACTGTGTTCCCTAAGATTAGTGCTTAGCAGAATTTTTGTTGGGTTTAAATACAAAATCGTTCATACATGATTGTAAACACATAAAAATATATCTATGCATGACCTAGAAGGCAATAAACAAAAATGGAAATACTTAATTTTTAAAAGATGTTTGGCCCTGGCTGGTTGGCTCAGTGGTAGAGCATTGGCCCAGTGTGTGGATATCCTGGGTTCGATTCCTGACCAATACACACAGGAGAAGCACCCATGGACTTCTCTATCCCTCCCCCTCTTGCTTCTCTCTCTCTCTTTTCCTCCTGCAGCCACTGCTCTATTGGAGCAAGTTGGCCCTGGCTCTGAGGATGGCTCTATGGCCTCTGCCTCAGGTGTTAAGAAGAGCTCAATTGCTGAGTAACGGAGCAACGTCCCAGATGGGCAGATCATCGCCCCCTAGTAGGCTTGCTGGGTGGATCCCAGTCAGGGTGCCTGTGGGAGTCTGTCTCTGCCTCCCTCCTCTCACTGAATAAAAACAAACAAATGAATAGATGTTTAATGAAAACATTTGTAATCATTTTTTACTTGGTTGAGCACTAAAAAACCCGCAAACTCATTGAAAGTCTGAGTAACTACTTAAATGAAAAAGCTTTCATTATCATTATTGACACTCCTCATTGGACCTTGAAACTCTTCCATGACTAAAAAGTTGCTCCTTTCCTCCTGGGAGAGGAAACATTATTGGAAAAAAGATACTTACTGCTCTAGGAAAGTTATATAAAATCCTGAATCTCAAATGTTAACCAGATTTGCAGTGAGTCCTAAGGTTTTGACTTCTAAGAAATGACTTAAAAACTTGGGTGCTAAGAATGCATCCTGGGAATCAGGATTTCCTAGCAAGAAGGGGCAACAAAGATTTGTTTTGCACAAAGTCACTACTCTGGTTTAATTTAGCAGATAAAATATTTTAAAACACAAAGCTGACATTTCAAGGAGATACTACATGTAAACTGAATCTAAGAAAGGCCCTAAAGAAGAGCAAAATAATACTGTCTCCAAATGGGGGACAGCAGCAAGAACCCAAGGAAGTAAAAAGAGAGAAAGTTGGCACTGACCACTGATCATATGCATCTTAAGGGTAGGTAATAATAGGACTGGGTTAAAAGTATAGTGAAATTTTAGATCTGACAAGGAATTTACAGTCCAATCCAAATCCTCAATTTATAGATGAGGAAATTTGAGGCCCATTTGTTTATTCAAGAACAAATATTTATTGTGTGTCTACAGGTTCAATATTGAATATTGGAAATATTGTATAATGAACAAGACATGGTCCAAAGAGGGAAAGTGACTTGCCAAAGTCACAAAACAAGTTAGCAGGTAAACAGGAGCTCTTTGTACTAAACTCCAATTTTCCAATACTATGTAAGCATTTCTGTACCTGTAAGCACACTAAGCATTTGATGGTTTCTATACAAAGATGAGATTTTCATATGAATTTGATGAAATAACATTCCTCAATGATGACATATATGTTTATGTATGTATGTGTGTATATATAATATTCAAATATTCAGAGATATGTATGTAATATTCAGATGGTGTTAGAATCTATGAAAATAACCATACATAGGTTCTTACCTAACACTTAAAATGGTAATTTCCTTGGAAATACTAATTTCTTTGTCATTAGGCATTTCATATACAAATTTTGACAATCTAGATTTTGAAGTTTTTCAAGATGACTTCTGAAGAAGTCATCAACTTCAATACGTCAAGTCATACAACTGATTTTTACTATATTCCGTTTCTTTTAAATTAGTACTTTCAGCTAATTAGTGTTCTAATTTTACTTTTAATAAATTGCTCTACTTTAAAAGACCTAGTTCTCAGTCCCAGCCAGTTGGCTCAGTGGTAGAGCATCGGCCCAGCATGTAAATGTATCAGATTCGATTCCCAGTCAGGGGACACAGAAGTGACCATCTGCTTCAACACCGTCCCCCTTCTTCCTCTCTCATCCCTCCGGAAGCCATGGCTTGATTGGTTCCAGTGGCCCCTGGCACTAAGAATGGCTCCCTGAAGCCTCTACCACAGGCTCTAAAAATAGCTCGGTTGCCAAGCAACAGCCCTAGGTGGGCAGAGTATCACCTCATAGGGGGCTTACCAGGGTGGATCCTGGTCAGGGCACATGCAAAGTTTTTCTGTCTGCTTCCCCTCCTGTCACTTAATAATAAAAAAAAAACCCTAAATAAAAGACCTAGTTCTCATATCAACCACTTAACCCACCTTAATCATTCATAACATAACCAGTTGGTATCTTTACTGTTATAATAGAGACATAGTTCCTCCTCCACATAATACAAATGTCCTGCATTGGAACTTATTTAAAAGAGAACCTACATACCTCATTTAATTTTTCTTTTTTTTTTTTTTTTTTTTTTTTGTGATAGGGACATACAAACAGGAAGGGAGAGAGATGAGAAGCATCAATCCTTCATTGCAGCATCTTAGTTGTTCATTGACTGCTTTTTCATATGTGCCTTGACTGGGGGGAAATAGCAGACAGAGTGACCCCTTGCTCAAGCCAGCAACCTTGGGCTCAAGCTGGTGAGCTTTGCTCAAACCAGATGAGCCCACACTCAAGCTGGCGACCTCAGGGTTTCGAACATGGGTCTTCCACATCCCAGTCCGTTGCTCTGTCCACTGCACCACCACCTGGCCAGGCACATACCTCATTTAAAAATGAACAATGGAAAAAAAATGAACAATGGTACCTATTACAGAAGAGAAAGTAAGAATTTAGAACCAATCTTTTTTGCTGTTTTCTCCTGATTTAATAATCTGAAGAAAAGCAATAGTGGAGTTCTTCAACATAGGAAAGGATAGGATACCTCTACTAAAAGCAATACGATAGCCCCAAAGTTCCTCTTTAATTAAAACAATCCATAAGAAAATGAAATTTTCTATAACTTATTTAAATAAAAAGTTTTTGAGACACCCCTATTGGAAAGTAGTAATTTATATTCCAACAACTCTGAGTCAAAAATGGGAGAAATAAGGAGACTGAAATGCTATCTGTGTGCTACACCTCCAATATTTCATGAAGTTCTAAGGTTGATTTTCTATCCTCAGAGTGTAGAAGGCTTTCCTACTGCTGCACTTCCTTCCCCTGGCCATTCATCCCCTTTCTTTATGGTAAGCTACACTGAGGACAGGCATTGGACATTATCTAGCTCAGTATCCTACCTTGAATAACAGCACATAACTGATACTCAGTAATGAATACCATAGATGGTAATGAGAATTTAAAAACTGATACCATCAATTCTAATTCATATATTTATACTCTGAAACTAACTCTAATAAAAACTGAAAGTACATCAGGAACGTGTGGTTCTACCTCAGTCATCACGGTTTGTTAAATGGCAGAGCAGGCCTGAGAATTTTGAATGACCTGGCTATATGCAAAATCATGGTACATGTGGCTCTAAAAATATCAACCACTTCTTTTTAAACAGGAAGGATCATTTTCAAGCCTCAGATAATGAAAGATAGAAGAAAACTTTCAGGAATAATAGAAACATTAAGTGGAAAAAAATGACAAGATAATTTTATCTCTGGGTTAAGACATTTTAATATACATAATGTATAGTACTTCATATAATTTATTCATGTCATTTACTATAGTACACTGTAATTATTAATTCAGTGACATCAATATTGACCTCACACAAAGGATGAAAGCTGGGTTTTCTTGTGTACCGAGTTCAAAGCATGTACTGAAGAGTTATCACATACAACAGTTACAAGAGATCAACTTTAAGGATGACTCAAGTTTACAGTAGTTGCTTCACACAATTTTTCCTCAAGACTTGAATGCCACCCGGTGTCGCCATGTTTGTGCAAATGCCAGCTCTGGACCACCCAACTACCTCCTTTTACCGGCCCCACTTTTGCCTGTTTTACTGCTGCTGCTGCTAGACTTGCCAGATGACTTTGAAGAGAAGAGTCTTGTCATAAACTCAGAAACATCAGGCAATTCATGGTTGGAATTCAGCATATTCATTGACTGTTCCATCTCCTGCAGAAAGACAAAGCATAATGACATGAAAGGCACAAAGATCTTTCAGGTCACTGAACGACTAATATTTCCGTTAAGGAAGAAGGAGAGAAGTGGAACAAGTGAAAGGCACTGGTTCTAAGCAGTGATGCAAATTCATACCCAATACCACTTCAGAAGCCATGTATCTTACCTCCTTTATATAATTAAGCATTTTGATCCGTGGTAAATGCCCAATAAATGCTTGCCTAGGGTTTGACTGATCTTATGTTTTTATAAAAGGCATTTCCTTTGATAATGGACATATGTGATCATTTTCCTGCCATCTCATTTTGTTTTCTGATTAAAATGCTTTCTTATTGTTCTGACAAGTGTTTTTTAAACTCATGCTTTCTTTAATGCATATAACCACAATATCAATCTTTAATTATCAAGGTATCAAAGTAATTTGGAAGATAACAGCAGTATTTCTAACATGTGATTCCTAAGGCCCTTAGTAATAAATCTGTGCTGCATGGTTTTGGAGACTTCAATTACAGCATCCAAAGCCAGCAACACAAATGTTACAAACAACTTACTGGCAGGACAGAGTAAGATCTGGTACTTTTATTTTGTTCTCCACCTTATAGGGCAAAGAATCCATTAAGCACTGCTCCATTTTCAATAATATTAATGCAATATCTGTGGCATTTGAATTTTATGTGACATTCCAAAAGTCAATTTAAAATTGTATTAATTCAGACATGCAAAAAATATCAAACACTAGATTATTTATCACTAAAAATTGAAGACTATTTGGGTATTAGCTTGGGCTCTCTCCCCAAAGGTAGAATTTATACATGGGTTTTCAAGGAGAAAGTACTTTTACAAATAAGGAAAAGAAACATTATAAATATAAATCAAATATATTAACGTGCCCTAATAATCAAGAATTACACCCTGGCCAGGTAGCTCAGTTCGTTAGAGCACTGTCCCGATAAACCAAGGTTGTGGGTTTGACCACCCAGTCAGAGCACATGCAAGAATCAACGAATGAATGCATAAACAAATAGAACAAATCGATGTTTCTCTCCCCCCCTTCCTCTCTCTCTCTCTAAAATTAACAAATAAAAATTTTTTTCTTGTAACTTTTTCTTGTGATTTTATTTATTGATTTGAGAGGGGGAGAGGGAGAGAGATAGGGAGGGAGAAAGAGGGAGGGGAGAGAAGGAGAGCGGGAGGAGGGAGGGAGGAAGGGAAGAGGGAGAGAGGGAGGGAAAGAAAGGGTTGAGAAGTGGGAAGCATCAACTTGTAGTGGCTGCTTCCTGTATGTGCCTTGACCAAGCAAGCCCAGACTTTCAAACTGGCAACCTCAGTGTTGCAGGTCGACTAAAAAATTTTTTAAAAGAACTAAATGTATATGGTAATAGGTCTTAAGTCCCTAAAAAAATATATCAACTCTTTTTTAACCTGTTCAGTTCTGAAGCTCTTGAATGAATAACTTCTTGTACTGCTTACCATATGTGAAGCACTTGGCAAGTAATGAACTTTTAATTTGATATGACTTCTGATACTGCCTTTTGTTGATGCCACAGAGAGTTAATTGGCTTAATAGATATAAGAACTGAATAGAAGCCTGACCAGGCGGTGGCACAGTAGACAGAGCATCGGACTGGGATGTGGAGGACACAGGTTCGAAACTCTGAGGTTGCCGGCTTGAGCATGTGCTCATCTGGTTTGAGCAAGGCTCACCAGCTTGAACCCAAGGTCGCTGGCTTGAGCAAGGGGTCACCAGCTCTGCTATAGACCCCTGGTCAGGGCACATATGAGAAAGCAATCGATGAACAACTAAGGTGCCACAAAAAAGAGTTGATGCTTCTCATCTCTCTCCCTTCCTATCTGTCTGTCCCTATCTGTTCCTCTCTCTGTCTGTCACACACACACACACACAAAGAATTGCATAGGATATATACTTTCTGGCCAACATTGAAGCAGACATGCGAAAATTTAGCAATAAAATATGAAACATCATAAAGCTTTTTTTCCATAAAGCTTTTTCTGCCATTCCAGCTTAAAATAAAATGTGTCATCTTCTATAGAACTTAATCTTCTACTAGCTCTGCAAACATTATTTTATTTTATCTTATTTTCCTATTTAAAACATGTGCGCACACGCACACATACACACACACTCCCGAGAGTAGAGCTTGCTGACAACAGGGATATAATAATTCATTGGCATATTCCTCCATACCCAGAACCTAGAAATTGATTAGTAAATGTTTTTCAGCAATGTCTAAGATGTCAACACATCAGTACATTAATTATAATGGGAAAACTTGGAACTAAGAAGGTATTTATTGATGGTTTTGCATGGAAGAATGGAAAATGATTTTTAAAACACTGAAGATTTTATATGGAAGCCAATACTTAAGAGACACAGTGGCACTAAATTTGAAGCATCCTACTTGGCAACTCCTCTCCCCCTTGCCAAGCCAGTACAGTTTTGTGGTACAAAGTCTGAAAGCCACTACTGTATTTTTCTCTCTAGGTCTAATTCAAATGTCTTTCCTGTGTCTGAACACATAAACTAAATATGTACTCTGAAGAGTTCTGAAAAGTGAAAATAGATTATAGGAAGCTAATATTTTGTAAAATATTTGGGTTAGATGTACCATTATTATGCATTTCAACTATTTAATAAGTGAGGCACAAAGAGCCTAGTACTAAGAAGGTTTTAGCTACATGAAGAGATCCAGCCTTTTAGCAGGCAGAACTGAATTTATCTGGCCCAATGAAAAAGACTAAATGCCAGAAACATAATATAACCTCTAGATGAATTTGGCTTGAGAATTAGGATAAAGCTGAAAGACCCAAGCCATCCATGCACAATAAATAGATCAGCATCAGAACATGATTCAAAAAACCACAGCTGGGCAATCACCTTACCCGTCTCATGTCAGGATCACTTGTGTTGACCACTTTGGGAAGAAGTACAAATATCAACAATGGAAGAACCATCATCATTACCTGTGGGATAAAAGAATTTTAGAAAATGTTTCTTTCCACTTAACCATAGAACAAAATCTGCACCTAATAACCAATGATAAAATTAAGGATTTAAATGTTGTAAATAGAGTAAAACTAGCAGCAACCACCTCAATTCTATTGAACCAGCCCTGTTGATAGCAAGGTGCTCCTTAATGTCTGACTTGTAAAATATAAAACCCTTGTCTGTGTCTGTTTGGACTTTATAGACACCTCACTTTATATTTTTGCCACTCACTATTTTGCAGTTTACACTTCTATTTAACATGAATAGTGTGCAAACATCTATTCACTCTCTTCAACCTGCAGTCTGGCATTGGAATCAGTGATCCTGATAGCCAGCGGGACTGCTCTTTCCAGATGACTGCGTTCTTGGAGAAAACAGTATATTGTACCTTTCATAAAGGTACATCCTCTAGAGCCTGCAATATAATACTAGGCAACTATGTATTTCAGCAGGTAAATTCAAAAGATGACCTAGTAGCTTACAGAATTGACTATGCTTCCATACAATTTCAGAAATGAGAACATAGAAGATATTTCTCAGTAAGTTTTGAAGTCTCGTTGCTGATTTCTCCCATTCACTCTACCCCTCTGCTTCTTTATCACTGATAAAAGATTCTAGGTACTAACTTATTCCTCTCTAGGATGCACAGCCCCAAACATTCCTATTTGTGATCCAAATAGCTATCAGCAAGGAATATGCTCAAAATTTAAGACAATTCTAACATAATAATTGAACTTTCAAAAGCAGCAAAAAAAAGTCCATTTGTTTCTAAACAATGTGTTCTATCAGTGTTTTTTTAATTAGTGGAGAGCATCACATTACTACAGAATAAGGTCTCTGCTCACTACACATGCCAAAGAAAAGGAGGAAAAAAACCTTACTTTTGCCATCAATAAAGAGCTGGTTAATAAGTGATGGCACGCCCACCAAAAGACTAACATTCAGTAGTACAAAAGAGGAGACAGCTCAATGTGACCTACCACATATTCTTACTCTATCTGAATTTTAAAACATTTGATCAGAAATAATTAAATATTTATCCAATTTTTGTCACACATTTCAACGCCAAATCTACCATGCAATTCTCACTATATTCTTTTCATTACATATTCCTAGGCCGCTATTTTCCTGAAATCCACAAATTATTCACAATTATCCTTTCACCCAACAATCTGACTTCAACTTTCTATCTCACCAGGGTTAAAAGTTTTCAACTGAGTAGAAGAAAATTAGAGATTAGTAAAGATACTTTATTGTAGCCTGATACATACCATTGGGTTCATCAGAAAGTCTGTCCAACCCCATGATTCCCTTTTAATAAAGTAAGAAGGTGGACCTGAAGATTTCATTTGGAGAGGATAGGGCAGTCTGACCACTTCTGATGTTTTGATATAATTTACGTATCTTGCTCTGATAAAGCAACATAAAAAAGCATCAGTAGTTCTACTAAAAACATTGCTAGTTAAAGTAGCTTTACCTGTATGTCTAAAATATTTAGTAAAATATAGAGAGAAAACATAAGACTTAGAATCAAGCTACACATTTAAAAGAAATAACCATACATATTTTATCCAGCATTTCTAAGGTTTTACATTCTGCCAAAACGTCAGAAATGAAAGTCCCACATACATTTGAAACTAACTTACCAAGCATGCTTATAAAACATTTGTCAAGAATATCAGGCTCTTATGTGAATTCCACTTTGTTCTCTACTCGGTCCCACCCCCAGTTATTAAAATGATACCAGCCTTTGTTGTTGTTGTTTTTACCTACGCTTCAGGCATCCAATCAGGAATGGATCTGAGAATATGAATCCCACTGCTGCAACCAGTCCTTAAATACTAAAGCTTTTTTACCAAGCTAAAAAAGCAAATGAAACTTTTTCTTTAGAAAAATACTTCTATTTGCTTAGACTAAAAATACTTCTATTTGCAAATTCAAAATTCAAACAGAGTAAAAAGAATAAAATAAATTAGTTTTTAATAGGCAAGTATCCCCTTTTAACAACTCTCATTCCCTCCAGTATTGTGTTTATAATTTAAAATATTTTAACCTGTATATAATGTATATATTAATCTACATAAGCCCCCACCCCCAACTCCAAGTTTGAAATTCAAAATGTATAGAAAGTCATGATAAGGCCTTGGCCGGGTAGCTTGTTTGGTTAGCATGTCCTCCCAATATGCCACGGTTCAATTTATGGTCAGTACGTATACAACAAACAACCAATGAATGCATGACTCGGTGAAACAACCATTCAATCAATCTCTCTCTCTCTTTTTTCTCCTTCCTCTCTCTCCCTTCTCTCTTGCTCTCTCTCAATCAATAAATAAAAATAATTTATTAAAAAAGGATTTTAAAAAGTCATGATAAGTCCTCTAAGGTTAAATTTTCATACTAGAATTTTACCAGTACATTAAAAATAGAATCCTATGGCTCTAAAAAGACTTAAGAAAGTCAATACCTCATGAAGTTCATGCACTTTGAAGCAATCCATTTATTTCATCAAAGATTACTTATAAACATATTTGTGAAGTATTAGTTTCAATTCAAGCTTCACTCTTGCTTTCAAGAGTCAATAGTAAGATATATGATTGGAATTTGGACATGCCTGACCAGGTGGTGTTTCAGTGGATAGAGCGTTGACCTGGGATGCTAAGGTCCCAGGTTTGAAACCCTAAGGTCATCAGCTTGAGTGTGGAGTAATCTGGCTTGAGTACAGGCTCACCAGCTTGAGTGTGGGATCATAAACATAACCCCATGGTTGCTGGCTTGAGCCCAAGGTCACTGGCTTGAGCAAAGGGTCTCTGGCTCTGCTGCAGTCTCCCATCAAGGCAGGTATGAGAAGCAATCAATGAACAACTAAAGAGCCGCAACTATGATTTAATACTTCTCTTCTCTCTCCCTTCCTATCTGTCTGTTTCTCTCTCTTGCTAAAAAAAAAAAAAAAAAAGAATTTGGACAAAGTAGAATAAGACAAGAATGAAATTTCAAAAAGAAGGGAAAGTAATTTGTTTCTAAGGAATATATTTTTAGTAACATCATGGTATTGGTTTCATGACAACATTAAGAACTAAATTACTACAGAATACTGCCTCTATTCACTATACATGCTAACAGAGGAAAAAGAAAATCTAACATGTCCATCAGTAGGAGCTGGTTATAAAAATGATGGCAAATCAGCCCTGGCCGGTTGGCTCAGTGGTAGAGCATCGGTCTGGCGTGCAGAAGTCCGGGTTCGATTCCCCGCCAGGGCACACAGGAGAAGCGCCCATCTGTTTCTCCACCCCTCCCCCTCTCCTTCCTCTCTCTGTCTCTCTCTTCCCCTCCCGCAGCCCAGGCTCCACTGGAGCAAAGATGGCCCGGGCGCTGGGGATGGCTCCTCGGCCTCTGCCCCAGGTGCTAGAGTGGCTCTGGTCACAACAGAGCGACGCCCCAGAGGGGCAGAGCATCGCCCCCTGGTGGGCAGAGTGTCACCCCTGGTGGGCGCGCCGGGTGGATCCCGGTCGGGCGCATGCGGGAGTCTGTCTGACTGTCTCTCCCCGTTTCAGGCTTCAGAAAAATACAGAAAAAAAAAAAATGATGGCAAATCCATCACTGGACTAATATGCAGCTGATATAAAGGATAAGACAGCTCTATGTGTTACTTTATTTGAATTATAGCATATTTACATAATACACTTTAGGAACTTCCCATATAAAAAAAAAACCTTTTAGGAGTAAACACTAAACTGTAAGTATTATGGTACTAAGTGAACATATCTCTTGTTATGTCAGCTTAATTTGGGGTATCTACAAACCAACCTGAATAGGCTTGGCACACACTGAAAATGTCAGTAATCAAACACAACTTCTCTAGCCCCAAAGTTATTTTGCCATTGTATGACTAGTGCTTTATTACAGCAACATGAGGTAATTTTGTGGTAGTTCAAACAAAGAAGAGACATTACTTTTAAAAACTATTTCATGCTTGTTAATTATACCTCAATAAAGCTAGACAAACATAAATATACAAAACTGCTTCATATATCAATATTTCCTGGTGAGATTAGACCTAAAAGAATACTACTGGCAGCAGACAATAATAAAATAAACAAATACATAAATTGAGTTTTAAAAGAAGGTTGAAACTGAACAATGTGGACATCTACAAAACTGATTCCAACTGAAATGTGTTTGTGGTATTCCGTACTCACAGCCTGGATTAGTCGAAAAATCTTTCACCTCAGATTCAAACCACATGTCCATCTACTTGGAAATTCTACAATGTCTTCCTAGTCTGCCAGGCTCTAATTCTGTGATTTGCTGTGATTTCCTTTTTCTTATCACCATCTTCACTTTGAGATAAACTCTACAATGTAATTTATTATTTTCCCAAAAAATACTAAATTTCCATTGCACATTAAATATTCCAAAAAGGAAGAACTATAGAAATTTCTAGATCAACATACTATCAAATAGGTACTAAGAGGTATTATCAAAATATCCTGATGAAAACAGGTGATGAATAACATTTCCAATTTAGAAAAGTTAAATTATTTCCAACTTTAATTAATTTCAATAACTTTCACAGTGCTTTTGATTGTATATTAAGTAATCTTACCTCTTCTCTATATTATCGTATTAGGAGCTTTAAAATAAATTTTAAGCCAGAGCAGAGGAAGTTCAACTTTACAATATTATCAGTCCTCAGATTAAAATATAAGGACATTTTAAATGTTTTAAGAGATACCTGTAGTTCAAATAAGAAAATTTTCAATCTTAACTATAAATTCTAAAAGTAATATATAACAAGGTATTTGATAGCACAAACTTCAGTAAAAATTATATGAGTTGCTCCCACCTCATTTTTCCTTTTGAAGTAATATCCACTCGGATGGGATCAAACCGATAAGCAGGAGATATAACTTCCACTACATAAGATCCAGAGGGTATATCATGAACCACAAAACTCCCATCTGTCCTGGAAAAATGAAAGTCATATTTAGTCACTTCTGACCAATAGCTTATTCTTATGTTTTAGATCATCTGTTCACCTACAAATCAACTCCTCCAAGAATGACATTCATAGCAATTAGGGGGAAAAATAAAAAACTAGGAAGAGTTGTCCCGTATTTCAGCTTCCATAATTATATTGAATGGGTTCTGAAAATACTCCAGACACTCCATAGTAGCAGGGAACTCGGACACAGAAAGTACTTCTTGCCTAACTGGTGGCAGCACAGTGAACAGAGCGTCGACCTGGGACCCAGGTTTGAGACCCTGAGGTCACTGGCTTGAGCACGGGCTCATCTGGCTTGAGCGCAGGCTTACCAACTTGAGCATGGGATCATCATCAACATGATCCCATGGTCGCTGGCTTGAGCAAGGGGTCACTGGTGCCACTGGAGCTCCCAAGTCAACGCTCGCATGAGAAGTAATCAATGAACAACTAAGGTGCCACAACTTCAAGTTGATGCTTCTCATCTCTCCCCCTTCCTGTCTGTCTGTCTCTCTCTCTCTCTCTCTCACACACACACACAAAAAGATAACACAAATTTTATAATAAAATTTTAAAACTTGGCTTCTTTAAAACTGTA
This sequence comes from Saccopteryx leptura, assembly GCF_036850995.1. Classification (NCBI taxonomy): domain Eukaryota; kingdom Metazoa; phylum Chordata; class Mammalia; order Chiroptera; family Emballonuridae; genus Saccopteryx; species Saccopteryx leptura. Next base: position 88,095,927 of record NC_089508.1, read on the forward strand.
CTCTACAATATATAGGCCTTAATGGATCATGGTTTGAAAGAATAGTTTGCAAAAACTATTTTTAAGGTAAGTGAGGAACATAAAATGAACTGGTAATTACTAGATGTTACATTACAGTATTATTAATTTTGTTGAATCAATAATGGTATTGTATTATTTTTTAAGACTAGCTTCTAGAGCTACATATTAATGCTTTTATGAATAAAACCATATCATCTTCAGGATCATATTTAAATAGTTTAGAAAAATACTTGAGATGTAGAGACATGAAGTAAAACAGATCGTGATGGCTACCTAAGGATTAAGCTAGTCTGTTTATTTTAGTTTATGCCTGTAATTCTCCTTAATAAAAAAATTCATAAAAGTGCAGTACAGGCCCTGGCCGGTTGGCTCAGTGGTAGAGCATCAGCCTGGCGTGCAGAAGTCCGGGTTCAATTCCCCGCCAGGGCACACAGGAGAAGTGCCCATCTGCTTCTCCACCCCTCCCCTCTACTTCCTCTCTGTCTCTCTCTTCCCCTCCTGCAGCCAAGGCTCCATTGGAGCAAAGATGGCCCGGGTGCTGGGGATGGCTCTGTGGCCTCTGCCTCAGGCGCTCGAGTGGCTCTGGTCGCAACATAGCGACGCCCTGGATGGGCAGAGCATCGCCCCTGGTGGGCAGAGCGTCGCCCCCTGGTGGGCGTGCCAGTGGATCCCGGTGGGGCGCATGCGGGAGTCTGTCTGACTGTCTCTCCCCGTTTCCGGCTTCAGAAAAATACAAAAAAAAAAAAAAAAGTGCAGTACATAATTTTCGTATGTCAAAACTTGAAAACTACCTAAATGTCCAAAAGCAGACAAATGCTTAAATTGTGGTTCATATATATATAGTGATAAAAACAAGTAGCATGGGCCTCAGCCCAAACTCCCCTCATCTCTATTAACCAAGTCCCAAGCAACTACCAATAAGCATAAATTGAAACCAAAATTGCATGCTAAGCCTGACCAGGCGGTGGCGCAGTGGATAGAGCGTCGGACTGGGATGTGAAGGACCCAAGTTTGCGTCCCCGAGGTCGCCAGCTTGAGCAAAAAGCTCACCAGCTTGGACCCAGGGCTGCTGGCTCGAGCAAGGGGTTACTCGATCTGCTGAAGGCCCACGGTCAAGGCAGATATGAGAAAGCAATCAATGAACAACTAAGGTGTTGCAACGAAAAACTGATGATTGATGCTTCTCATCTCTCTCTGTTCCTGTCTGTCTGTCCCTATCTATCCCTCTGACTCTCTCTCTCTGTCCCTGTGTAAAAAAATAAAAAAATATATATATAATGGGTAAAAGGCAAATTATCTATCCCTCTTCCAACAATTTTGCCAGGATAAACTCCTTATATTAATACTTAATCAAATGGTATCAGGAGCTGCTCACAAAATTGTAAGCCAAAAGGAAAAAAAGCAGGTTACAAAGTGTATAATACTTTACTATTAAAAATATGTCATATGATTCCAAAAAGCTGGAAAAGATACAATAAAATGTTAAGGGGTGTTATGTCTCCTTTAATTACTTATATTTTATTCAATACACATATTACTTAGATATTTTTAAAAATAAAAATAAATGCTTTTTAATATTTTTATTTTAGAGAGAGAGAAGGGGGACAGGGAGAGAAAGACAGAGGGAGGGAGGGAGGGAGGAACACTGATTTGTTGTTCCACTTATTTATGATGCACTCCTTAGTTGATTCTTACATGTGCCCTGACCAGGGAGGGACTGAACCTGCAACCTTGGTTATCAGGACGATGTTTTAATAACCGAGCTACGCGGCTGGGGCAGAAATGCTTTTATAAAAGAACTGTATACAGCAGAAAAGAGAGGCCAAATGGTGAAATAAGGCTAATCTGGCAAAGCTTAATGAAAGCTTTATTGTTAAAACATCATTAATTGGGGTAAACCTAAAGAATGCCCTAATGCCAGGTCTTTAATAACAAATAGCATTAAAATAATGGTTGTAAGCTTTTTGTCGTTATTTATTAATCTGAGGTTGAAATTCTCATTTAAATACATCTGGAGGCTCTGAATAGTTGCAAACCAAATTTAGAATTAGATGTCCACATATAAGTGGTCTTGTTTTCAGATACCACTTGCGGGTGTATTAATCCACCAGAGAAACTCTTCCCTTCCAAAATATTTTTTCAGTTCACAGTTTCACTTTTCAAGCGGGGGTTGAAAGATTCAAAACATCCCACTTGTACATTCATTCGAAAAGCAGTCAGCCACAAAACGAGAATACTAATTCACCACGTCTTTTAATATAAGTTGAAATCTCATTTCTACTAATCGCTAGAGAAGACAGAAGCTTGCAGCAATGCAGCAAAACCTTCGTCTCACATAAATACTAAGTGTGATGTTGCAAATCCCTTGATAAAGTCAAGTGTCGAAAAATAAAGTGCGCTGATCAGGGACTTCAGGGTCTATTCATTTTAGCAGCATCATAAGCCTCCCAGTCTATGTCGTCACTAGAAACCCTTTGGGTTTTCCTAATTCCCACTCCTTTAGCATCTTTCCACACAACATCAAGCTACACAAAGACGGAAATGAATGCTTAAAACGGCCAGATTCCAGGGAAACCAGATGAGATGCAAAGGAAAGAATTCGGCAAGGGACAAGTACGGGATCCATCCGTCCTCGGGGCCCAGGAGCGGTGGTCCCCGTACATCAAAATGGAGGTGAGGAGACCTGACGCACTGCCCCGCCCTTGGGGCGAGCACCGGCCGCCCTCATTTCCGAGGAATGGGGCTGGGAAGCGGAAAGCGCCCGCCCGCCCGCCCGTTCGGCACAGACGGCTGGCGGCGCCCGCCCATCACGTTCCCACAGCGACGCCGTCAGGTCTTGTCACTTGGCTCTGCTGGGGGCACTCTCCCTCCGCCTTCCATCCTAGCCGTTCCCCCGCGGCCCTCAGGATGCTCACTTCAGGAAGCCGACGTGCTCTTCCCCGTCTACCAGCACTCGGGCCGCGGAGATCCAGTCTTGAGGCTTCACTCCGGGAACAACCGCACGGCCCTCAATCTTGAAGCGATCTCCTAAGCCGGCTCCTACCCCTCCCGACCCTTCGGCAGAAGCCCCGGGGACCTCCGAGCCCTGGGCTTTCCTTGCTAGCAGCAGCAGAAGGACGGAGCAGATGCCCCACAGAGCGGCCGCCATGACAGCAACTCCAAGCGGTCGGACCGGCAGCCCGGAAGCCCTCCCCGCCTCCCAGGCGCTGCTGCGCCGCCGTCGCCTCTAGTGATGTCATCACTGCACGCCGGGTTCTGGCGCGAGCATTGGGAGAAAAACAATCTTTGGCCAATCGATTTGCGAGGTGGAAACCAGGCGGCTGTATCCAGTGCTGTGGCCCTGGAAGGCGGTCTGAGAATCACGTCCAGTGGAAAGGGCCGCCCACAAAGTGAAAGCGTTGTATGTTGCTGTAGTAACCACCGAGGTCCAGGACCTCACCGGAGTGAAAAATGGTAAGACAGAGGGAGGAGGATCTGCAGTCTTGTCTACAAGTGAGGCTAAGACTTGGGAGACAGAGATCCAGAAGAAAACGTTTAGAAGAATGTCTAGAGATTCCCCAAGACGTATGAGACGAAAAGGCCCCCGTTTGGGTGTTCTAAGGAGATAATGTCTCTACAGAGAAAATAGTTATTTTCCCCTGTACACTCTTAGAGTTAGCCTCTCCCGGGACGCTAACAAAAATAGAAGCGAGAGAGAGATACCAGAACCAAGTATTCTGAGCCCCAGCCGGGTGGAGGGGAGGGGTCAGGTACTTCATCCTCCTGGCCATCAGCAACTGCCTTTTAGGGGTACATTCCCTGTCTTTTGAGGATAGCCATTTCTTCACATTTGATCTATGGAAAGAGCAGCTCTGCTGTAAAAAAGATTATCATGTGCTACAGCCCTCCCCACCACTTCCTCAAAACGGTGCTAAAGTATGAAATAAAATTTCACCTTTCTAAAATGATACAAAATTTATAAACGTGCTGAAATAAAAATAGCTTCATCCCAAAATTTTCTGATTTTCTTAACCGTATTCTCGGTGCCCCTGCTTTGTTGGTGTCTTAGCTGACTGTTAATCACCGCTGGTTCTCAATAGCCCGAGTAGGAGCTGAGAAGTTTAATGTTTATGTAGGGCAGCAGGTGAAAGAAGACCTCAAAACTAGGTGCTTTGTAATTAATCAGCTAGAGGATGGAAATAAAATGGTTGAAAATATAATAATTAGTATAACAACAGGAAAGCGCAAACAGCAACTGAACTCTCTGTATCCCCATTTCTTCCTTTCTTTTTTTCCCCTACTTCATTGTCACTCTAATGCCAAAGTATCCAATGTTTTGAACCCCTCAAAAGCCAGACTTATACCTCCACAGTCATTAGATAGAGAAGAGAAGCCTAAGCAATGTTTGCCGGTAGTGGGAAGTTTTGTTATCTCTGTTGTTGTTGTTTTTCAGGTAGATCACAGGAATTGCATAGATATTCAGTGCCAAATTATAGAAGAGGTGTTCTAAAATATAGCCCTTGGTTTCATGCCTTATAAAAGAAATTATAGGCCCTGGCCGGTTGGCTCAGCGGTAGAGCGTCGGCCTGGCGTGCGGGGGACCCGGGTTCTATTCCCGGCCAGGGCACATAGGAGAAGCGCCCATTTGCTTCTCCACCCCCCCCCCTCCTTCCTCTCTGTCTCTCTCTTCCCCTCCCGCAGCCAAGGCTCCATTGGAGCAAAGATGGCCCCGGGCGCTGGGGATGGCTCCTTGGCCTCTGCCCCAGGCGCTAGAGTGGCTCTGGTCGTGGCAGAGCGCCGCACCGGAGGGGCAGAGCATCGCCCCCTGGTGGGCAGAGCTTCGCCTCTGGTGGGCGTGCCGGGTGGATCCCGGTCGGCGCGTGCGGGAGTCTGTCTGACTGTCTCTCCCCGTTTCCAGCTTCAGAAAAATACAAAAAATAAAAAAAGTAAAAGAAATTATAATTGTCATGAAATACGTTAGAAAGATTTTGTACTGGACTTGCTCTGTTTGCCTGGCCAGATCCACTTTCTACGCTTCATTGCTCTGTGCCCTGGAAGACTGGACTTTGAAGAATTGCAAAAACTGGTTCCTTTGCCCTCTGGGTGCTTCCAGTTGGGTTCAGCCAATAGTAAGTATCAGTAGGACTTCCCTTTCTGTTTCCCTTACCACTGTCCATACTTCTAAAACAATTTAATGAAGGGATAGTTTACAATCACTCCTTTAAGCCTCCCATCTGTTTCCTGTCAAGACCTTGACCCATATAGATTTCAAGCAGACCTGTTATCTTAATTATGGAAAATACCATAATGTGAGGGGTGACCAGTTTATTATCCAGGCCCTTTGCTTTTCTCTTCCTTTTTTTGCTGCCTGGCTCTTGGCTTCTTTGTATCATGGCCACAAGGGGGTGAACAAGGATAGAAACAGCGACAACACAAAAAACAACACAAGAAATTTTTATAAACATTGTATTATCCCAACAGAAGTTTACTCGGGTTTTGCAGGTAATACTTATTTTTTTATGATTTTTAAAATTTTTTGCAATGTTTTTATAAGTATATAAAATATACAAGTATATAAAAATATAAAGCTATTTTAAAAATAAAGGGAGAAACTAAAATTTATTTAAAAATATATAATAGAATTTACTTTGAACTCTTAAAACTTAAATCAGTCAAAAAACAATTGCCTCGGTGGTGCAGTGGATAGAGCATTGGCCTAGGACACTGAGGACCCAGGTTCGAACCCCGAGGTCACAGGCTTGAGTGCAGATGCATTTGGCTTGAGCATGGGATCATAGACACAACCCCATTGCTGGCTTGAACTCAAAGGTCACTGGCTTGAGCCCAAGGTCACTGGCTTGAGCAAGGGGGTCACTATTTCAGCTGGAGCCTCCAGGTCAAGGCACATATGAGAAAGCAATCAATGAACAACTAAGGTGCCACAACTAGGAGTTGATTCTTCTCTCTCCCTTCCTGTCTGTCCCTCTCTCGTTCTCCCTCTCGCTAAAACCAATAACTACAAAAATAACTTGCCATCCTTATTTAGAGTTTTGCTGATCACTTACAGTGGCATCTTTGATTATGGTTTTTCTCTTTTCCCCCTCTCTGTATTCTGCTTCTCAGCATCTCTGTGTCATGGTACTTTTCAAGCCATTCTTCATACATTGGCTATCACAGAAGAGATAGTTGGTTATAAGGTGTGACTACAAAGTAATGAGGATCATACCCTTAGTTACTTCTCTTATATTAAATCAATGAGCTTTTTTCTTCTTCTTTTTTTTTTTTTTTTTTTTTTTTTTTTTGTATTTTTCTGAAGCTGGAAACGGGGAGAGACAGTCAGACAGACTCCCGCATGCGCCCGACCGGGATCCACCCGGCACGCCCACCAGGGGCAACGCTCTGCCCACCAGGGGGCGATGCTCTGCCCCTCCGGGGCGTCGCTCTGTGCGACCAGAGCCACTCTAGCGCCTGAGGCAGAGGCCAAGGAGCCATCCCCAGCGCCCGGGCCATCTTTGCTCCAATGGAGCCTTGGCTGCGGGAGGGGAAGAGAGAGACAGAGAGGAAAGAGGGGGGGTGGAGAAGCAAATGGGCGCTTCTCCTATGTGCCCTGGCCGGGAATCGAACCCGGGTCCCCCGCACGCCAGGCCGACGCTCTACCGCTGAGCCAACCGGCCAGGGCCGAGCTTTTTTCTTAAATAGAGTACAGCTATAACTTGGAAATATAACAGGTTCAGTTTCAGATTACCAAAATAAAACTAGTATCAGAATAAAATGAGTTGTAATCTTTATTAAAAATGCAACATCTGGCCCTGGCCGTTTGGCTCAGTGGTAGAGCGTCGGCCTGGCGTGCAGAAGTCCCGGGTTCGATTCCCGACCAGGGCACACAGGAGAAGCGCCCATCTGCTTCTCCACCCCTCCCCCTCTCCTTCCTCTCTGTCTTTCTCTTCCCCTCCCGCAGCCGAGGCTCCATTGGAGCGAAGATGGCCTGGGCACTGGGGATGGCTCCTTGGCCTCTGCCCCAGGCGCTGGAGTGGCTCTGGTCGCAACAGAGCGACGCCCCCGGAGGGGCAGAGCATCGCCCCCTGGTAGGCAGAGCGTCGCCCCTGGTGGGCGTGCCAGGTGGATCCCGGTCAGGCGCATGCAGGAGTCTGTTTGACTGTCTCTCCCCGTTTCCAGCTTCAGAAAAATACAAAAAAAAAAAAAAAAAAAAATGCAACATCTGCCTGACCAGGCGGTGGTGCAGTGGATAGAGCGTCAGACTGGAATGCCGAGGACCCAGGTTCGAGACCCTGAGGTTGCAAGCTTGAACGTTGGCTCATCTGGTTTGAGCAAAAGCTCACCAACTTGGACCCAAGGTTGCTGGCTCGAGCAAGGGGTTACTCGGTCTACTAAAGGCCCACGGTCAAGGCACATATGAGAAAGAAAACAACTAAGGTGTCGCAATGCACAATGAAAAACTAATGATTGATGCTTCTCTTCTCTCCGTTACTGTCTGTCTGTCCCTGTCTAACCCTCTCTCTGTTAAAAAAAAAAAATTTAAAAAAAATGCAACATGTATGGAGCACAATAAAATGAGGTATGTCTAAAGTGCTAGCACAGTGCTTGGGAAACCTCAGTGGTGCTACTCCTCAAACACCCTGCTTTTTACTTGTGATTTTTGCCCTTTAAGTGTTTGAACCTCATTTACTTCAAGTAGATTAGCTACTCTTTTTCATTCAAGTAAACTGGAGACAATTCCCTTAATATTTAAAATTCTTCTTTCACCCACTAGGATCCCTGGTTTGGCTTTCCAAAGTTCCCTGTGGAAGTCTCCTGAAATATGCTGTCATCTTCCTTTCTCAAAGACACTACAAGTGGCATCTAATTTCATACACAAAAATTAATTCAAAATGGATCAAAGACCTAAATATAAGATTTGAAACAATAAGTTACATAGAAAAAACATAGGTACTAAATGTATAGACCTTGGCTATAGAAAACATTTTATGAATTTGACCCCAAAGGCAAGATAAGTAAAAACAAAAATAAATGAATGGGACTATATTAAACTAAAAAGCTTCTGCACAGCAAAACAAACCAAACAAAAAAACAGCCAATCAAATGGGGGTTGATATTCACGAACAACAGCTCTGATAAGGGGTTAATATCTAAAATATATAAAGAACTCACAAAGCTCAACAACAAATAAGCAAACAATCCAATTAAAAAATGGGGAGAGGACCTGAATAGACACTTCTCTCACGAAGACATACAAAGAACAAATAGATATATGAAAAGATGCTCATCTTTGCAAGCTATTAGAGAAATGCAAATCAAAACTACAATGAGCCTGACCAGGCGGTGGCGCAGTGGATGGAGCGTCGGACTGGGATGCGGAAGACCCGGGTTCGAGACCCCGGGGTCGCAGGCTTGAGCGCAGGCTCATCTGGTTTGAAGAAAAGCTCACCAGCTTGGACCCAAGGTTGCTGGCTCCAGCAGGGGGTTATTCGGTCTGCTGAAAGCCCGCGGTCAAGGCACATATGGGAGGGCAATCGATGAATAACTAAGGTGTTGCAATGCACAATGAAAAACTGATGGTTGATGCTTCTTGTCTCTCTCCGTTCCTGTCTGTCTGTCCCTATCTATCCCTCTCTCTGACTCACTCTCTGTCTCTGTAAAAAATAAATAAATTAAAATAAACAAAACTACAATGAGACACCACCTCACACCTATTAGATTGGCTGATATCAACAAGACAGGTAATAAGCGTTGGAGAGGCTGTGGAGAAAAAAGAACCCTCATCCACTGCTGGTGGGAATGTAAACTGGTACAGCCACATGGAAGACAGTATGGCAGCTCCTCAAAATATTAAGAATAGAACTATCATATGTCCCAGCAATCCCTCTACTGGGTATCTATCCAAAAAACTTAAAAACATTGGTATTCAGAGCCTGACCAGGTGGTGGCGCAGTGGATAGAGTGTCGAACTGGGATGCAGAAGACCCAGGTTCGAGATCCCAAGGTTGCCAGCTTGAGCTCAGGCTCATCTTGTTTGAGCAAAGCTCACCAGCTTGGACCCAAGGTCGCTGGCTCGAGCAAGGGGTTACTCAGTCTGCTGTAGCCCCACGGTCAAGGCACATATGAGAAAGCAATCAATGAACAACTAAGGTGTTGCAATGAAAAATTAATGATTGATGTTTCTCATCTCTCTCCGTTCCTGTCTCTCTGTCCCTATCTATCCCTCTCTCTGACTCTCTCTCTGTCTCTGTAAAACAAACAAACAACAACAACAACAAAAAACGTTGGTATTCAGAGACACATGCACCCCCATGTTCATCACAGCATTATTCACAGTGGCCAAGACATGGAAACAACCTAAGTGTCTCTTGATAGAGGATTAAAGAAGATGTGGTACATATATACAATGGAATACTACTCAGCCATAAGAAATGATGACATATTGCCATTTATGACAACATAGATGGACCTTGAGAACATTATATTGAGTGAAATAAGTAAATCAGAAAAAGCTAAGAACTATGTAATTTCACACATAGGTGGGACATAAAACTGAGACTCAGGGACATAGATAAAAGTGAAGTGGTTAACAGGGAGGGGTACAGGGGAGGGGAGTAAAGAGGGACAAATATATAGCAACGGAAAATGATTTGACTTTGGATGATGGGCAAACAACACAATCAACTGTTCAAATGCTATAGAGATGTTTGCCTAAAACCTATGTATTCTTATTGACTAATGTTATCCCAATAAATTTAATTTCTAAATTTAAAAAAATACGTAGAGGAAGATAAAAGGTTATATATGGTATAAATTGTGGTATAAATTAGTGTAAGCTTTTTTCTATTAAAATGCTTCAATTTTTGAAAGAAACGGGCATGCAATTTGCCTTAATGTCATGAAAAAATGAATTACAGTGAAAAAATTTTACTTTCTTCAATTTACTCTGAGATTCTCTTCCCTTCCACCAAATTCTTGAAAAACCTAAGTAAGATAAATTTGGGAAGTGTGAAGATATGCTGAACAACTTATAAACATGAGAAAACAATCATCTTTGATAAGAGACAAAATTCTAAACATCCCCAGGATATTATAGCAAAAGTGCTTTGTAAACAGTAAAATATAAGTACTGTTATTGTATTCAAACAATAGTGAATAAGAAGCCAAAGTGTTAGAATGAAACAGTTATGTAACAACTAACTACAATGTACTCTGGGTTCTTCTGGCCTGTTGGACCCAGCTTCTCTGTGACCTATGATGACAGTATAGGAATGTTCCATGCACCACAGGGACTGAGGCTAAAGGATTGGCTCTAAAACCAATCACAGAACCTGAGAAGTGCAATAATAGTTGAATTCCAGCTTCACACAGGCATCTCCAAGCCCTCCTTGTGCCATCCCTGGGTCAGCTGCCTCTCACACTGTCCTTTATTAAAGCACTAGTTCTCTTTATGTTTGTACAAAATAAATCTAAAGGCGGGATCTTCTTCATGCCTTGATTTGAGTCTTACTGTCCTCTTATAAAACTTGTGGTAAAATACACATAAAATTGATTCTCTTAACCATTTGTAGGAGTATAATTAAGTAGTGTTAAGTATATTCACATTGCTGTGCAACCAGTCTCCAGAAATTTTCATCTTGCAAAACTGAAACTTTATACCCATTAAACCACTCCCCGTGTTCCCTTGCCTCCAGTCCTTGGGAACCACCATTCCTACCTTCAGATCCTATTAATTTGACAATTCTAGATAGTTCATAAAGATGGAATCATACAATATATGTCTTTTTAAACTGATTTATTTCACTTAGTATAATGTCCTCAAAGTTCATCCCTGTTGTAGTAGCATGTGTCAAAATTTCTTTCTTTTTAAAACTGAATAATATTTCACTGTACGTATATACCACTTTTTTTATCCATTTATTAGTAGGTGAACATTTGGGTTATTCCACCTTTTGGCTATTGTAAACATGGGCGTACAAATATCTGCTTGAATCTCTACTTTCACTTCTTTTGAATATACACCCAAAAGTGGGATAGCTGGATCAGATGGTAATTCTATGTTTAATTCTTTGAGCAATCAGCATACTGTTTACCACAGCAGCAGTACCATTTTATTTATTTTTGTATTTTTCTGAAGTTGGAAACAGGGAGGCAGTCAGACAGACTGTGCCCACATGTGCCCAACCGGGATCCACCCAGCATGCCCACCAGGGGGCGATGCTCTGCCCATCTGGGGCGTTGCTCTGCCGCAGCCAAAGCCATTCTAGCACCTGAAATAGAGGCCATGGAGCCATCCTCAGCGCCCGGGCCAACTTTGCTCCAATGGAGCCTTGGCTGCAGGAGGGGAAGAGAGAGACAGAGAGGAAGGAGAGGGGGAAGGGTGGAGAAGCAGATGGGTGCTTCTCCTGTGTGCCCTTGCCGGGAATCAAACCCAGGACTCCTGCACGCCAGGCCGACACTCTACCACTGAGCCAACCAGCCAGGGCCAACAGCACCATTTGATATTTCCACTAGCAACACACAACACTTGCTATTTTCTGTTTGTCTGTTTTTATAATAGCCATACTAATGGGTGAGAAGCAAGATCTTATCGTGGTTTTGATTTGTATTTCCCTAAGGATTAGTGCTATCGTCTGAATGTTTGTGTCCCCTAAAAATTCCTATGTTGAAATCCTGATGATGGTAGTATAAAGATGACCCTTTGAGAGGTGATTAGTTCATGAGGGTAGAACCATCATGAATGGAATTTGTGCTTTTACAAAAGAGACTCCACAGAGATCTCTAGCGCCTTCTATCAGATGAGGACTCAAAAAGAAGATGGCTATCTGTGAACCAGAAAGCAGGCCGCATCAGAACAAAATCATACCAGTGCCTTGATCTTGGACTTGCAGTCTCCAGAACTGTGAGAAATAAATTTCTCACAGTTTATAAGCTTCCCAACCTGCATTATTTTGTTATAGCAGCACAAAGGGACAAAGACAACTAGTCACGTTCAATGTTTTCTCATGTGCTTATTATCAATTTGCACATTTTATTTGGAAAAAAGTCTGTTCAAGTCCTTTGCTCATTTTTTTAGAGTTATTTTAAGGCTGTTATTTAGTTATAGGAGTTCTTTATATATTCTGAATATTAACTCCTTATCACATGTATTACTTCCAAATATTTTCTCCCATTGCCTGGCTTGCCTTTTACTCTGTTGATAGTGTCTTTGATGACAAAAGATTTTATATTTTAATATGATTCAATATATCAAATTTTACTTTTGATGTCATGTCCAAGAAATCATTACCAACCCAATGTCATGGAGCTTTACCCTATACTGTATCTTCTTTTAAGAGATTAATAGTTCTCTTACTATCTTTTTTTTCTTTTTGTATTTTTCTGAAGTTAGAAGTGGGCAGGCAGTCAGACAAACTCCTGCATGTGCCTGACCAGGATCCACCCGGCATGCCCACCAGGGGGCGATACTCGGCCCATCTGGGGCATTGCTCTGCTGCAACAGAAGCCATTCTAGTGCCTGAGGCAGAGGCCATGGAGCCATCCTCAGCGCCTGGGCCAACTTTGCTCTAGTGGAGCCTTGGCTGCGGGAAAGGAGAGACAGAGAGAAAGGAGAGGGGGAAGGGTGGAGAAGCAGATGGGCACTTCTCCTGTGTGCCCTGGCTGGGAATTGAACCCAGGACTTCCAAACACCCAGCGACACTCTACCCCTGAGCCAGCTGGCCAGGGCCATCTTACTATCTTTTTATGAGCACATTTTCCACATTTGTTGGAAGATTCCTCTGTTTCTTGTGTGATTTGTACTACTTTGTACTACTATACAGGTTCTTCTAGAACTGATAGTGCTTCTCAATTTTCTAATGCATACATATCATTTGAGAGTTTTATAAAAATGTACATTCTGATTAGGAAGTTCTGGGTAGAGCCTAAGGTTTTGCTTTTCTTCTTCTTCTTCTTCTTCTTTTCCAGGTAAGCAGAGTTGGAGATAGAGAGACTCCTGCATGCACCCTAACTGGGATTTACCGGCAATCCCTGTCTGTGGCCGATGCTCTGCCCATCTGGAGCTATGCTTGAAACCAAGCTATTTTTAGTGCCTGTGGTGGAGACTCCACGAAGCTATCCTCAGTATCCAGGCTGATGAGCAGGAACCAATTAAGCCACAGCTGTGGAAGGGGAAGAGAGAGAGAAAAAGAGAAGGGGAAAGGAGAGAAGTGGAGAAGTAGATGGTCGCTTCTCCTGACCAGGAATTAAACCTAGGACATCCACACACCGGTTTGATGCTCTACTACTGAGCCAACTGGCTAGGGTCAGGTTCTGCATTTCTAACAAATTCATTTATGCTGCTAGCCATGGACTACACTTCGAGTAGGAATGTATAGGGGAGAGCTGTGATCATCAAAGTATGGCCCCCTGTTCATGGGGGGACTATGAGGACCCTCCAGTCCAGATACTAAAATGAAAGTTTTTTCTTTAGTTCTTATGATCACAGGCAAGCAGTTCCATAGAATTTTGCATAACACTAAATGCTACACTTTGTAAAATATTAAGAACCATTAAAATTTGGTATTTAGCCCTGGCCGGTTGGCTCAGTGGTAGAGCGTTGGCCTGGCGTGCAGAAGTCCCGGGTTCGATTCCCAGCCAGGGCACACAGGAGAAGCGCCCATCTGCTTCTCCACCCCTCCCCCTCTCCTTCCTCTCTGTCTCTCTCTTCCCCTCCCGCAGCCGAGGCTCCATTGGAGCAAAGATGGCCCGGGCGCTGGGCATGGCTCTGTGGCCTCTGCCTCAGGCGCTGGAGTGGCTCTGGTCACCGCAGAGCGACGCCCTGGAGGGGCAGAGCATCGCCCCCTGGTGGGCAGAGCGTCGCCCCCTGGTGGGCGTGCCGGGTGGATCCGCGTCGGGCGCATGCGGGCGCATGCAGGAGTCTGTCTGTCTCTCCCCGTTTCCAGCTTCAGAAAAATACAAAAATACAAAAAAAAAAAAAATTGGTATTTATAAGCTACATTAGCAAAGTATTAGAGTTTACCACAGGGCCTTACATAATTTTAGGATGCCCTAGGCACTTTTGCCTTTTTTTTTTTTTACCGAGACAGAGAGAGAGAGAGTCATATAGGGACAGGCAGACAGGAATGGAGAGAGATCAGAAGCATCAATCATTAGTTTTTCGTTGCAAATTGCGACACCTTAGTTGTTCATTGATTGCTTTCTCATATGTGCCTTGACCATGGGGCTACAGCAGACTGAGTAACCCCTTGCTTGAACCAGCGACCTTGGGTCCAAGCTGGTGAGCTTTTGCTCAAACCAGATGAGCCACGCTCAAGCTGGAGACCTTGGGGTCTCGAACCTGAGTCGTCTGCATCCCAGTCCGATGCTCTATCCACTGCGCCACCACCTGGTCAGGCTTTGCCTTTTAATTCTATTTTATAACTTCATTGGTATAAAAACAAATATAACCTAGGCAGATCATGATTGTACATACATTATTTTATTTATTTATTTATTTATTTATTTATTTATTTATTTATTTATTTTAAAACAAATTAAGATGTATTTGTGGGCTCCTAAAAGTGTCCTGGGCCCTGGGCACTGTCCCTACTGTGCCTAATACATAAATTGGCCTTGGTTGACTGAAGACTCTAAATAAGAACTCCTCGAGGAGGCCTGGCAGCCATACAACTTGGCAGGCTGCTGAGCTCCCACAGCTACTGAGCGGAGGCAGATAGTTAGAATTCCTACAATTTTCAGACAGGATGCTGTCTGAAACACTGTATCAGCAGTGTTGTGAGTTGGTCATAATTTGCAGTTGCTGCTCTTTCTATTCTTAATTATGAATCACTGTTAATGCACTTTACTGTTAATTTATGTGGAAGTTAACCCTAGAAAGTTTAGTGATACAAATCAATATACTTGTGCCTATAATTTTACAAAAACCAGATTTTAAGACACGTCCTATTATAGATCAAATGTCATTCAGTCCCTTCAAACTAAAGTAGATATATAATTTCCCACAGTGTTTTTCAGTTGTCAGAATATGTCTATACGTTCATATTCTTCTTTTATAAAACAAGTGACATACATGGGGAGTTCATTTGTTCTTTGTTTTACCTCTGAAGAATCAGCTTATGTTGGAGATATCATTAGTGAGTGTAGATAGAACCTGATGCTAAAGAGGTGGTGGCAGAATATCTTGAATAGACTAAGAGTGACAAAAAAACCCACACTAAATTCAGAAAATATGATCCCGATAGAGGGACAAAAGTCTAGAAGCGTCAGGGGAGACAGAGGAGAATGCTTGTCCTTCATTCTGGCCCCAGGGAAATTATATCAGAGTAGGATCGTCTGTTGGATACATAGCTGACCTTTGCCATAAATTATAATTGAACTGCAAATTCTCTTTTATGCTAGTATTGAGTGTCATTTCATCTGAAATTAGTGTCTTCAACTTTCTTTCCCCCTTGGCCAGCCTCTTTGAATGGTCATAGTAATAACTAATATTTGTCTGGCTTATCTTCTAAAATTTGAACTTTGTATCCAAAAGTAGCTACAGCCAGGAAAGAACTATCTCTTCCCAACAATAACCTGAACTTGTTATCTTAGCTTCTGCCTGCATTTGACTTTCATTGTATCCAGATCATTGAAAGGTAATATTGGTGGCAACTGGACCACTAGTTAGTGAATCATTTGCTGTTTTTCTCTTGGGATCCAGATCAAGTTCTGCTTTGTGAGAAATCATGGTGAAAAGGAAATGTATATGTCAAAAGGAGAGTATTAGAACCAGAAGTTCTTTGGCAGTGAGAACACAAGTGTTCTGTTTCTTTTGGTCCTCAAAAAAGCAAATGAATCCCAGGAAGCTGAGGTACATTATAATTCTCATTTAGAAGAGGCCTATTGACAACCACCAGATTTTTAGAAGATTCTGAACAACTCACAGAGCAAGTAGACAATGTTTAAAACTATTAATATGGGCCCTGGCCTGTTGGCTCAGTGGTAGAGCATCAGCCTGGCTTGCAGGAGTCCTGGGTTCAATTCCCAGCCAGGGCACACAGGAGAAGCACCCATCTGCTTCTCCACCCCTCCCCCTCTCCTTCCTCTGTCTCTCTCTTCCCCTCCTGCAGCCAAGGCTCCATTGGAGCAAAGTTTGCCCAGGCGCTGAGGATGGCTCTGTGGCCTCTGCCTCAGGTGCTAGAATGGCTCTGATTGCGGCAGAGGACGTCCCAGATGGGCAGAGCATCGCCCCCTGGTGGACATGCCGGGTGGATCCCGGGTGGATCCCGGTCGGGCGCATGTGGGAGTCTGTCTGACTGCCTCCTCGTTTCCAACTTAAGAAAAATACAATAAAAAAAAAGAAAGAAAGAAAGAAAGAAAAGAAAAGAAAAACTATTAATATGGCGCAGTGGATAAAGCATTGACCTGGAATGCTGAGGTCATAGATTCAAAACCCTGGGCTTGCCTAGTCAAGACACATAGAAGCATCTGCTGCGAGTTGGTGCTTCCTGCTCCTCACCCCCTCATTCTCTCTCTCCCCCACTCCTCTCTAAAATCAATAAAATAAAGTCTTTAAAGAGAATACTCTTAATCTGGTTGCTATATTAAACATTATTCTAATAAAATGAATGTAAAATGGAACATTTAGAATGCTTTGACAAAATGTAAGATCACATTCATTTTTTTTGTTATTTGTACCTCTATATTTAAACACCCTAAATAAACTTCTCTATATAGAATTACTAAAATTTAGTTTTTAAAAACCAATGCATAATGAATTTAGTCTAAGTCATATAATTCTAAGTTCACCTATACAGAAAATATCCCAGCCCTGGACATCCCAGGTTTGATCCCCAGTCAGGGCACACATGAGAAGTGACCATCTGCTTCTCTTCCCTTCCCTCTCCCCCTTTTTCTCTCCCTTCTCCTCCGACAGCCAGTGGCTCGATTGGTTTGTCAGCCCCAGTGCTGAGGATAGCTTTGTTGGTTCAAGCATCAGCCTCAGGTGCTGAGGAGAGCTCAGCTGACTTGAACATCAGCCTCAGGTGCTGAGGAGAGCTCAGCTGATTTGAACATCAGCCCCAGACGGGGCCTTGCCAGGTCGATCCCAGTCGGGGTGCATGCAGGAGTATCTCTCTCTCTCTCCTCCTCCTCCTCTCACTTACAAAAGAAAATATCCTGACAAATGACAGGCCATGGAGCACACACAGCTTACATCAAATACTGGGGCATCCTGTGAACTGTCAGAGAACAGCAACTGAGGAGTTACTTTCTTAAGCAAAGGTTGTGGTTGATTTGAGTAAGAAGTTTTGTTGAGGGGTTAGAACTAGGACCAAGTGTATGGAAGTGCTAGAGAAATTGATTTAAGCTTATTATAAGGGAGAACTTTCTAAGTCAGACAGACTAGATTGTTGCCAGGAAGTGCCAGCTATCTAGCAGAAATAGGCCACTTAGCCACTTGGTAGAGATGCCATAAAGGAGAGTTCAAGTAACATATGGCTGGGCGTGATGACTTTAATCTTGGGATTTTATGATTCCTTGTTTGGAGTCTGAACAGTTGTTGTTTAAACTTCTTGAGATCTTATTAATAGTCATTACCAGAAATACAACCATCATTTCTCACATGCCATGTGAAAAAGATTCAACATGTATACAAACAGTGTGCTAGCTGTTATCATTAATAAACAATCTTTCAACAGGAAAAAAATAAAAATGAGATAATCAGTTCTATGACATTAAGCCATACCACAGATGTTGCCAATTGATAATAATTGCAAATTGAGATAGGATGATGGTTTGGAATCTATGCGTTGTAACTTAGTTACTCCCAAACTTCCTGTGAGGTCCTAAGTAAACCTACAAACCCAAGAATTATCATTCCTTAAAAAAAACAAAAAATAAACCAAAAACCCCTCCTACTGTTCACAGGCCTCAGTGATCCTCAATCTTCTATGTGTGTCAGAATCACGTGGAAGCTTATTAAACACCAGATGCCTGGTCCCCACCCATAGCAATTCTGACTCAGTGGTCTGGGACGGGCCCTAGACACTCCCGTGTTTACACGCTCCCCAGGTGATTCTGATGCACCAAGTCTGAGAGCGACTGACCTATCACAGGAGAAAGAGTTTTTACATAATAGCCTAGTAAAGCTCTTAGAAAACCAAGTATAATTAATATAAATGCTGAGCTTTATTTTTAAGCAGAATGCTTCCAGTGTGGCTATTATTAGCAAATTTCCAGAAGCAGAAATTATTAGACTCATGTACCAGGATACTAATTTCTCTCCTGCTCCAACAGGGTAGGGGTTAAGAATATACACACAGGCTTTGGAGACAACCAGTTTGAATCTTGGCTGTGTCCACTACTAACAGTGAGACCTTGGCTGAGTGACTTCAGTCTGCTGAGCCTCAGTGTAAGGCCGGTGGCGGAGGCCAGGCAGGTTCACACTGGATTCGGGCAGATGGGAGAGAAACTGCGGAAGCAAAAAGCGTTGGGCCATTCCCGTTTAATACAGTCTCTCAACGGTGGACAAGCAAACAGGCAGAAAAAAACCACTTCTCAGGCAAATGAACAGCAAAAAATAGCCCCTCACAGTGGCGGGCAGGCAATCAACAATCCGCCATCCACCCTCAGGGCAAGCACTTGTAGCCTTACACAGACTATACACATGTGGCGCTGCCATGTGCTCATGCACTAATCAGGCAAAGTACAAGCGAGCAAGCCTAACACAGATGTTTTCCCAACACTCAGTTTCCTCACATGGAAAAACAGGAATTAGAGTACTTACCTCCCAAGGTTGCTAGGAAGATTAAATGAGATCATGTAATGGGGCATGTAGCACAGCTTCAAGCATGTGAAAAGCACTCAATAAGTGGAAGTATTATCATTATGGTGATTAACTACTAGGTTATTTCAGTGTGAGCTTGTTATGATTAATACAGAATTAGAAATAGCATCAATTTGGCCTGGCCTGTGGTGGCGCAGTGGATAAAGCATTGACTTAGAACACTAAGGTCACCAGCTTGAAACCCTGGGCTTGCCTGGTCAAGGCACATATGGGAGCTGATGCTTCCTGCTCCTCCCCCTGCTGCTTTTGCTCTCTCTCTCTCTCTCTCTCTCTCTCGTTCTCCCTCCTCTCTAAAATAAAAAAAAAAAATCCAAAAATGAAATAGGATCAATTTAATGAGCTTTTTGTGACCATATATTTTTTCCAGGAGAGGGTGAAATATACATGTGTTTTTATTATACACACTACAATAAAATGTTTTATTTATTTTAAAGAAAGTAATTTAATCTATTCCTTTCCACGCTTCATTTGTTTCTATCACTTAGAAATAAATCAACTTCCCTATAATTACATAGTGCGATCACTTTATAGAAACAAATAAATGGCCTGAAATGGACATGTGTCATATTCAAGGCCACACAACAGAAACATCTATGGAAATCCAAGATTTGGGAGACTAATTTTTTAAATGTTTATTTTATTGATTTTAGAGAGAGGAAGGATGAGAGAGGGAGAGATACAGGAAAATCAATCTGTTCTTGTATGTGCCGTGGCGGGGGCTCAAACCTCAACCTTTGCATTTCAGGATGATTCTCTAACCAACCAAGCTATCTGGCCAGGGCTTAGGAGACTAATTTGATATCCCTAATGAAACTCCTCCCTCAAAACCAGCATGCTTTTCTAAGACAAAAGATAAACGAGACTTATAGTGACGAGAGGTATATGTCCTGATAACAGACAGAAGAGTAGTAGCAATAATCTGCAAACAGCATTAATCATTTTTTTAAAGATTTTATTTATTGATTTTAGAGAGAGGAGAGAGAGAAGCGGGGGATCATCAAGTCGCTGCTCCTTGTATGTGCCTTGACCGGGCAAGCCTGGGGTTTCAAACCGGCAACCTCTGCACCCCAGGTCAATGCTTTACCACTGCACCACCACAGCTAAGGCTAACCGTTGTTCTTTTAGCCAGATTGCCCTGACCCATTGAATTAAGATGAATGTGAACAGTTTTTAAATAAAGAATCTTCAGCAACTTTATTCCCAATAGAGCAGTTGAATTCTCCTATCCCAGACTTACCCAGCTCTGTTCTCAAAAGTCCCTACTCTTTTTCTAAGAGAACAACTTTCCATTTTCCAAACTCGATGATTTTGCATTGGTTGGGGGTCACAGGTGAGGTCTGGCAGAAGGCTCGGACACTGACAGTGAAGTCTCTGAACAGAGCTGGATAGTGCTGACTGTAGAGTTACTGAGTCCCCTATTCACACCCCTCTCTGGGAACAGGTCAGAGGAAGGAAACCAATATGGTGGGGCACTGGCCTTTACAGCACACCTATCTGCTAGCAAAGATCCTGATGGGCTGCTGGAGGTCCCCTGTCTTTTATCATCATTATCAGCACACACCTATCAAACAATGAAACTGTTGAGGGTACTGTGCTCGGTGTCTTATTGTAACAATGATTGTCTATGTATTACATTCATTCTGCAATAAAATATGCAGTATTACAATTAATGATCCATGTGTAAGGCGGCAAATCCCAAAGGCAGTAACAGAGTGTTTGCAGATGGCTCATTGACAGTATGGCAGGGTCCAGTTACAGGAGCTCTATTACTGAATGCATCTTCCTTCATAGAAAAACAGCTGCCAGTTGGTGGCTACAGCCAAGAAGAATGAGAGACTGATAAGTACAGGTACCTGAGTCTTATCTGAATATTCTGGTTGAGTAAAAGCACTCAGTAGTCCTTTGTTCCTTTGTTTACTCACTTATTCAACAAATTTGTGTTGAACATTTCTTATTTAGGATGCACAGTGCTAGGAGTTAGGGATACAATGGTGAGTTAAGCAGACTGATCTTACCTAAGAAGCACTGACCAACAGGTAAAATGCAGTGTGGCTGACTATCCCTGGGTACCGTGATGGGGAGTGCACAAAGGTGGCTCACAGAAACAAAAATTAGAAATGAAGAATAAGCTAAGACTCAAAGATTTGAGAAAGAGTTATTTAAGCAGGAGGTGAGGAGAATGGTGAGAGGGGAGGAGTGTTCCTGGCAGAAGGAACAGCATGTTTTGAAAGCTTGGAATTGAAATTGCAGGGTGTGTCAGACAAACTGGCTGAAGAGTACACTGGCACCCAGTGGTGCGTGCGTGTGTGTGTGTGTGTGTGTGTGTGTGTGTGTGTGTGTGTGTGAGAGAGAGAGAGAGAGAGAGAGAGAGAGAGAGAGAGAGAGAGAGAGAGAGAGAGATGAGGCTGGAGAGGAAAGTAAAGCCAAGAACATGACCGGCCTAGTAGGCCAACGTGCTTTTATCCTGAGGCAATACACCACTAACTGAAGTATTTTAAATCGAGAAATGACTTGATTTTCTTGTAAATTGGAAAGCTCCCTCTAGCTATCTGTTGCAAAAAATAAGGGAGTGAACTTAATAATTCTGTTAAACTCCTGCTTCAGACAACCTGCCAAATAGGTTCAGAAATTTTTAGCATCCAAAATAGTAGCCTATAGTAGGAAGGTATAATCAGGACGCTAGCTGCAGTGAGTTGAAGTGATTAAATCTGACAAGTTCTGAGCCAGACTGAAGAGGGCTGGGCTTTTCTGTTTCTATTATTGGTATAGGTACTTTCAGTCCTTATCTTTCTTTCTTTTTTTTATAATTGAGAGAGAGAGAGAGAGAAGGAGAGAGATGAGAAGCATCAACTAATAGTTGCAGTACTTAAGTTGTTCATTGATTGCTCCTCATACGTGTCTTGACAGGAGCAGGGGTTTCAGGCTGAGCCAGTGACCCCTTGCTCAAGCCAGCGATGTTTGGGCTCAAGCCAGTGACCATAGGATCATGTCAATGTTCCCATGCTCAAGACAGCAACCCTGTGCTCAAGCTAGTGGGCCCACGTTCAAGCCGACAACCTCAGGGTTCCAACCTGGGACCTCAGCGTCCCAGGTCAACACTCGATCCACTGCACCACCACCGGTCAGGCTCACCCCTTATCTTTCTAAAACCTATCTAACCCCAAACAACTGTAAAACAGGAAGAACACAGCAATCTGGTCTACATCAGTAATAAAACTATTCCAGTTAGAAGACAAAGATAAGGAAATTCTACCCACAGTAAGCTTATAAAGTGTTTGTCTGAAGAAATTTGGTATTTGATTTATACCAGTGATTTTCAGCTGGTGTGCCACAAGAATTTTTAAAACATGCAATACCTGACTATTTAGTTGCAGGCACTGACCCCTTTTCCCTTAGACTATCAAATAAAAAAAAAATCACAACAGCAGCTCACACAACAGCCATCTGGTATGAATAGATCAAAATTATACCTATTTTTATCATCAGATTGAAAAAATATATTTTTTGGTGTGCCACAGAATTTTAGCAATTAGTTTATGTGTGCCATGAAATGAAAAAGGCTGAAAATCGCTGATCTATATACACTACCTGAAGTTGCTCTTTGAGTTGAGAATTTCTTTCCCAGATTCCTTTAGACTAAAATAATCGGCCTACACCCATCAACTACCCCATCAAAAAGGAAAACACAAATAAAAACAACAACATACACAGCCACACTCCTCCCTCCACAGGCTTTATGCCACTTATTTCACTTCCTATTTTCATGTGGGTAACTCCTTACAAAGCCCACCACGCCTTCCACACAGCAGGAACATATTGCAGGGTATTTTTCTAATGAAGGTATGGTTTTAAATCTCTGTGTTTACATGCATAACAATCTGTTGGCTAAAAACATACTTGAAAATTTAACTCACAGTTTATATTCTCCCAAACTTCTATGTTGAAACAGAGGGGAAAAGTGTAGTAGGAACTTCTGTAAAGATCAACCCAAAAGATTTCATCCTCAACATGGACAAAAGTCAAAGGGATCATAACTGTGCTGATTTCATGTGCCCCTCCCATTGTAAAACCTTGATATTTGAAATTATAAGTGCTGTGTCCTTGAAAGGTAAATGACAGATTCCTAGGCTTTTTAAAGTGAGCTGTGTGGTACTCCCAACCTATGTTACTGTCTTTTGTTTTCCTGAAAGAGCAGGTCATATGGTGAGAGTCACATGGAAAACCTAGCACACAGGCTGGTAAAGGGCTGCCTGATTTAGTATGAGAATGTTTTAGGCTTAATTTTCATTCTGCCATCTTATTAACATCTCATTCACATTAACAACTTATTCCTTAAAATCTCATTTGAAAACAAACAAAAACTACCAAGCATAAAACAACTACAAGCTTTTTTAGAGAGGCTTCTAAAATCATTGTTCCTTAGTATTTTCTTTCCTTTCCTTTTCTTTTCTTTCTTTCTTTCTTTCTTTCTTTCTTTCTTTCTTTCTTTCTTTCTTTCTTTCTTTCTTTCTTTCTTCCTTTCTCTCTCTCTCTCTCTCTCTCTCTCTTTCTTTCTTTGTCTCTCTCTCTCTCCCTTTCTTTTTTCTTTCTTTCTTTTCTTTTTTTAGGTGAGAGGAGGGAAAATAGTGAGGAAGATGCCTGCATGCATCCTGACAGGAATCCACCCAGCAACCCCATCTGTGGATGATGCTTAAGTACTGAGCTATTTTTAGTGCCTGGGGTTGATGTGCTCCAGTGGAGCTATACTCAGCACCCAGGGCCACACTCAAACCAGTTGAGCCACTGCCTGCAAGAGAGAAGAGAGAGGGAGTGGGAGAGGAGGAGCAGGTGGTTGCTTCTCCTGTGTGCCCTGACCAGGAATTGAACCCGGATGTCCATACACGGGACCAATGCTCTATCCACTGAGCCATCAACCAAGGCTCATTGTGTTTCTTTGTACCTTGCTCTAACACCCAAATCAGGAAATCTTGATTTGTAGCATTTTCTAATTTACATGGTGTAAATGCTTCCAGCCTGACCGATTATAGCTATCAGGTCATGCCACTGAAGGCGGAGCTGGGATGTGTCCAGGTGGCTTTCTCAGAAGTTGGTATGAGCTGGTTCCAGCATACCAATGCCTATGACCAGAGTTGAGCCATACCAAACAACTCTAGCCAGTCCAGTCACTCCAGCTTAGAATCCAGTCATGGTAGAGTAGACATGAACTGTTTCTGCTTTGCCCTGCCCAAATTCCTGACTCCAAAATTTAATAATTTTTACTCTACTAAGTTAAAAAAATTTTTTTTATTTTAGATAGAGGAAGGGAGAGAGAGAGAGACAGGAACATTGGTCTGCTCCTGTATGTGCCCTCACTGGGGATTGAACCAGCAACCTCTGTGCTTCGAAGTGATGCTCTAACCAGCCGAGCTATCTGGCCAGAAAACAGCTTCATTGAGCTATAATTTATCCATTTAGTGTAAAATTCAATGGCTTTTAGTATATTTATAGAGTTGTGTGTCCATCACCATAATCAAATTTAGATTATCCCTTTTATTCCCCTTAATTGCCTTTTCCCAATCTTCCCACCTATCTCCACCACCCTAGGCAAGCAATAGTATATTTTCTGTCTCTGTTGATTTTCCTGTTCTTGACATTTCATATAAACAGGATTGTACTATGTGGTCATTATGATTGGCTTCATTCACTTACAATGTTTTCAAGGTCCACTTATGTTGTAGCATATATCAATACTTTATTCTTTTTTGTTATCAAATAAAGTTCCATTGTATGAATATACTGCATTTATGATACCATTACTTATCGATTTATCAGTTGATAGGTTATTTGGGTTGTTTACCCTTTGTCTTATGCCATTCAGACTGCTATAACAAAATTACCGCAGAGGGTGGTTTAAATAACAAACACCTGGCCCTTGGGTAGTTCAGTTGGTTAGAGCATTGTCCTGATATACTAAGGTTGTAGGTTCAGTCCCCCATCAGGGCACATACAAGAATGAACCAATGAATGCATAAGTAAAAGGAACAACAAACTGATGTTTCTCTCTCTCTCAAGTCGATTAAAAAAATTTGTATCTCACCATTTTGGAGCCTGTGATGTTCAAAATCAAGACCCTGGCAGATTACATATTTGGTGAGAGCTTGCTTTCTGGGTCATAGACAACTGTCTTCTGACTACGTCCTCACATGACAGAAGGTGCAAAAGAGCTCTCTAGGATCTCTTGTATAAGGCCACTAATCCCATTCATGATGGCTTCACCCTTATAATCTAATCAACTTGCAAAGGCCTCCAATTCCTAATATCATTTTTGGGGGTTAGGATCAGCATATGAATTGGAGGGGAGGACACAAACATTCAGTCCATAAGGCACTTTTTACTCTTATAAATTATGCTGCTCTAGCCTGACCAGGTGGTAGCGCAGTGGATAGAGTGTCGGACTGGGATGCAGAGGACCCAGGTTCGAGACCCCGAGGTCGCCAGCTTGAGCGTGGGCTCATCTGGTTTGAGCAGAAGCCCACCAGCTTGAACCCAAGGTCACTGGCTCCAGCAAGGGGTTACTCGGTCTGCTGAAGGCCAGCTGTTAAGGCACATATGAGAAAGCAATCAATGAACAACTAAGGTGTTGCAACATGCAATGAATGAAAAAGTAATGATTGATGCTTCTCATCTCTCTCCGCTCCTGTCTGTCTGTCCCTGTCTATCCCTCTCTCTGACTTACTGTCTCTGTAAAAAATAAATAAATAAATAAATAATTAATTAAAAAAAATAAATTATGCTGCTCTAGACAGTCATTTTTTTTTTTTTTTGAGGACATGTTTTCATTTCTCTTGGGTATATACCTAGGAGCAGAATTCAAGATCAATATGGTAACTCTGTTTAACTGAGGAATGACCAGACTATGTTTCAAAGTGGTTGCACCATTTTACATTTCCACTAACAGTGTATGAGGGTTCTAATTTCTCTACATTTTTGTCAATACTTGTTATTATCTGCCTTTTTTATTGTAGCCATCTAGTGATTTTGAAGTAGTATTTCATTGTGAATTTGATTTGCATTTTCCTGATGATGAATAATGTTGAGTAATTTTTCATGTGCTTTTTTGTCATGTATATCTTCTTTGGAGAACTATCTATTTATTTATTTTATTTTTTTCTTTACAGGACAGAGAGAGAGAGAGAGTCAGAAAGAGGGACAGATAGGGACAGACAGACAGGAATGGAGAGAGATGAGAAGCATCAATCATCAGTTTCTCGTTGCGACACCTTAGTTGTTCATTGATTGCTTTCTTATATGTGCCTTGAACGTGGGCCTACAGCAGACCGAGTAACCCCTTGCTTAAGCCAGCAACCTTGGGCTCAAGCTGGTGAGCTTTGCTCAAACCAGATGAGCCTGCACTCAAGCTGGTGACCTCGGGGTCTCGAACCTGGGTCCTCCACATCCCAGTCTGACGCTCTATCCACTGCGCCACCGCCTGGTCAGGCAAGAGAACTATTTATTTAAATTTATTTTTTTTTAATATAGCAAGAGATAGAGATCATGAAGGCAGAAAAATGAGAAGCATCAACTTGTAGTTGAGTCACTTTAGTTGTTCATTGATTGTTTTTTATACATGTCTTGACCTGAGGGCTCCAGTTAAGTCAGTGACCCCTTGCTCAAGCCAGCAACCATGAGATCATGCTTATGATCCCAAGATCAAGCTGGCGACCTTGGGGTTTCGAACCTGGGAACTCAGTGTCCCACTGTGCCACCACCAGTCAAGTATGTCTATTTAGATTCTTTGCCCATATTTTCATATTATTGGGTCTTTATATTATTGAGTTGTAATGGTTTTTTTTAAACATATTCTAGACATGACTCTTATCAGAAATACATTTACAAAAATTTTTCTCCATTCAGTGGGTTTTTTTCTTTTCTTTTCTTTTTTTTACAGAGACAGAGTCAGAGAAAGAGAGATAGACAGGGACAGACACATAGGAATGGCGAGATGAGAAGCATCAATCATTAGTTTTTTTGTTGTGCATTGCAATGCCTTAGTTGTTCATTGATTGCTTTCTCATATGTGCCTTGACCACGGGCCTTCAGCAGACCGAGTAACCCCTTGCTCGAGCCAGTGACCTTGGGTCCAAGCTGGTGACCTTTTGCTCAAACCAGATGAGCCTGTGCTCAAGCTGGGGACCTCAGGATCTTGAACCTGGGTCCTCGGCATCCCAGTCCAACACTCTATCCACTGTGCCACCGCCTGGTCAGGCTTTTTCACTTTTTTGATGGTGTCCCATGAAGCACAAATTTTTTTATTTTGATAAGGTTCAATTTGTCTGGTATTTTTCTTTTGTTGTTTGTGTTTTTTGTGTTGTTGTGAGTTGGGGATGCAGAGAGAAAGATCAGCAGATGAAATCATCATGGACTAGTAAAGGACCACTGCTCGCTCAGGCAAATGGCACTGAGTTCACGCTGTGTCCTATTTTTATTCACAAGATTTCAAAGAGCTTGTTTACTGAGAAATTGGCATAGCATCAAACATAACTTTTACTTAAAGATACATGGAATACATCTGCATGATAGCTTAATAACAACATAATATCAAAAGGCATTAATTGCTATTGCTTCTATGGTTCCCACAACACTCCTCTCTTTATCTCAAGGGATAACCTTGAAAGGAACAGAAATCTTATGAGAATGTTTTACTGAGAAAAAAGCCCAGCAACCGCCTTCAGTCACATAAACCTGTTTCAGTGACCCGCCTTCAAGTCACAAAACAATTCTCTTGGCAAAACATTCTTTTCTTGTTGGGTGTGTTCCCATCCAAGGCCATGCAATGGGTTATTCCACCAAATTTTTGTGTCATATGTAAGAAAATATCAATGAATACAAGGCCAATGATTTATACCTATGTTTTCTTCTAAAAGTTTCATAGTTTTTGCTCTTATCTTTAGGTCTTTGATTCATTTTAAGTTAATTTTTGTGGGTGGTGTGAGCAGTACAAATTCACTTTTTTTGCATGTAGGTAAGCATCCTTTCTTGAAAAGATTATACTCTTCCCCTTTGTTTTGACCATAAATCTAAGGGGTTTCCCCCTTGAATCTCAATTTCATTCCATTGATCTATATACATCTATTCACTGGTCTTGATTACTGTAGCTTTATAGTAAGTTTTGAAATCATGAAGTGTGAGTCCTCCAATTTTGCTCTTCTTTCTCAAGATTTTTTGGCTTTCCTAATTCCTTTGCATTTCCATATTAATTTTAGGATCAGATTATCAATTTTTGTAAAGTCAGCTGAGATTTTGGTAGTGATTGTATTGACTATGTAGATCAATTTCAGAAGTACTTCTGCCTTAACATTGTGTTCCAAACCATTAACATGGGATGGCTTTTCTTTTATCTAGGTCTTCTTTAATTTCTTTCAACAGTGTTTGATAGTCTTCAGAATATTAAATTTATTTCTAAGTGCTTTATTTTTTTTGGTACTATTGTAAATGGAGGCTTTTAAAATTTTGTTTTCGCCTGACCTGTGGTGGTGCAGTGAATGAAGCATTGACCTAGAATGCTGAGGTCACCAGTTTGAAACCCTGGGCTTGCCTGGTTAAGGCACATATGGGAGTTGATGCTTTCTGCTTCTCACTCTGTTCTCTCTATCTCTTTCCTCTCTCTCCTCTCTCTATAATAAAAATGAATAAATAAAATCTAAAAATTATTTTTAATTATTTAAAATAAATAAAATTTCATGTTCAGTTTTCTCATTGCTACCATATAGAAATAGAATAGATTTTTCTATGTTGATCTTGTGTTTTGCAATCTTGCTGATATCCCTATAAATTTTAGGGTAATGGACAACTGGAACACCAACTTCACTTATTCCTACAATGCCCACTTTAACCTCTTTCTCATCCTATTCTTTATTCCATTGCCTCTGCTCTACATCAAGGCCACTCCACTACTGGCCTGGGTCACCCCATAGCCTTCTAACAGAGCATCTTCCTTTCACTGAGCTCCCTGCGATTCCTTTTCCACACTACTGGCAGAATAAGTTGTCTAAAACATATACTTGCATGCAAATTTACTTGATTCAAATTGCCAAATATTAACTTAAATTTAAGGACTTGGAATGTTATTCTCAAAGCTCACAAAATCTTATTATCTGGTCCTTCATATAAATCCCCTGTCACCTTCCACAGTCTAGCTGTTGCTTTATCCACAATGCCTTCAGATACACTGGTTAGTTGGCCTGGACTGCCATTCCTAAACTAGCTAAATTCTACTCACCTGCCTTCAACTTGGGATACTCTCATGAATCTTTTCTTTGTGGTCTCCTTTCTCACAGTCTGTTTCGATGTTCTTCCTCTGTGAGCCCAGTAAGTCCTGTATTTCCTTCCACTACACTATGCCAAAGTTGGAAACTGAGGGAAAAGTGAAGTCTGACTGATCTTTGTAATTCCACACCTAGCACACCAGTAAACAGTGTCCAAAGAGAAGAGGAGAGGGCAAAAAATTGAAGCTTGAAAAGGGTTGGTTTAACTTAAGAATGTAGTCTCAAAAAAAAAGAAAGAAAAAGAATTTAGTCTCCAAACTTGCTTTTGAGGGAAGAGGCAGAAAACATAAACATTTATTCCTCATCCTGAAGTTTCCCATGATCAAAGGAGGTAGCCTTTTGTGAAACTGACTCTCACTCATGAAACCTGTATCCTTGGCAATAGATTTCCCAAGAATATTAGCCTCCTTTTATTTTAAGGACACTGTGGAGAGAGGGGAAGAGGTAGGCAGAATGCAAACCTCCTAATGTAAGGAATTAAGGAAGCCAGTATCATTCTTTAACTTTACCTTCAGATTAGAAGTCTTATTTTCATTTTGTGACTCTCACTATAGGGTGTTTTAGTTACAAATATAATGAATGAGGAAAGGGCTTTCTATATTACTTTTCTTACAGATTTTCTGCCCTATGGTTATATATAAATAATAAATGCCTTTCACATATACAAATAATGTACAATGAGACAGATTCAACTGTAGTAAAAAAAACTGCTTTAGATATAACAGCAGCATAATAGTTTGTTTTCCCTGCTTTAACTTAAGGCACAGTTAAGGGCCTTATTAGACTTATTTTTAACATCAATTTTCTTAGTTTTGCTTATCTTCATTAGGGTATTGGTAGATAACCATTTAGCCCCAGATTAACCCTGATCTTGCCAATTTTGATGCAGAAAAGGCTTTGATATTTACTAAAATCTCCACAGTTCAGGAAAAATATAAGCAGAAACACCTTTGAATTTTTGCTATATTTAGCAAAATTCCTTTTATTTTTTTTATTTTTTTATTTTTTTTGCAAAATTCCTGTTAAATGGAACTTTTTATTTTCTTGTTCCACCTATAACTGGGAAGGCAAGCACTATGGGAATGATTTCGATGTGGAGCTGCAGTAGCAAAGCTGCATTGTTAAAAGTATATATATAACAGGTATAAATATGTAATATATTTAAAATCTTATAGAGAAATGATTGCTATGAAGGACAATTGAGCCTGGTCTGTGGTGGTGCAGTAGATAAAGCGCCAACCTGGAATACTGAGGTCGCCAGTTAGAAACCCCAGGGCTTGCCTGGTCAAGGCACATGGGAGTTGATGCCTCCTGCTCCTTTCCCCCTATTCCTCTCTCACTCTCTTCTCTCTCTACAAATAAATAAATAAATAAATTTTATATATAAAAAGGAAGGACCCGCCCTGGCTGGTTAACTCTGTGGAAGAGTGTCGGACACGCATCAAAGTTGCAGGTTTGATTCCGAGTCAGGGCACACACAGGAACAGCTCATTGTTCCTGACTCTTTCTCTCTCTTTCTCTCTTTTTCTCTCTCTGTTCCCCTTCCTCTCTATCACCAAAATCAATAAATCTGGTGTGAATTAGTCAGAAAAATAAAAAATTTAAAAAATTAAAAATTAAAAAAAGAAAGGAAATCTTACAAAATAACAATTGAAATTTCATAGAAACAGATCAAGACATCCACATAATTTTTATTATGTAATACAAAAGAAAATAATATTAGACACATATCCTGAAAAAATAAAACATTCTTTGAAGAATTACAAAATTCACATAACCGTCAAGGATGATAGTGATACCTATTTAATTAAATGCCATTTCTAAGGTCAAATTTTGCTACAATTGCTCCAACTCCATCCCTTCTCCCACCGCCTTTCTCTTACTATTCTGGGGGAGGAATATAGTTTAAGGGTTAAAAGCACAGACTCTAGAGTGAGGTCGCCTGCTATGCCACTTATGAGCTGAGTCCTCCTTGGGCAAGGCAGTTAAATTCTCTGTACGCCCACTTCTTCATAAGGACAAGTATAGTACCACATGGTTTTTTGTGAGGATGAAAATGAGTGAATACGTGTCAAGTGCTCAGAACACTGCCTGACACACAGCAGTCAGTGTTAGCTATTATCATTTCCAGAAACCTTTTCTTCTGAGGGCAATTACAGCAAGGGCTTCTGGCTTCTAAAAGGGAGGGGAGTATCTGCATTCCTTAGCATTATCTTTGATCTGCAATAACACATGCACAATATCAACAAGAAGTCAAATGATTAGAAAAATGATTAGCTATGTAAAACTGCAATCAAACACTAACAACTCTTGGGAGGAATAAAAAGATGGGGAGCAGGCGCAGGAATGACCTGATTCTCAGAAATCTGACTTGGGCATGAGTGGAAATCAAGATTTGAATGTAGGCCTGAAAAATGTACTGGTGAGACACAATTACAGCTTTGTGGTGCTTCACAGAAATAACGTTTAAGTTCCCTAACAGTGCTGAAAGGATCACAAATGGCATCAAGTGAGTCAGCCAATCCTGTCAGAAGGTAATGAATGCATTTACTGAGTGCTCTTCCAAATACTGTTGCAATGTTTCTATAAATGCAGATACTCAAAGCTTATAATCAACTAGCTATTGTACATTTATTGAGATTCTAATATCTGAAGCATACAAAAAAAAAAAAAAAGGGCAGGTCATGCTATAGCGAAGGAACTAAGTTTATTAAGCATTAGGGACTTAGCTCAGCTCCTGGCCCAAGCTTCAGAAATACATAAAAGTTCCTAGCCTGACTGCTCAGTTGGTTAGAATGTCATCCCAATAAGCCAAGGTTGAGGGTTCGATCCCTGGTAGAGCACATATAAGAAACAACCAATGAATAAGTGGAATAAATCAATGGTTTTCTCTCTCATATAAAAAAGATTTCAGTTGATATAAAATATTGTCTAAATCTGTCTTTTCAACCCAAAGTAGGCATTGTTTTATCCAGATACTCTTCTTCAGACCCTGGCCAGTTAGCCCAGTTGGTTAGCATATCATCAGAACCACCAAGGTGGTGGGGTTGTGGATTCCATCCCACAGGGCACATCGAGAAAGCAACCAATGAACACACAACTAAGTGGAACAACAAATGAATGCTTCTCTCTCTCTCTTCCTCTCTCCTTCTCTCTAAAATCAATCAATAAAAATTTTTTTAAAGCTATCAGCTCATCTGACCAGTGGTGGTACAGTGGATAGAGTCGGCCTGGGATGTTGAGTTCCCACGTTCAAAACCCCAAGGTTGCTGGCTTGAGTGAGGGCTCATCAGCTTGATCACAGGGTCTCTGGCTTGAGCTTGGGATCATCAACATGATCCCATAGTAACTGGCTTGAGCCCAAAGGTCACAGACTTGACAGCCAAGGTCGCTGGTTTAAGCAAGGGGTCAATGGTACAGCTGGAGCACACCCCGTGCCCCCATCAAGGCATGTATGAGAAGCAATGAATAAACAACTAAAATGACACATTTATAAGTAGAGGCTTCTCATCTCTCTCCCTTTCTCTCTCCCTCTCTCTCTCTCTGCTAAAAAACTAAAAACAAAACAAAACAAAAAAACCTATCAGCTCCAGGGCTGATTTTTTTTTTATTATTATTATTATTTTTTTTATGTAATTTGTTTTTGTTTTTGTTTTTTAATGGGGTGACATCAATAAATCAGGATACATATATTCAAAGATAACAAGTCCAGGTTATCTTATCGTTCAATTATGTTGCATACCCACCACCCAAAGTCAGATTGTCCTCTGTCACCTTCTATCTTGTTTTCTTTGTGCCCCTCCCCAACCCCTTTCCCTCTCCCATTCCCCTCCCCCCCCCCCCCCCCCGTAACCACCACACTCTTATCAATGTCCCTTAGTTTCACTATTATGTCCCACCTACGTATGGAATAATACAGTTCCTGGTTTTTTCTGATTTACTTATTTCGCTTCGTATCATGTTATCAAGATCCCACCATTTTGCTGTAAATGTTCCGATGTCATCATTTCTTATGGCTGAGTAGTATTCCATAGTGTATATGTACCACATCTTCTTTATCCAGTCATCTATTGAAGGGCTTTTTGGTTGTTTCCATGTCCTGGCAGGGCTGATTTTTTTGAGAGAGCGTGTGTAAAAGAAAGATGCGTCAATTCATTGTTCCACTTAGTTGTGCCACTGATTAGTTCTCATATGTATCCTGACCCAGGCTCAAACTAGCACAGGGACCTCAGAGTCCAGCCCGTGACCTCAGGATCAGTGACCCCGGGCTCAAGCCAGCAGCCCTGTAATAGAACTGGAGACCTCAGGTACTCTGGGATGACATTCTGTTTGTGGTGTCCGGCCAGGGCACCAGGGATGATTTAAAAAAAAAAAAAATGATACTCTTCCTCTGTGGTGTCAAAGCAGAAGTTATAGAGCAGTGTTTTTCAATTGCCAGACCAGTCCACCAGAAATTTTGTGCGGTTCTGCAAAAGAGTTAACCACCCCAATGTTGTATAAAGATTTACAGACCCAATGATCTTAGTCGAATTTGCTCATGCTTAGGGTGATTTCTGCCTTCGTGCCTGAAATAATTCTCCTATTTTCACTAGGCCCAAGTGTAAAAAAACTGAGAACTACTGTTGTAGAGTATACAGAGGATTTATCAAAAACCAGCATTAATTATTATTTGGGGGTATTGAGCTGAAGTTAGACTCATTGCTCCTAATCCATGTAAATAACATCTACTTCACTTGATAATCTCTCTGAGCCTCAATTTTCTGAAGTACTTAAGATTCAGGGTCCCCTGAGTGCAATCCAGTGCTCTTTCCTGGCACTCACCTTGTGACTCTGCCTGTGCTAAAGAATAGCTTCCTTCTGAATCCTGAAAAGGGAAAACTCAGTTTGTCCAGAATTTAAACAACTTTGCAATGGAAAACTCAGCAATTTCATTTGAGATAGCTCACAGAACTTCTTTATTCTAGGCTAACCACACCTCTACAAAGGGAGTGTATTTGGCATATGGCTTTCTCTTCTGCATTAAGAATGCAATCTGCAGCCATTGCATAACCACTGTATAATGCCAATTCCCCTGGGGCAATGATACTTCAGCTAAAATGCTATCTCAGGGAGAAGGTGTGGGATAGGTATATTTAAAGGCTATGATTTTATATTATATATACATTTTTCCTATAAAAGATGATGGCATCACAAATCCAAAGGAGAGCTATAGATTTGCTTTTGTTTATCATTGATAATTAAAACATGACTTCTTAAAAAAATTTTATTTATTCATTTTAGAGAGAAGAGAGGAGAGAGAGAGAGAAGTGGCAGAGGAGTGGAAAGCATCAACTTGTTGTTGCTTCCCGAATGTGCCTTGACTGAGCAAGCCCGGGGTTTTGAACTGGCATCCTCAGTGTTCTAGGTTAATACTCTATCCACTGTACCACCATGAGTCAGGCAAAAATGTGACTTTTTTTTACAAAGAGCCAAAAGTAGCAATTTAGAAAGAATGCTGCTGTAACAATTCATAAAAGCAAAGGTGAAAAATGGATATAAGGAAGGAACCCCCCCCCCCCCCACGCCCTTGAACCAAGAAGCTTCAAGGACATTTTGTTTTAGGCCAAGCATTCAGAGAGATTTTGTAAAGGACACCTTTGTAATTGTATGACTTGTTACTGTAATGTACCTCATTCCCTGCATTGGAATGCCTGTGGTGTAGATAGCAAAGCAAGCAGAAGGGGTAAAATGTTGGCCAAATAATTTTGTAAATATGATTTTTATACTTGTGTGTGATTTACAATGAGGGCTAGACAACACCAGCCAAAAATAGACAGTGAGGTTACAGATTGCCTTTTTGCTTGGGAAGCTATTATTTTGCTAATGGAATTAGCTAAAGGTTTTCCTCCTAGAAAGTTTGAAAGAAAGAAGGAAGGAGAAATCAGACCCCCACCCCTATTCACTGAGGAGGAAGAGAAGCAATGAGGAATGCAGGGGGGGGGGGGAGGGAGAGATCTAAATAGCTGTTCCTCTCCCCTTTTCTTTTCAGTTTTTGAGACCTTAATGGGCGATTTCCAATGCTTATTCTCTGACATCACTTAAACCCCTCCATCCTGAAGTCGTGTGATTGACGTGTGTATTTACCTCTAGAGCAGTGGTGGTCAACCTGGTCCCTACCGCCCACTAGTGGGCGTTCCAGCTTTCATGGTGGGCGGTAGCGGAGCAACCAAAGTATAAATAAAAAGATAGATTTAACTATAGTAAGTTGTTTTATAAAGATTTATTCTGCCAAACTTAGCAAAAATCCGACATAAAGCACTTGGTAAGTAATTATTATATGCTTTAACTTGCTGTAACTCTGCTTTATAAATTTTATAAAGTAAAGTTACTTCCCTACTTTATAAATCACCATTACTATGGAACCGGTGGGCGGTTAGAAAATTTTACTAACAGATATACAAAAGTGGGCAGTAGGTATAAAAAGGTTGACTACCCCTGCTCTAGACAGAGGGATCATGAGCCCCGTGTATATGAACCTGTGTTCTATAAAAGGTATATAAGACGTAAGAAATCTAATTTCAGGGAGCATGTGTCTTTGGAGCTACTAGCTCTGCGTACTCTGCCGGCTTTTTAATAAATTCTCTTTTCCTCTTATAAAGTTATCTGAGCGTGTATCCTCCGTTGGGTCACTTTCTTGCAACAGATACAGTACTTAGAATTTCCCAAGCAGTCATTAGCGGTATGAAGCAGGACAGAGGTGAGGCAGGAAAGTTAGAACAGGCAACAACTTCCTCAAGCCCTACCCTTTCCCTTTTCTCTCCTGGCTGGAACACTGTGGATGTGACTTTTACTGACCACCTGCCCCTACCCTTTTCCTTTTCCACAGTTTCACGTAGTTGAGACAAACAAAACTGGTCTCCACCAGATATGACAGCCATACTGACCTAAACGTGATCAACAGGGTCATTATTTCTTTATAATAAATTTGCATTGTGGCTTAAGGACCACTCCACCTCCCAAATCACAATGACAGTTCTGGGAGGACCAAAAAAGAAATCTCTATCTGGAGAAAAGGGACAAGGACGTCTTGTGAGCAGTCACCCCACCAGCGTTAGAAGTGGATGACCACCCTACCCCCCTCCTTCCTACATTTAATAAAAACCTTCCACCCAGACCCCATCTGGGGCATCTCATTCTCTGAGGTCGCCCTCCCTCAATTGAGTGCTGACTTTCACTTTACTACATCTACTCATCTACTGTGCTTTGCTAAATCTTGCTGTCTCGCTCTCAATCTTTCTGTTTGTTCTCATCTTGTGTGGCGATGAGAACACAGACCCCAGGATGGGGCAGAGGAGGGGAATCAGGCCTCCATTGACCTCCCCTGGTGCCACACAAGCACTGAGGTCATGTGTATTCTAGCAGATTTATAATCTAAAGTAAGTACAAATAAGAATGTACATGGCATGTAGAAAAAAAATTTTTTTAACGCAAGGTATCACAAGGAAAGGTTTAAAAAAACAACTTTTTTTTTAAGCAAAAAGTCTGAATTATATTAGTTTATTTGATGGAACATTAACTTCAGTTTCTGAAGGTATTAATGCCTGAACAAGATAGTCATTATTGCTAATTCTAGGCACTATATTATGCAGCAGATCTCTAGGACTATTCACATTATATAACTGTAACTTTATGCCCACTGAACCGCTCTTCAGTTTTCCCCTCCTCCCATGACTCTATTTCCTGCTCTGTAAGTTTGGTTATTTTAGATACCTCACATAAGTGGAATTGTTTGTCCTTCTGCGACAGACTTATTTCATTTGGAATAATGTCTTCCATGTACATCCATGTCACAAATGATAGGACTTGCTTCTTTTTTTTAAAGCTGAATAATATTCCATTGTATGTATATAACACATTTTCATTATCCATTTGTCTGTTGAAGAACATGTGGGTTGTTTCCTTATCTTGTCCATTATGGATAAAGCTTTTTTGCACTTAAAATTTTCATAAGAGGGTAGATTTCTTGATAAGTGTTCTTACCACACACACATACACACACACAAGGACACAAGGAAACTTTGCAAGTGAGGGATATGTTTATTATTTTGATTATGATGATGGTATCACAGGTATACACACCTGTGTACATGTTCAAACCCATCAGATTATATGTATTAAATAGGTGCAGTTTTTTTATTTTAATTATACTTCAATAAAGCTATTAAAAATTAAGATACATTTAAGATGATCTGCAAATGGTATAATCAGAATTCTTCTGGGTCAAATCCTAATAAGGATAACTTCCAAGCAGCTACCCATTTACCAGTCATAAATTGCAGGGAAGGATGGAAAGAACTCAGGACAAAATATCCTTGAAAGTTGTAGCTTAATCCATTTGATGCCACTATTTTCAAAAGACCTAAGTGTGAATAATGAACTAACCTATAAATATGAATATCATATCTCATCTAGAAATAAACAGAGATGACCATGATATACAAAACTCTCTATTGAACTTAATTATTACTTGAGTTTTGGTTATAAAAAGTCTTAGGGACCTATAAACACCAGGGAAAATAGCTTTACTCTTCTGCAGCCAATCATCTAGTAAAAAGTAACATGCACAACATAAAAAAAAGAATTTTAAAATGTTCAGTATGCTACTTACACATTTAAGTTTAAAATTGCTAAGTTCTGGCCCTGGCCGGTTGGCTCAGCGGTAGAGCATCGGCCTAGCATGCGGAGGACCCGGGTTCGATTCCCGGCCAGGGCACACAGGAGAAGCGTCCATTTGCTTCTCCACCCCTCCGCCGCGCTTTCCTCTCTGTCTCTCTCTTCCCCTCCCGCAGCCAAGGCTCCATTGGAGCAAAGATGGCCCGGGCGCTGGGGATGGCTCTGTGGCCTCTGCCTCAGGCGCTAGAGTGGCTCTGGTTGCAACATGGCGACGCCCAGGATGGGCAGAGCATCGCCCCCTGGTGGGCAGAGCGTGGCCCCATGGTGGGCGTGCTGGGTGGATCCCGGTGGGGCGCATGCGGGAGTCTGTCTGATTGTCTCTCCCTGTTTCCAGCTTCAGAAAAATGAAAAAAAAAAATAATAATAAAATAAATAAAAATAAAATTGCTAAGTTCTGGGCCTTCCTAAAAGCATATATAAAAATTAAAGATTTCAAAATCTTTTCCATAGTATGGTTTTAGAATCTCAGTACATTCAGTATTGAGTAAATTGTTTGTAGCCACTATGTAAAACAGAATGAAGGTTTCTCAAAAAAAAAAATTAGAATAGAACTATCATATGACTAAGCAGTTCCACTTCTAGATATTTACTGGAAGAAATCCCAAACATTAATTCAAAAAGATATATGCTCCCCTATGTTCATTACAGCGTTATTTATAATAGCCAAGATAACCTAAGTGTCCATTGATAAACAAATGGATACAGAAAAAGTAGTACATATATACAATGTAGTATTAATCAGCCATAAAAAAGAATGAAATCTTACTGTTTTGAAAACATGGATAGATATTATCCTGGAGGATATTATGCTAAGTGAAATAAGTCAGAGAAAGACAAATATATAATTATACTTATATATGGAATCTAAAAAACAAAATAAATAAAATATAAGCTCATAGATACAGAGAACAAATTGGTGGTTGTGAGATGGAAGGGGAGTTGAAGAGATGGGTGAAAAAGGAGGAAGGTACAAATTGCTGGTTATTAAAATAGTCACAGGGATGTAAAGTACAGCATAGGGAATACAATCAATAACATGGTAGTATCTATATTTGGTGTCAGATGGGTATTAGACTTATGGGATGATTATTTCATAAGGTATTTAAATGCCTAATCACCATGTTGTACATCTGAAACTAATATTGTATGTCAACTGTAATGAAAAATAAATTTAAGAAAAAACAACTCTTTGAGGACAGAGACTGCTTCTCCCTTTGTGCTTAACATCAATAAGCATATAGCAAGTAATCTGTTGTCTCACTGCTGAGACTCTCATTTCTCATCTTATTACTGAGAAACAATGACATACTTAAATAGAGAACTTTAGACATAGCCTCAATCATACCTGTTAGCAGTCATTGGGATGTAAAATCACCTTCTTAATATTCCAATAAATGTTTTGGGAAACTTTCTTGATATATGACTTTTAGAGTGCTGTATACTTGGACTGACTAACAGGAGAAAATAAATTTCTGTTAAATTTGAAAAAGAAAAAGATCTCATACATTCAACATTAATTTTGAAGCTTTCTTTTTCTTGATTTTTTTAAATTTATTCATTATAGAGAAGGGAGAGAGAGAGAAGGGGGGTGGAGCAGGAAGCATCAACTCCCATATGTGCCTTGACCAGGCAAGGCCAGGGTTTTGAACTGGCAACCTCAGCATTTCCAGGTTGACGCTTTATCCACTGCGCCACCACAGGTCAGGCCTGAAGTTTTCTTTATATAAACACCTGTTAACAACTTAATTGTTGAATGTTGAAGCAAATACATTTCCTTGGTATCTTTAAACATTTGCCTTATTGGCCCTGGCCGGTTGGCTTGGTGGACAGAGTGTTGGACTGTAGTATGGTCATCTCAGGTTTATTTCCTGGTCAGGGCATATAGGAAAAGCAACCATCTGCTTCTCTTCCCTTTCTTTCCCTCTTCCCCTACCACAGCCAGTGGCTCATTGGTTCCAGTGTCAGCCAGAGCACTGAGATGATAGCTCAGTTGGCCCCAGCATGTCAGCCTCAGGCACTAAAAAAATAGCTCAGTTGATTCCACCTTCGGCCCCAGACAGGCATTGCTGGGTGGACCCCAGTCAGGGTGCATGAGGGAGTCTGTTTCACTCTCTCCCCTCCTCTCACTTAAAAAAAGAATTTGCCTTATAGTGATTGTATATGTATATGTATATTTCTAAACTGTCAGTGTTACAGTGTACTCGGATTACTGCTAATAGAGATTACTAGAATGTACTGGAGGAAGCTTTTTCTTCTATATACTCAGCTGTTGCTTTTTTCTTGAAAGAAAAGATGGATCAAGAGATAAAAGTAGCAGACATGAAACTCACACCACATGTGATATGACAAATAGGGGTGTGCCAGCTGCTACAAGCACCTCATGAAAGCTGTGTACATTTTATAAATACCTTCTAATTAAAGTATTTGATTTCAAAGATATAATGCAGTTCCTCAAATATCACACTAGCCAACAGCTGAATTAACATTTTTCAAATATTAATTTCATTTAAACACAAAATTTACACTGAGTCCCCCCATATCAGTCACCCCATATTTTCAAAGAATCATTAGGTCCCACTAACCTAATAAAGATAACAACAAAAAAAAGCCAGGTTATTTTCATTTAGTTCTAATTACAAAATTATATCATTTGTCCAAGAAAAACTTAAGAAGATATATGGTGTAATACTAATCTTAAAACATTAGCTACTCTCTTGAAGA
The DNA here is from genome assembly GCF_036850995.1 of Saccopteryx leptura. Classification (NCBI taxonomy): domain Eukaryota; kingdom Metazoa; phylum Chordata; class Mammalia; order Chiroptera; family Emballonuridae; genus Saccopteryx; species Saccopteryx leptura. The sequence continues at coordinate 88,136,487 of NC_089508.1, forward strand.
TTACACAAAGCACATGTTAATTAATATAATCATTTTAGCTATCATTATTTAATTCCAAACTTATGTCAATATTTAATTAAGAAAATTTACAGAAAATAACTAATTTAAATAATGCACCAAAGTAAAATTTCTAGTTATCACCAGAAATTTTAAAGCAAACTTCAGCTATTTCATATTTTGAAGATTTGTCAAATGAAGATATTACATATATTAATCTAACTATATAAATTCTAACAAGGCAGACATATTTTTTGAAGTCTTCAACTATTTGTTTATTTGCTATATCATTCACATAGCATAAAATTCAGTATCTAAATTTTTGCATACAATGCAGTGGCTTTTAAAGTGTGTACTTCAGCCCGACCAGGCAGTGGCACAGTGGAAAGAGTGTCAACCTGGGATACTGAGGACCCAGGTTCAAAACCCCAAGGTTGCCAGCCTGAGCGCAGGGTCGCCAGTTTGAGCACAGGGTCACCAGCTTGAGCATGGGATCATAGATAGGATCCCATGGTCACTGGCTTGAACCCCAAGGTCACTGACTCAGATGGAGTCTCTCCCACTCTACCCTCCCCCAATCAAGGCACATATGAGAAAGCAATCAATGAACAACTAAGGTGCCGCAACCACCAGTTGATGCTTCTCATCTCTCTACCTTCTTGTGTTCTCCCTGTCTCTCTCACAAAAGTAAAATAAAGTATCCACTTCAGTGCCTTTTAGTATAACAAAATTGTACAATCGTTACCACTAAACTTTCCAAAATATTTCATCACCCCAAAAAGAAATCTCTCAGGACCACCTTCCTGGTGGCACAGGCCAAATCAGAAATAATTGATTAGACTAAGGCAACAATAAATGGCCCTGAATCATTACTATTATTCTTTTTTTTTTTTTTTTTGGACAGAGAGAGAGAGAGACAGAGAGAGGGACAGATAGGGACAGACAGACAGGAAGGGAGAGAGATGAGAAGCATCAGTTCTTCGTTGCGAAATCTTAGTTGTTCACTGATTGCTTTCTTACATGGTTCTTGTCCGGGAGGGCTATAGCAGAGCAAGTGACCCCTTGCTCAAGCCAGTGACCTTGGGCTTCAAGCCAGAGACCTTTGAGCTCAAGCCAGCGACCATGGGGTCAGGTCATTGACCCCCTGCTCAAGCCAGTGACCCCGCACTCAAGCCGGATAAGCCCACACGCTCAAGCCAGCGACCGCGGGGTTTCAAACCTGGGTCCTCTGCTCGCCAGTCCAACGCTCTATCCACTAGGGCAGTGGTCCCCAATCCCTGGGCCGCGGACCGGTACCGGTCCGCAGAGAAAGAATAAATAACTTACATCATTTCCGTTTTATTTATATTTAAGTCTGAATGATGTTTTATTTTTAAAAAATGACCAGATTCCCTCTGTTACATCCATCTAAGACTCACTTTTGACGCTCGTCTCAGTCATGTGATACATTTATCCGTCCCACCCTAAAGGCCAGTCTGTGAAAATATTTTCTGACATTAAACCAGTCCGTGGCCCAAAAAGTTGGGGACCACTGCACTATGCCACCTCCTGGTCAGACAATACTATCATTCTTAAAACCCTAACAGATTTATTTTGTTTCAATCACTGGTCATCTTTTATATAATAGTTGAATATTTAAAATCATTAATTAGAAGGGTACTAAAAATTTTCTGTTGATCTGTTTTGCTGTTAATTGATTCAATAAGTGTGAATCAAAGAAAACAAAACTACACCAGACTAAATCACCAAAAATTTATGTGCAAAGTTTAATTGCTATTCTTTAAAACAAATATTTATATGGTACTTTGTGAAAGCAAGTGAATATAAAGTGTGATCTTAGAGTTAAAGACTAGGGAATTCTGTGTAATTAGTACTACAAAAACACTAATACACTGCAGGAAAGTGATCATTCGATAATAGTGACCTCAATTGTAAGAAAAATTATCCTCCCTTTACTCTGTAGAAAAATATAATAATCTTTTTAAAAATTTTATTTATCTTGCCTGACCAGGCGGTGGCGCAGTGGATAGAGCGTCGGACTGGGATGCCAAGGACCCAGGTTCGAGACCCCGAGGTCGCCAGCTTGAGCATGGGCTCATCTGGTTTGAGCAAAAGCTCACCAGCTTGGACCCAAGGTCACTGGCTTGAGCAAGGGGTTACTCGGTCTGCTGAAGGCCCACGGTCAAGGCACATTTGAGAAAGCAATCAATAAACAACTAAGGTGTCGCAATGCGCAACGAAAAACTTATGATTGATGCTTCTCATCTCTGCATTCCTATCTGTCTGTCCCTGTCTATCCCTCTCTCTGACTCTCTCTCTGTCTCTGTTAAAAAAAAGAAAAAGTAAAAAAAGGAAGGCTGTTAAATAAAAAAATTTATTGGTCTTTAAGAATTTTTTTTTTTTTTTTACAGAGACAAAGAAAGGGACAGACAGGAATGGAGAGATGAGAAGCATCAATCATCAGTTTTTTGTTGCGACACCTTAGTTGTTCATTGATTGCTTTCTCATATGTGCCCTGACCGTGAGCCTTCAGCAGACAAAGTAACTCCTTGCTCGAGCCAGCGACCTTGGGTCCACACTGGTGAGCTTTTGCTCAAACCAGATGAGCCCGCGCTCAAGCGGGCGACCTCAGGGTCTCGAACCTGGGTCTTCCGCATCCCAGTCCGATGCTCTATCCACTGCGCCACCGCCTGGTCAGGCAAAATTTATTGATTTTTAGAGAGAGAAGAAGAAAGATGGAGAGAGCAACATTGATCTGTTGCTCCACTCATTCATGCCGTCATTGATTGGTTCTTGTACATGCCCTGACCAGGGATTGACCTGCAACCTTGTGGTGTCAGGACTACACTCTAACCAACTGAGCTACCCAGCCAGGGCTAATCTTTTTTTATTTAAAATTTTTAAAATTTTTTCCATTGACCTGAGAGAGAGACAGAGAGGGAGATGGAGAGAAGCATTAATTCATTGTTTCACTTAGTTGTTCCTTTAGTTGTGTACTCATTGACTGCTTCTCCTACATGTTCTGATCAAGGGTGGAACCCACAACCTTGGTGTGCCAGGTGGAAGCTTTATCCACTGAGCAACCCATCCAGGGCTCCTCTCTTTCTGCATAGGATAGTAGGCTGATCCTAGGAATAGGATAATATTCATATTTATATATATGTGAATATGTGTGCATATAAATTATTAGCTTTACCTACCTCTATTACTATTTCTCCATTTCTAGCATTAAATTTCCTCCAGGACAGAAAGTAGATTACTTCCTAATGAAGAATATAGAAACTAAAAAAAAATTATTTAGGTAGAAGAGAAAATTATTCATTTAGAAGCACCTCAATAAATAGATTCTTTGTAAAAAATGTTCTAAGAAAGAGTCAGGTTATTAGGCAATGATTTATTTGGCTAGAGCTGAATCTTAAAAATCGTATCTTAGTTCTATCGTGACTCAATATTGATGTATTGCTTAATGTTATTATATCAGCTTCATACATAAGGGCTGACAACTGCTTAGAAAGTTATATTTGATAGAGGAAATACACCACAGTATAAAAGATGAAATTTTGTTCCCAAAAACTAAAGATGATTTTTAAAAATCTACATGTTTTTTCTTTCAAAATATAGAAGTTATAGTTTTTCCTTATAAGATCTCCTTCTAACATTAAAAAAAAAAGGTAATGATTAGCAATGGTCAAAGAAAACAAAATCCTATACTAAGAATGCTTCAAAAGTAATTCACAGAATATATTTTTTTGGCCTCTTCCAATATCCCCAAAGAGATCAACAGTAACTGCTCAGAACATATAGTTTTAATAGGCAAAAAACTGTTCAGTTATCTTCAAGCTTTTCCAATGTATGGAAAGTAGGAAACAATGCACTAAGTATCAGTATGTAGACTGTGAATCCATTTGTATTACAAAATGCATGCACGTAGGGGAAAATCTAGGAGAGACATAATGGTTCTGCTAGGTGGATGCAATTATGGGTATTTAATTTACTTCATTATTCTACTTTCATAAGTAGATATGAAATACTTTTGTAACTTAAAAAAGAACTTATCCTATTTCACATGATTTTTAATAATTTTAAGATAAAAGCACAAGAGAAACAAACACTAAAGGGATACGCTCAATTCCACATACCTTTGCATTTATTCATAAGAATTAAATGCCTACTAATTGTCAGGCTCTGTGCTGGGTAATGGGGCTGTGACATGAGTAGCCTCTAATCTATGAAACTATCGATCTAGCTGGGAAGATAGATAGTAAGCATTACAAAACAGATAGCTAATATTAAGAGAACAAGGTTGAGAGAGGAGAGTTGTGGCCAGAGACCTTTAATAGCTGAAGAGGCTTCAGAAAGGGCTTCCCAGAGGAACTGTATTTACACTGAGGCCTGAAGGTTAAGCAGTAACTTGTGTGAACTTGAGGGTCAAGAGTGTTCAGGCAAAGGAAGCATTTGCAGAAAAACTGGAATGCTTTCTGGAAACTGAAACAAGTTCATTCTAGCTGGAGCACTGGAAGGGTAGGTGTTGTGGATAGATTGTAAACCACACTATTTAGACTCTCTCTTAAGAGGCTTTAAGGAGCTACACAGTAAGTTTTGTGCTTTACAACTATTGCGGGGCAGCATGTATGGAGACTAGGTTGTATGAATGAAGGACCAATGTGAGAGTTAGGAGGTTGCTGTAATAATGTAGAATAAGACGATGGCAGAAAACATGGAAAGATGTAGAAAGATAAAATTTAGCGGGGGTGTTAACCAACAGGATTTAATTGATTCGGAGATTATTCATACGTTTGTGGCTTGAAATTTGCTGATAGTAAGGCTGTGCAATAGAAATTGAAACTCAGGATCCAGCAAGAACATATTTTTTTGTCCCTGTGTGTAGGGGTGGCAGGGAGGGTTTGGGTTGGCTTTGTGGAGGGAAATGGAGGAGAATGAGGTCAATTGTAGATATATTGAATTTAGGATGTCTACAAAATATCTCAATAGATGTTGCCAGTAGGCAATTACATATATAATTTATGAGCTAAGAGGTTTAGGGCAAAATTTGCATTTGAGAAGGGTAAATGTTCAATGTTTCCTCAACCTTTAAAAAAATCCATGTCTACTTGCCTGACTGGTGGTGGCACAGTAGATAGAGTGTTGACCTGGGTCCAAAGCCCTGATGTCACCAGCTTGAGCACAGGCTCACCAATTTGAGTGAGGGGTTGCTGGCTTGAAGCCCAAGGTCACTGGCTTGAGCAGAGTCACTGGCTTGGCTAGAGCCCCCTGGTCAAGGCACATATGAGAAGCAATCAATGAACAGCTATGAGTTGATGCTTCTCATCTCTCTTCCTTCTTGTATCTCTCACACCAAAAAAAAAAAAAAAAGCCTGACCTGTAGTGGCTCTGTAGATAAAGCGTTAACCTGGAAAGCTGAAGTTGTTGGTTCAAAATCCTGGGCTTGCCCGGTCAAGGCACATAGAAGCAACTACTATAAGGTGATGCTTCTTGCTTCTTTTTCTCCTTTAATGATTTCATCATCTATTCCAGTGTCTTTCAACTGCCAGTGTGCCAGAAATTATGTGCTGGTCCGTTAAAGAGTTAACCACACTGATGCTCTATGAAGATTACAGACTTTAGATTCTATTCTAAGTAGCTGGAAAGGATCCTGGATGGCTAAGGGGGAAAGATAAGCCTCTTCTAAACCTTTTATAAGCTTTAGAACCTACCTAAAAGAAAGGTATCAACCTTCATTTCTCCTGGGGTTGTTGAGGCTAAGCTGCAGTTGTACAGAGAGGAACTGGTTAGTATATCACGGGGCAAATTCACAGGTGAGTAGGTCCTCATTTACCTGTTCAACTAATTTTATACAAAGGACTCATGAAGTGTTTTCTTTCACCTTTTTTTTTTTAATGGAAGTAGAAAAGAAAATGGATGCTAACTCAGCTCCTGACTTCTGGAAGGTGATGTCTAATTCTAGTCCAGACTCCATGTTAAAAGTTTGGTTGATAGATGCAATGCAATTCTAGAAGCAAGTAATTCTGGACTGGCCTGTGGTGATGCAGTAGATAAAGCATCAACCAGGAATGCTGAGGTCACTAGTTTGAAACCCTGGGCTTGCCCAGTCAAGGTACATACGACAAGCAACCAATGAAAAACTAAAGTGAAGCAACTATGAGTTGATACTTCTCATTCCCCCAACCTCCTCTCTCTGCAAAATCAATACATAAAAATCTGAAAAAAAAGAAAAACGCAGAAGGCAGCAGCAGGTAATTCTGGCAAATCAGTATAATCCAGAACACCCAAGGCAACTCCTTCTTACCCTACAAAATACTTTGAATCAACTCTTCTCAGCTTTGGTGTAAATCCAGAGTCACAACAGACTTGCCTGGGTCCAGGACATTAAAAAAAAAAATCCTGGTTTAAACCTGAATAAACAGACAGAATATTGTAAAGCATAAGAATCAACACAGTGCAAGTGTATTTAGAGGCTAAATCCTTATTCAGATTCCTGGCATTTCCCTCCTGAAAACTTCATAGTTCAGAAGATGATAGTTTGTATATCAGAAACTTCTATATGATAAACTTTGCTGTGAAAAACACTGGCAGCTGTGAGGCTGTCCATTCACAGAACTGCTGGTACACAGTAACTGTCATTTCTTTGTTACATGATTAATTACAGTCTATAAAAGAAAATACCGTAGTATCTACAGTTGACCCCAGAACACCATAGGTTTGAACTGTGCAGGTTCACTAAAATGCAGACTTTTTTCAATACGTACTGTAAATGCATTTTGTTTTCTTAGGATTTTAACATTTTCCTTTCTCTAGTTTACTTTATTGTAAGAACCCAGTATATAATACATATTACATACAAAATATGTTAACCAACTGTTTTGTTATTGGTAAAGCTTTCAATCAACAGTAGGCTATTAGTTAAGTTCTGGGGTTGTCATTAGTTTTATGTGAATTTTGACTGCAGGGGCTCGGGAAGCCAGGACCCCCAACCCCTGCACTGTCAAGGGTCAACTGTACTATGTTTTGTGCTTAATTTTTACTGAAGATTGATTTTAGCAGATAGTATTAAGCCAATAATCTGACCCAAAGAAAATTATAATGACTACAATATTTGAAATATTATTTTTTGAAATATTATTTTAAGTACAGCATTGGAAAATGTACTCAGTATACTGGGTATATGATATTCAGTATTTATTTTTATTGTTATAGTTGGTGTTATCATTGACTCAATCAAGCTATACTACAAATTAGAAGCATACAGTGTTTAGGGAGGAACAATTTATTCTATACTCCGGTTACAGAATAAAAATTGAGGTGGAAGAGTGTGTTACAAAGTTTTAGGACCATTTTCACAGCTAGAAGAACTGGAAATTAAAAGGAAAAAAGTCACAAAGAAATAAATACCTACCAACAAATGTCCAGTAATACTTTTTCCATCTGAAATAATCCAGAAAATAAAACTTTGTACTGAAAGAGTAGTGCATCCAAATGGGTTACTCCAGTGAGCTGCTTGTGATTCTATTTTTTTTTTCCTTGAAATCAACAAAGACAACTGACATTACTATCTTGTTCTTAAATAGGAAAAGAGATAAAGGGAAGTGACTAACAAAATATTAACTTAAATTTTGCTTTTTCAGGTTCCTTGACTCATTTAAGTAACTAAACATTTAAATATGATTTCTATCATCAGTATTTAATAGCTAATAATTATTCAAATGACCCATTACTGTTAATTATATTAATAACTTGCCAAACATAGACATGTTCTAAGCCTGGGAAAATTACTATTTGAAAGGCCAGAAATATAGCCTTGAGCTCACATAACAATTTTTAAGGTTAGGATATGACATGTACCTAGTATGTTTAGAGGATAGATAAGGATTTAATTTCTCAATAGCCTTTAATTCAGCGCTAACATTAATGATTCCCCAAAGTGGATATAGATATTTATATCCAAATTCTCACATCTTAGGACTCATTTAAAAAATCTGTGTCAATTACCTTTGAAATTACTGCCAACAGATTAACTTTAAAAACCATCTAATAATGCTTGTTTCCTAATTTTTAACCCTTATTCTGATCATGATCACTTATTACAAAATCCACTTATTTTATTCCTAGTAGGAACAAATTACTTGATTATAACCCTCTGACCTCAATAACCTACCCATCCTTAGACTTGCAAAGTTCAGAACAGAAAATCTAAGAAGGGAGAAGAGGTAGTAAGGCATAGAGACCTTGAGTAGGTAGGCCCTCAATTCTGGATACTGCTTAGCAGCACAACAAATGAGCAATGACAGACAGCAATTGTTCTAATCTAGGTCAATACAGCAGCCAAAATACTTTGTAAACACTTTCTTTGGCTCTTTCTGGAGATCAACACTGTTCTGATTAAATAGCATGCTAAGAGCTTAATAGCAACAGAACTGTTCAATAATTTATCTTATCCAACAGTCTTAAAATCACCCAAAACTAATCATAACTCAGTCACTGAGAGAGACAGGTACTAAGGCAAACTACAAAGGCCAAGAACAGAAATTAGGAGTGTGTGCTACTAAATAATCTTTGTGAGCTAAAGATGTTGCTTCATATAACTCCAAGTACATAAAACGGAGTATATACTCTCCTTCAACAAACCCAAAGTTAGGCCAAGAACTCGCTGTTAACAGGATAGTACATTTTCTTACTATGTTTCATTTGTATTTGTAGTTAATTTTTATTGAAGTTTGATTTATTAAAGTTTAATTTTTAGAAGATACTGTTTAGTGTTCCTACCCAGAGGAAATTATAGTGACACAATATTTTAGATATACTATTTTTAAATATTATATTATTTTAAATATTAGAGTAAGTCTATAGCATTAGATATATCAATTATTTTAGTTATCTATTCGAGGTGAACAGTTTATGCTAAGCTATACACACCATTTTCCCTGTGACCAAAAGCTGAATTTGTGAAATGGATACCTAAGAAAAGGTGCAATGTGTAGCCATGAATAGTTCTGTGTATGTGTGTAAAGTTAATAAAGTTATAAAAGGATCAAGCTCCTGTCCTTAGCCTCACTAGCACCATGCTCTGAGTTAACTGGTTCAAACTGTTAGATAAAAGTGATAACTGAAGGAATAGGGACAAAGAAAGGTTATATTTCATCATCTTAAGGTTTCACAGAGATGACGCAGGTTTCCGATTCAAATTCCCACCTCCTAAAAAACAACTTCTTAAGTAACTCAACTCTCAAATCACAGAAGTGTAGTAATCTGAAATTAAATGAAATATTTAAGAAAAGAGCCAATTGCTACAATTGATGTTCACTATGAAGAATACATAGCTATATGAATATAGCTACACAAAAGGAGAACTCAGTAAAAGATAACATTTTTAATATTTTTAAAGCAAGAGAGATGCTTGTTTAGTATCCACATCAGTAGTTGCTGATTGGGTAAATGTTAAAGACTTACATTCAAGTGCTTGAAGGATTACTGCATAGAACTTTGATACTAAAATAATCTTTGCTCATATGCCTCTCGGGCTCATTAAAGATGAGACAATGTACAAATCAGTTGTGGTACTTAAATCCCAATCATTTTCAAGACAGGCTAAGGTATACAGCTGTGAAGACATTCCACAAGTGGGTTCATTGACACCAAAAATGGTATTTTAATAATAAACGCCTCACATAGTCTGCTGGCATTTCATACCAACCACTGGAGGAGGTAGTAATATAAAGTGTTGGAATTTAAAATACAAGGTCAGCACTAACTGTAAACATTTCTAAAGCATTGTGTGTAATTCTTTAAATCATAATGTAGTGAAAAAGAATTAGAATTCTTATAAAACCAGATTTTTAAAAAAGCAAAAAAAAAAAAGGAATATTCTGTGAATTTACTCAAATGAAAGGAGCTTAAATGACACAGAACTGAAAATATCAGAAATCTATACAATAGAAAGTGAATATAAATTAGCCAACTCTATGAACATTTGCAGCTAAGCACTCATACAAATACATATCCATTTTTTTTTCTTTATATAGGGATAACACACACACACATGACATGATTCTGGCAAAAAAAAAAGATATTAAAAATATTCTCAAGTTTTAAAGATAGTGTGGAATAAGTTTTAACATTCTACACGAATGGAAACACCTGATTTAATTCCATGATTTTCATGCCAGAAGCATGGCTGGTTTTAATTTTTTTAAAACATATATTGGTATCATATACATTGGTTTATTAATAATTAAGGCATTTTGTATACACAGTATCTCAGTGTGAACAAAAAACTTTTAGTATTGATTATTTGCTACAATGTGTTAAACTTTCAAAGTCTTTTCAATATATGAAAATAGCTGCACACATTTGAATGTTTTCTTATAAAACACAATCTTAACAAAAGTAATGATGATTGGTCTTTGTGGTTCCTAGGAATAAGTTCTGTTTATTTGTTCACATAGTATAAAGTATATTCTTATTCAGGATTGCATTAAGTTCCAGTAGTTCTTAAACAGTGTTACCACATAATCATATAAATCCCAAATGCAGCAAAGGTGAGCAATCTTCATAGTGCACTTTCACCTCATTGAAGTTGAAGCTGCTCCTTTCAGATATTTTTCCACTTCAATGTGAAGTAGATTGTTAGAGTTTCATTAGTGGTTTCATCATGCGGCTTTTAAAAAAAGGGTTTGATTTCTTCCACATTCCACAGTTCTTCGATGAGACTTTTCCGGAAATCGTAGTCCAGGGATACTTTGAATAACAAATGCTTTTTAGTAGATGAAGTATTTCAATTCAACTGTAATAAATAAGCATCTACATCCTTAAAGAATAAAACAAAAACATTTCATTAGCTAGTGTAGTAAATATCCATAAATATAACCCCTTTTCTTTCCCTTTTTGTCACTTGATTCGCCTTAGTTGGCCTTTGTACTTTTGAGGGTAAAAGATGTGTCTTACTCAACTTTTTTAATTTTTTTCTTTTTATTTATTCATTTTAGAAAGGGGGGGGGAAGAGAGAGAGAGAGAGAAAGAGAGGGAGAGAGAGGGAGAGAGAAGGGGGAGGAGCAGGAAGCATCAACTCCCATATATGCCTTGACCAGGCAAGTGCAGGGTTTCGAACCGGCGACCTCAGAGTTCCAGGTCGACGCTTTCTCCACTGCGCCACCACAGGTCAGGCCTTACTCAACTTTTTAATCTGCATTTGTTTAGCACCGGGCCCACCACACAGCATGGGCTCAATAAATGTTTGTTAAGTGCTGAGAAAATGGTTTGGTTCCAGTGATCAAGCAATCTTGCCTTTATAGCTAGGCAAGATCATTAGGTCATTCACAGCAATTCCTTCAGTTGGATGATAGCCTATCTTTCTGATTTCCACCATCAAGATTATAATTGAGGGTTTAATACTATAAAAGAAGACCTTATCATAGTTTAAGGAGCTTTCACAGAACTTTTAATCACTCCAAATTGTCTTTATCTTAATCTTATGTTCACAATAAAGCTTCTCTCGTTATAAAAAATTACAATCAAAAGCAAATTTCTAAGGAAAAAATAATTTTTAGTTTTATTACCAAGAATATAAGACCACTCCAGAACAACATGCTGTATCATGTATGCTCTTCAACTATTCCATTTTCTTTCCACTTTTACACTTCATTTTCCCGCCATTATCAAAAGAACAGAAAAAACTTCTGGGAAATTGATTTGTTTATTAGATTATTATCATTAAGAATTCTACAAAGTAAAATTATACACAGTGGTAATACGTATGCTTAATATATCATTTTGTTTCTTTTTTTGAAAAGTATCCAAGAAGATTTTTACAAGTAAGTATGTAACATAAATCCTATTATTTAGAATATAATTTTTTAAATTAAAAAACACTTTTATGTTTCTGGTCCATTTATGATTAGCAATATGCTCAGTAAAAGGGTGGAAACATTTAGCAATAATTTTTTCCTGCAATTATATGTATTTTATATACAAATGTTTTCTGGTTTAAATATTAAAACTCAATGTACCTTTTCCTTTAAGAGACAAGCAAATCAATAAAGATCAATATCAAACTCATACTGTGATTTAAACAGTTTTACTTTCCCAAAGAGCATGATATTAGCAAAAGTCACATAAAATATAATGCCCCTAAATCATTTCATGATTTCCTTATCCCAACTTTGGATGTCCTCCTTACCTGGATTTTTAACTTTTTCAAATATTTTTCTTTGATTGAAACTAGATCATTAAACAACCTCTAGCACACTATTCCTGTGGCTGTATCAGGAGCATATGCAATGGCCAATTCTTGTGTTCTCTGCTGAAGTCACATTCATATCCAGAAGCCCCAAAGCATTTGCAAATATGAAATTGACTTTAGGCCTTACTGAATAGCACTGAATTACTTTGCCTAAAGATTTGAAAGAGTTCATTTATAAATGCATAAAACTAACATATTATTTCTAAATTTTAATTAAGCTTAAATATGGATTTTAACCTTCCACTTTTAAGCTTACATATAGATTACCTTAGCTATATTACCAGTATATCCTGGAACCAAAGTAAGATGGTTTTCTTGTTCCCATAGTCCACTTAATTGTTGTTTTAAAATCTGAATATTTCTAGAAGGAAAAAAGAAAAACGAGAATGCAATTATGATGTAAACTTCGGTATTAAATACATTAAATGAAAATAGTTTTAAAATTTTCAAGTATTTGTCAGAGAAAATTATACTATTTGAAGTCAAGCAACTCTTTAAAATAGTACATGCCAATCACAGAAATAAAAGGTTACTTAGTTGTTAACGCACATAAGAAAAGGAGGCATTTAAAGTATTTAGACAACTTACTCTTGGGTATGAAGTGGAACATTTTGAGAGTCCAAAAAGAAAACTATAAACTTTAAGGAGACTTTTGGGAAATATTTTATGTAGCTTCATAATAATCTGGCTTATTTGGTAAAATACCTACATATTTTCACATCAAGGCAATACTCAAATTATGATGACTGTAATCTAGTTTTTAGAACTGCAATCATCCACAGTGGATTCTGAGGTTAATGTCTAGGAAGCCAAAGGACCCTACAGGATGCCTCCATTCCTGTGCCTCATTACTTATTCCACCAGAGGCCACCTCTTTTTCTCTCCTTTATTCATTAGAACGAGGGTTAAGCCACTGTGTGCTTTTTCCTTCTAACATGAAGAGTAGGTTTCTGCTAGAGGAAGAGATACAGGGGGATACTGGTCTCTGGAATTCAACTTCTATGTGTAATTTTTATATATGAACACTATCCCAATTTAATATTTCTCTGAAAATGAAGAGAAGAAATATTATATACTGATAATCATGGAATAAAATTATCACCTAGTTTAAGCTACTTTTCTGGAAAATATTTTTTGAAGCATGAAGTTATCTTCAAAGGCATACTCACCCATCATTTATAATCTCTGTTTTGGATGATAGTTCAGACCACCACCTTTTTATGACTGCTTGAAGCCAGTTTAAACCAACTATTATATATCTGAAATGACATTTTGGTATAAAATTCAAGTGTTTTCATCCAAAAAGCTTTTACAAAAAAATGACCCTCTACCTGCTCCAAAAAATGCATAGATGGATACTGATCTTTCCCCCTTTTAAAAATTTATTTCACTGCTTTCACAAACTGTACAACTTGTTTAAGATGCTTTTGTAATTGTTCTTTAGTCACTTCATATTCTTTTCCTAATTAGACTATAAGCAACTTGAAAAGAGAAACCACAAATGTCTCATAAAGCTCAATCTACTCCTAATGCAAAGTGCACAAAATTAAGGATGTTGAAAAAGAAAAATGAATTGCGATTCAGAGTAACACTTACTCTTCAAATTTGCTTTTAAGTAGTGACTTTACTAGAGGCAACAAGTCTACACAGCAGCCGAGTGAGATGTATTGTTTTTCCTCCTGTAAACTAAAATAAAATACTAAGTTATAAAAATAGGTCATAATTTGTCCTTTTTAAAAACTAATTTATTTTCTGAAAAATATTCTTTTTACCTATTGGTAAGTACAGGAAGGCAATCTACCACCACTCCAAGGTCTTCTATCCTGTGGGTACAAAAAGAATAGCACTGCTTAGACAGGTGAGTTTCTCAATTGTTTTCATATAATGACCTTTACATGCTTCTGAGAAATTCATTCAACAAATAATTTGAGTGTCTATGGTTTGCCAGGTGCTGGGGGTACAGCAGTAAACAAGGAGATAAGGCTGGCTAGTAGGTGTGGGGGGTGGAGTGGAGAGGAGAAGGTAGAGGCAGACAATAAATATATAAACAAGTAAAATATACAGACTATATAGACAGTGTAAGTGATATGGAGAAAAATAAAACAGAAAAGATAGGGAGTAAAGAAATGTATATTTTTAAATAAGTGGTCAAGGAAGGCTTCACTAAGGTAATATTTGAGAAGGTAATATTTAAAATTTTCATTCAAAAGAGATTCTTAAAAGTTTAATTTTCCTATAATAGTATCTCTTAGTTTTATGGGTAAGAATTTTAGAGAAGGTGCCTAGCCTGTGGTGGCACAGTGGTAAAGCGTCGACCTGGATGGAATGCTGAGGTTGCTGATTCAAAAGCCTGGGCTTGCCGGGTCAAGGCACATATAAGAAGCAACTATGAGTTGATGCTTCCTGCTCCTCCCCCCTGCCTTTCTTTCTTTCTTTCTTTCTCTCTCTCTCTCTCTCTCTCTCTCTCTCTCCTCTCTCTCTAAAATCAATAAATAAAATCCTAAAAAAAAATCTTAGGGAAAGTAATAGCTTTGTTCAGTTTAATAAAACAGATAGTTTTCTGTATTTTGGTTACCCTTAGATTGGTGATGAATGTAATTTAAGCCATACTGTCTCTGTTGGAACTAAACATAGAAGTTTAAATTTTTAGCCAGTACAAAAAGAAGAGGCACTTCTAGATAGCCCATTGGAAATGACTTTGATTGAATAAAAAGCATAAAAGATCACACTTACCTCACCAAATAAGCTACAAGTTCACTTATACTTCTTTTTTTCCAGAAAGTTAAAGCTACATTCAATCTCAAATTCCTGCTGAACAAAACTTGTGCCATTGTTTCATGGTCCTGAGAAACCTGGAAGGCAATAATCTAATTTCTTAAAAAGCACACTGAGATATGATAATGAAAACATTTTTTTCAATAAAATTACTCTGGTAGACATATTTTAAAATTATACAAAGGTGGTGATTACAAAAGGGGAAGGGGTTAGGGGAAGACAGAATAGGATGAAGGGGGAATAAATGTTGAAAGAAGGAGATTTGACTTTGGGTGGTGAACAAACAATATAATATACAGATGATGTATTATAGAATTGTTTACTTAAAACTTATAATTTTATTAACCGATGTCATACCCCCAAATTGATAAAAATTAATAAAGAAAAAGAGAGAAGAAAAAAAAAGGTGACTCCTTTGACCCCCGCACACACAAAAATATTGCAGTTGAACATAGAAAATAAATGATCTGAATAAATTTAAGACCTATTTTTAAAAAATATTTTATTTATTGATTTTTTAGAGAGAGAGGAGTGAGAGAGAGAGAGACAGAGACAGAGAGAAGGGGGAGGAGCAGGAAGCATCAACTCCCATATGTGCCTTGACCAGGCAAGCCCAAGGTTTCGAACCGGCGACCTCCATGTTCCAGGTCGACACTTTATCCCACTGCGCCACCACAGGTCAGGCAAGACCTATTTATTTTTTACCAATACATTTTTCTTATTTGCTACCATTTTTCTTTTAAATATCAATAATTTGTAAAATAAATTATTTTTAGCACATCTATAAACCTAGGATTCAATTTATAATATGGATTAAAGGAAAAGGTAAATAATATAAACTAGCCATCATCTACTGAATTACAACATGAGGAGGACTATAAAAATTCAGTCTGTGATAAGTATTTAAGTTCATTCATTTATTCATGTTTTCTATATAAAAAGTAATATATTTCTGCTGTAAAAAAAGTTTAAATACAAAACTTCATAAAATTGAAAATAACTACTTTAACCTATCCACAAAAATATCTAATATCACTGCTCAGAAGTAATCCCAGTTAACAGACTACTATCTTTCCAAACCATTTTCAACACAAATTAGGTACTTGTAAAATTAAAATAGCATAATATATACATTTTTGAAACCTTGATTTTTCACATTATGAATATTTTTCAATGTTAAAACATAGATCAACCTAGTTTTTTAAAAAACAATGAGATCGTCTCTATAGTCTTTATGTTTAAGTTGATTATGCCTTTTCCCTATTAAAGCTATGTATCAATGAACATTCTTATATATGTAAATATGGGCACTTGTACAGATTCTTTTATACAAAAAGGACTAATTTTAGAACTGGAACAGCTAGATCAAAGGTTATGCACACTTGAATTTGACAAAATAATTTGTATCACTTTTAGATTTAGGTTTTTAGAGCATGAAAAAGGTTTGAAACAACAAAAGAGCAATCAAATCTATTAAATGTGAGGCTAAGAAAGGTTTGTGAAAAGTAATCAAAATCAGAGCACAAAGTAAAAAGAAGGCCTTGAAAAAATGTCTTGCACTGTGGTACTAATTCAAATGCACAATAAAACTTGTTTTTAAAGGCATTTGCATTCAATGTTTACTCCCTCAGTTCAACTTAAGAACCAACCTAGGTTCTAATCAAGGCCAGATTTCTGGGTTATAGAGGTACATGTTCCTTCCCTTCAAGTACTGTATGTAGTTTCTATGATTATCTGGTTAGTGTTGGACTCATCACTTCTATTACTACATGCAAATGTCTGTTTTCTACCCATCTGTCTATTTCCTCAGATCCCGCAGAATGTATTACACAGTAGGGAACCCTCAGTAACTACTTGTGAATGAATGAGTTTGACAGTGACTCTCTTTAACATTAAGGTTCAGTTACCATCCTGTTCTCCAGGGCCCATGATAATTCAGTATTAAACCAAATTCTCCATCCTTACTCTTTTCTCACACACAGTATACACACTTCTATCACTTCTCCTAGTATTGCTAACTTTCTATTGCTCCAGGATCCAATTAAGAAAATATTTTCACTAGCAAAAATAATCTCTTTTGCATCACTTCATTTTGGTTTTAGTTAATAACATTGTATTTTCTACTTTTCTTTCACCTTATTCACTGTAATTATTATCCTAAATATGATGCTCACTCACCTATACACACTTATGACCATATTAATTTAAAAACTTTTTCTGCTTACATGACAGAGAAAACAAATTTTGTGTGTGTGTATTTTTCTGAAGTGAGATCTGGGGAGGCAGATAAGACTCCCGCATGTGGTCAACCGGGATCCACCCGGCATGCCCACCAGGGAGTGATAGTCTGCCCATCTGGGCTGTTGCCCCAATGCAACTGGAGCCATTCTAGCACCTGAGGCGGAGGCCATGGAGCCGTCCTCAGTGCCTGGGCTTACTTTGCTCCAATGGAGCCTTGGCTGTGGGAGGGGAAGAGAGAGAGAGGAATGAGAGGGGGAGGGGTGGAAAAGCAGATGGGCGCTTCTCCTGTGTGCCCTGGCCAGAATTTGAACCTGGGACTTCCACACACCAGGCTTCTCTCTCTCTCTCTCTCTTTCTCCTGCCTCCCTGCAGCCAGGACTTGATTAGAGCAAGTTGGCCCCAGACACTGAGGATGGGTCCATGGCATCCATCTCAAACGCTAAAATGACTCTGGTTGCAATGGAGCAATGCTGTAGATGGGCAGAGCATCACCCCCTAGTGGGCTTGCTGGGTGGATCCCGGTTGGAGTGTATGCAGGAGTCTGTTTCTGCCTGCCTCCTCTCACTAAAATGAAAAATAAAAAGTAATACTGTTATTTCTAAATGTTGAGATTATGGATAATTTTTTCCTTTGGGTTTATTTTTCTATAATATATATATACAGCCTTGGCAGGGTCTCAGTGGATCCAGTATTGTCCTAGAATGCCAAAGTTGTGGATTTGATCCCTGGTCAGGGCACATATGAGAAGGAACCAATGAGTACACAACTAAGTGGAACAACAAGTTGATGCTTCTTCCCCCACTCCTCAAATCAATGGAAAAATTAAAAAAAAAATACAACGAACATATAATTATTATAAATCCATGGTGACAAATTTTATCAAACCATTCTTTCACATGACCATTTTTATTTAAAAAATTACTTTTTTTGAGGTACAATTGACACACCATAAAACTCATCCACTGAAAGTATGTAATTCAATTATTTAAATTTTTTTTTTTTTTTTTAGAGAGATGAAAGGGGAGAAGGGAGGAAAGGAGAGGGAGGAAGAGGGAGGAAGAGGAAGTAAGAGGGAGGAAAGGAGAGAGAGAAGGAGAGAGAGGGAGGGAGAAAGAAGAAAACACTGATTTGTTGTTCCACTTATTTGTGCATTCCTTGCTTGATTCTTGCAGGTGCCCTGACCAGGGATTTTATTTTTATTTTTTTAGTGAGGGGGCAGTTTAAAAAGGGGGAAGGAGAGAGAAAGACAGGAAGAGGGAGAAAGATAGGAAAGGAGAGAGATGAGAAGCATCGAACTCATAGTTGCAGCGCCTTAGTTGTTCATTGATTGCTTTCTCATATGTGTCTTTACCAGGACGAGGGGCCCTCCAGCCAAGCCAGTGACCCCTTGCTTAAGCCAGCAACCTTGGGCTAAAGCCAGGGAACTTTGGGCTCAAGCCAACAACCATAGGATCATACCTATGATCCCACATTCAAGCTGGCGAGCCCGTGCTCAAGCCAGTCACCTTGGGGTTTCGAACCTGGGTGCTCAGCATCCCAGAACTATGTTCTATTCACTGCGCTACCACTTGGTCAAGGCCTGACCAGGGATTGAACCTGCAATATTGGCGTATGGGGACAACACTCTATCCAACTGTTACCCAGCCAGGGGCATGTAATCCAATTATTTTAAACCCATTTATAGCATTGTACAACCATTATAATAATCCAGTTTTAGAATGGTTTTATCATCCCTCTCAAAATTCCCTTAAGCCTAGTCAAATAACTAATTTTGCCTAAACCAGAAGAGCAGCAAATCTTAGTAGGTTTGCTAAAGCAAAGTTTCTACTACGTAATTTTGAAAGCCCAGTAAAATGTGCTTTGATAACTGGCTTTGGTGGTCTACTTTTTAGGCAAGATTTCTTATCCCTTCTTTTAAATCTCTATTGGCCAACTTGTCATTCTGGATGTTTATAGCAGCTTGTCAATAATTTCAAACCAACCTGACCAGGCGGTGGCGCAGTGGATAGAGCCTCGGACTGGGATGCAGAGGACCCAGGTTCAAGACCCCGAGGTCACCAGCTTGAGTGCGGGATCATCTGGTTTGAGCAAAAGCCTACCAGCTTGAAACCAAAGTCGCTGGATCCAACAAGGGGTTACTCGGTCTGCTGAAAACCCATGGTCAAGACACATATGAGAAAGCAATCAATGAACAACTAAGGTGTTCCAACAATGAACACCTTATGTTCCGCAATGAAAAACTAATGATTGATGCTTCTCATCTCTCTCCGTTCCTGTCTGTCTGTCCCTGTTTATCCCTCTCTGACTCACTCTCTGTCTCTGTAATAAATAAATAAATAAAATAAAATAAAATAAATAATAATTTCAAACCATTTATCACTAACTTGGAGAAATGAAATAAACTATTGATTCAAATTTGGTTTATCAGGAAAACTGGGTCAGGGAGTTATAATCATTCAAATAAATCTGAATTCAAGGGGTGGCAAATTATTCTTCTAGCAGGATATGTCAAAGAAAAATAACTCGCAGGATATGTCAAAGAAAAATAACTCAACAGTATAACAAAAATAAAGTTTAGAAACTTACTTACCTCAGAGAAAAACCCACTGTACTTTGATGATGGGCTTTCTGTCTGTGAAGAACCAGAATCACTGGAGTTAAGCAAATATGTTCGACACTCACGGTGTAATTTTTCAGGCAAGTGGCCCGCACAAGCCAGTTCATTTTCTTTATTTGCCATGTCACAGCCCCCACTCCTAGGGGACTGTTTCTTCTTATAACAAGGATTTGGAAAAGGATGATGAACTTTCTTTCTGTGGTAGATCACCTTACGTAGTTTATCTGAGCTTTTCACAGTTTGTCCAACTGTTCTGTAAAGATGAAAAAGAACCACACAAAAACCTTGAAAAGTTGTTAAACAGAGTTAATTGGTCACATTTTGTAATCAAAATCTGTAAAATAAAAAGTAAACAAAAATTTTAAAATCATTTTTTAAAAGATTTTATTTATTGATTTTTAGACAGAGAGAGAAAGGCAGTGGGTGGGGCAGATTGGGAAGTTTTACATCGTAGTTGCTTCTCGCATGTGCCTTGACCAGGCAAGCCCGGGGTCGCAAACCTGCAACCTTAGCATTCCAAGTCAATGCTCTATCCACTGAGCCACCACAGGTCAGACATTAAAATCTTGAATTTTAGCCTGACCAGGCAGTGGCGTAGTGGACAGAGTGTCGGCCTGGGATGCTGAGGACCCACATTCAAAACCCTGAGGTCACCAGCTTGAGTGTGGCCTCATCAGGCTTGAGCGCAGGCTCACAGACATGATCCCATGGTTGCTGGCTTGAACCTAAAGGTCACTGGCTTGAAGCCCAAGGTCACTGGCTTGAGCCCAAGGTCACTGGCTTGAGCAAGGGGTCACTGGCTCAGCTGGAGCCCCCCCAATCATGGCACCTATGAGAAGCTATCAATGAATCACTAAGGTGCTGCAACTATGAGGTGATGCTTCCCATCTCTCTCCCTTCCTGTCTGTCCCTGTTTGTCTTTCTCTCCCTCTCATTAAAAAAATAATAATAATAAATCTTAAATTTTAGATTTTTAAAAAGGTAAATTACAGCCTGACCAGGCAGTGGCGCAGTGGATAGAGCATCAGAATGGGATGCAGAGGACCCAGGTTCGAGACCCCCAAGGTCACCAGCTTGAGCGCGGGCTCATCTGGTTTGAGAAAAGCTCACCAGCTTGGACCCAAGGCCGCTGGCTCGAGCAAGGGGTTACTGGGTTTGCTGTAGCCCCACTGTCAAGGCACATATGAGAAAGCAATCAATGAACAACTAAGGTTCGCAATGCACAACGAAAAACTAATGATTGATGCTTCTCATCTCTCCATTCCTGTCTGTCTGTCCCTGTCTATCCCTCTCTCTGTCTCAGTAAAAAAAAAAGAAAAAAAAAAAAAGGTAAATTACAAACCATAAGAAAGCAATGACAAGAATGATACTTTATAGCAAGCAAAAATGAAAAGAGGCATGGCCCTGGCCAGTTGGCTCAGCGGTAGAGCGTCGGCCTGGCGTGCGGGGGACCCAGGTTCGATTCCCGGCCAGGGCACATAGGAGAGGCACCCATTTGCTTCTCCACCACCCCCCCCTCCTTCCTCTCTGTCTCTCTCTTCCCCTCCCGCAGCCAAGGCTCCATTGGAGCAAAGATGGCCCGGGCGCTGGGGATGGCTCCTTGGCCTCTGCCCCAGGCGCTAGAGTGGCTCTGGTCGCAGCAAAGCGACGCCCCGGATGGGCAGAGCGTCGCCCCTGGTGGGCGTGCCGGGTGGATCCCGGTCGGGCGCATGCGGGAGTCTGTCTGACTGTCTCTCCCCGTTTCCAGCTTCAGAAAGATAAAAAAAAAAAAAAGAAAAAAGAAAAAAAAAATGAAAAGAGGCATAATAACCAGATGCTATTAAAATAATTATTACAGGCCATTCTGGGAATAAGATAATTATAACAATTTCTAGTTACCTATACTTTTCCCAATCAAGTGACAAATAATTATACATCTTTGAACATTTTAAAGTTTATTTTGATTAAGTTGAAGTACATTTAATTTTATTTGAATAAGAAACCACACTAGAGCACATCTCATTGTTCAGTATAGTAGTTCTTAAATGTTTTGGCCTTAGGATGCTTTGCACTCTTAAAAATTCTTGAGGTCTCCTGAACAGACACTTCTCCCAAGAAGACATACAAATGGCCAATGGATATATGAAAAGGTACTCAATTTCACTAGCTATTAGGAAAGTACAAATCAAAACTAAAATGTGCTACCACCTTGCACTTCTTAGCATGGACATAATTAAGACAAGTAATAACAAATGTTGGAGAAGCTGTAGAGAAAAAGGAACCCTCATCCACTGCTGGTGGAAACATAAACTGGTATAGCCACTATAGAAAACAATATGGAGGTTCCCCCCAAAATTAAGAATAGAGTTACCATGACCCAGCATATAACCCAGCAACCCCTCTTCTGGGTATCTACCTGAAATTTCTGGTTATTCATAAACATGTATGTACCCCCATGTTCATTACAGCATTATTCACAGTGGCCAAGACATGGAAACAACCAAAGTGTCCTTTGATAGAGGATTGGATAAAGAAGATGTACATACATTACAATGGAATACTTCTACTCAGCCATAAAAAAGATAAAATATTGCCATTTTGACAACATGGATAAACCCTGAGAATATCATGATATGCAAAATAAGTCAGATGGAAAAGCCAAGAACCATATGATTTCATTCATATGTGGAATATAAAACTGAAAGCAACAAATGAACAAACAAGACAAACAAAATTTATAGCACAAATAATAGTATGGGGGTCACCAGAGGAAAAGGGGGGTGGGAAGGTAGTAAAGGGTAAAGAGAATCAGCTACATGGTGTTGGAAGAAGACTAGATTTCGGGTGGTGAGCACACAAAGCAATATACAGAAGATGTATTATAGAGTTGTACACTTGAAACTTATATAGAGTTGTACACTTGAAACTTATATAAACTTACATAATTTTATTAACCGATGTTACCCCAATCCACTTAATTTAAAAACTTAAAAATTCTTGAGGTCTCAAAAGAATTATTTTATGTGGGCAATATTTATTGGTATTTACTGTATTAGGAACTGATAAAATTTGTTAATTCATTTAAAAATAATAAACTCTTTACAGATTGACACACTCTTTTACCCAAAAAATCCTATATATACACATAGTGAAAATAATAGCATAGGTTCACATCTTTGCAAAATCTCTAATATTTGGTTTAAGAGAAGACAACTGGAGTCTCATTATCTGCTTTTCCATTCAATCTATTGTGATACCAATTGTAGCCTCTGAAAAAATCTACTATACACTTGTAAGAGAATAAAACTTAAAAAGGTTGAATAATGTCTCCGTATTGCTATGAATATAGTGACCTCAAAAACTCCCTGAAGGGCTACAGGGACTCCCAGGGTCCTCAAATCACACTTTGAAAACCAGTGCTTTAGTAGAAAGTTCGGCAGATCTGAGAATGAATGCCCTTTTTATCACTTTCTGGGTGTATAACCCTGAAAAAGTCATTTAACTTCTCTGATCTTTAGTTTTCCTCAACAGTTGTTGGAGGTAATACCACCTATCCAGTAGGACTGTTGTTAAAGATTGGAGGTAATATTGATGGGTTTAGCACAGGGCGTAGCACAAAGGAACTGTTTTACAATAAGTTAATCATTATTATAATGAAAGAGAATACTTATTTTTTCCCTATTTTACTCTTACCCAGCTTTCAATATCTGCTGTTTCCCACAAACTTTAAAGATGCTCTTACCTATGTATGTAAGTAGCCAACTGTTTTGGAGATTTCTTAACCTGAAAAATTAAAACAGATAGTTGCAGCATATTTAAGTTTTTTAACAAAGCTATGTAAACTGTGTGATTGATATCAACAAATCTGAAATTCAACAGTTAAAGATTTTTTGTTCTAATGTGTATCTCAATCAATAGTTACAACAACATTGTATATAAATGTTTTTGATATGTCCATCTCCTTATTTTCCATGCCACTACTCATTATATTTACAGGGTGCTTAATAAGTTGAATTTTAAAATGGTTTAAAAGAAATTATATCAGTGTTGATATGCCTTGCAATGGTAAACAAAAATTACCTTTAAGATTCTTCTTTAATATTAAACTAAAATATTAAACTTATATCCTATCAAAATAGTATACCGGCTAATATATATATATATATATATATTTTTTTTTTTTTTTTTTTTTTACAGAGACAGAGAGAGAGTCAGAGAGAGGGATAGACAGGGACAGACCGACAGGAACAGAGAGATGAGAAGCTTCAATCATTAGTTTTTCATTGCTCATTGCAACACCTTAGTTGTTCATTGATTGCCTTCTCATATGTGCCTTGACTGCGGGCCTTCAGCAGACCAAGTAACCCCGTGCTCGAGCCAGCGACCTTAGGTCCAAGCTGGTGAGCTTTTGCTCAAACCAGATAAGCCCTCGCTCAAGCTGGCGACCTCGGGGGTCTCGAACCTGGGTCTTCCACATCTCAGTCCGACGCTCTATCCACTGCGCCACCGCCCGGTCAGGCTGGCTAAAATATTTTTAAAGCTTTCAGAATACAAACAGTTTCCAATATTTCATTAATTCTACTTAATTCTGGCGAGTTAAGCAGAATTAGTATCTGTTGTTGTTTAAATAATTTATCCAGAACTGTCCATAAATCTAACAGTTTAAATTATCTGTGATAGAATGAAAGACTATGTCTCTTCAAAATTTGTATGTTGAAATCCTCCCTCCTAAAGTGATGATATTAGGAAGTAGAACTTTTGGGAAGTGACTGAGTCATTAGGGTAGAACCTTCATGAATAAGATGGGTACTCTTACAAAAGAGACCCCAGAGAGCTCTCTCACCCCTTCCATTATGTGAAGACACAGCAAGAGGACAACCATCTATGAACCAAAAAGTGGGCCTTCACCAGATACCAAATCTGCTAATTTTTTTTTTCTTTTTTCTGTATTTTTCTGAAGCCGGAAACGGGGAGAGACAGACAGACTCCCGCATGCGTCCGACTGGGATCCACCCGGCACGCCCACCAGGGGGCGACGCTCTGCCCACCAGGGGGCGATGCTCTGTGCCTCCGCCTCCGGGGCCTCGCTCTGCCTCCACCAGAGCCACTCTAGCGCCTGGGGCAGAGGCGGAGGAGCCATCCCCAGCGCCCGGGCCATCTTTGCTCCAATGGAGCCTCAGCTGCGGGAGGGGAAGAGAGAGACAGAGAGGAAGGAGAGGGGGAGGGGTGGAGAAGCAGATGGGCACTTCTCCTGTGTGCCCTGGCCGGGAATTGAACCCGGGACTTCTGCACACCAGGCCAACGCTCTACCACTGAGCCAACCGGCCAGGGCTAATTTTGTTATTTAAAGCCATCCAGTCTATGGTATTCTGTTATGGA
The DNA here is from genome assembly GCF_036850995.1 of Saccopteryx leptura. Classification (NCBI taxonomy): domain Eukaryota; kingdom Metazoa; phylum Chordata; class Mammalia; order Chiroptera; family Emballonuridae; genus Saccopteryx; species Saccopteryx leptura. The sequence continues at coordinate 88,161,728 of NC_089508.1, forward strand.
ATTCTTAGACTAAGATACTGTATTACCTATTGCTTAGAAACCACGGACTTACCTCCTTCATGTTCTTATTAGTGAAATTAGAGATCCTTTTTCTAGGAAGATCAATGGAATGATCCTCAATATTATTACAAAAATTCCGTTTTTTAACATTGTGCGTTTCAGATGCCATAATCTTTGAAGTACCTAGACAATAAAATAAAAATAATAAATGCAAAATACAAAAGGCAAAGAGCTGATCATTCCTTAATACACATATAAAAATACAACAACAGTTCTGAGCTATGTAAAAGAGGCTTAATGAGTAAAGCAGAGACCATAGTCCTAATTTAAACATTTTAAAAATCCTTAAACACAGAGGAAACACAGGCAGGGCATTTCAAGAAATTAAGGATCTTTCTGTTCTCATTCCTTTTAGTTGCAACCAGTAACAATAATATGGCATATATTCTGGGCCAATGCAAAATATCAGTCTCCCCATTTTCTATATTACTAGCCATATGTTAAATTTAAATTTACTGGTCATTGGCTAGGTAGCTCTGTTGGTTCGAACATCATCCCTAAAAGCCAAGATTGCAGGTTTGAGGCCCAGTACATAAAAGAATCGACCAATGAATGCATAAATGGAATAACAAACTGATGTTTCTCTCTCTCTCTTTAAAATCAATCAATAAGACCAGTGGTGATGCAGTGGATAAAGTGTTGACCTAGAATGCTGAGGTCACCGGTTCAAAATTCCAGTCTTGCCCAGTCAAGGTTCATATGGAAGTTGATGCTTCCTGCTTCTCCTCTCTTTGCTCTTTCTCTAAAAATAAAGAAAATCTAAAACAAAACCTAAAAAATTAAAAATAATGCCTAATCAGGTGGTGGCACAGTGGATAAAGTGTCAGACTGGGATGCAGAGGACCCACGTTCGAAAACCCTGTCACTGGCTTGAGCACGGGCTCATTGGGTTGAGAGTGGGCTCATCAGCTTGAGCACAGGGTTGTTGGCTTGAGTGTGAAATCATAGACATGAGCCTATGGTCACTGGCTTGAGCCCAAGGTCTCTGGCTTGAGCGAAGGGTCACTCGCTCCACTGTAGCTCCCAGGTCAAGGCACAATTGAGAAAGCAAAATGCCGCAATGAAGTATTGATGCTTCTCATCTCTCTCCTTCCTGTCTGCCTGTCCCTCTCTCTGCCTCTCTTTCTCTGTCCCTGTCACAAAAAAATAAAAATCAATAAAAAATTTTTTTAAATAAAAAAATAAATGTACAGGTCATGAAATCAGGTCTATGTGTATATTAGTGATATTTATGGCATCCAACTATACAGAAGACTAAAATTTTTGAACCAAATCACATATACCACCACATGCAGCCAGAGGAACCAAAATCAAACTACTGTATATATATCTGACTTGTTTTATGCCAAATCCTTAAATTTTTCTTTTATTTTTGCAGGTGGCTCTCCAAAGCTTTCCTCTACCTTTTAAAAAGTAATCCACACTCTCCTATTCCTCCAATTATATCTCATCAGCTCTTCCACCTTATCACCAGGTTAAGAAACCTCTTGAATGAGACTTCAGAGGGGATGGGGATTGGGGCTCTGGGTGAAAAAGGTGAAAGGATTAAGCAAACAACAATAAACACAACTCTCATAGACACAGACAACAGTTGGTGATTATCAAAGGGAAGGTAAAAGAGTATAACGCAGGGATAAATGGCGATGAAAGAAGACTTGACTTGGCGTAGTGAACACACAATGCAAGATATAGATGATGTATTATAGAACTGTACACCTGAAACCTATACAATTGTATTAACCAATGTTGCCCCAATAAGTTCAATAAAATTTTTAAAAAGTAAAAGAAAATAATACTCAGCCATAAGAATGACATATTGCTGCTTACAACACATATGGACCTTGAGAATATTATATTGAGTGAAAAAAGTAAATCAGAAAAAGCTAAGAACTATATGATTTCACACATAGATGGGATATAAAACTGAGACTCATGGATATAGACAAAAGTGTTTGCCAGTGGGAGGGGAGTAAAGAGGGACAAATATAAGGTGATGGTAAATGATTTGGCTTTGGGTGATGGGCAAACAACACAATCAACAGTTCAAATGCTATAGAGATGTTTACCTGAAACCTATGTACTCTTATTGATCAATGTCACCCCCATTAAATTCAATTTCTTTAAAAAAAGTAAACAATTGCAGTAATACAATAAGCACTGACAGAGGGGCACCCATGAGTGAGCAAAGCTTCACTGAGAGAATCTTACAGGAGAGTCTTACAGGACAAACAGCATGTGCAGAACTGAAAGGCATGAAGCAACATGGTTTGTTTGGCATAATCTTAAACAGATGCATGTGACTGGAGCTTAGGCCAGGGGTGAGTTGCAGCAGAGTGAGCAATGGGGCTGGAGACAAAGGCAGAAGCTAGATCACAAAGGGTCTTGTCTACCAGGTAAGTTTTGTTTATTTTTTTAAAGGAAGGAAGACATTTAAAGATAGCAGACTAAACACATGCAATTCTACCCTCCTTAAGACCCTGCTACAATGACAGTAAAAAGTTTTGGTTTTTTAATTTACATTTTTTTTTTTTTGACAGAGAGAGTCAGAGAGAGGGACAGATAGGGACACACAAACAGGAAGTGAGAGAGATTAGAAGCATCAAATTTTCGTTGTGGCACCTTAGTTATTCATTGAATTCTTCCTCATATGTGCCTTGACTGGGGGGCTACAGAAGACCGAGTGACCCCTTGCTCAAGCCAGCAACCTTGGGCTCAAGCCAGAGACCTTGGATTTCAAGCCAGTGACCTTTGGGCTCAAGCTAGCAACCATAGGGTCATGTCTATGATCCCAGGCTCAAGTCAGTGACCCCGTGCTCAAGCCAGATGAGCCCACGCTCAAGCCAGATGAGCCCACACTCAAGCTGATGACCTCAGGGTTTCGAACCTGTATCCTCTGCATCCCAGTCCAATGCTCTATCCATTGCACCACCACTGGGTCAGGCTTTATTTACATTTTTCTAATTGTAAATTTTATTATGCCAAATATTTTTTTTTTAATTTTTTAATTTTTTAATTTTTTATTTTTCTGAAGCTGGAAACGGGGAGAGATAGACAGACTCCTGCATGCGCCCAACCGGGATCCACCCGGCACGCCCACCAGGGGGCGATGCTCTGCCCACCAGGGGGTGATGCTCTGCTCCTCCCGGGCGTTGCTCTTTTGCGACCAGAGCCACTCCAGCGCCTGGGGCAGAGGCCAAGGAGCCATCCCCAGCGCCCAGGCCATCTTTGCTCCAATGGAGCCTCGCTGTGGGAGGGGAAGAGAGAGATAGAGAGGAAGGAGAGGGGGAGGGGTGGAGAAGCAGATGGGCGCCTCTCCTGTGTGCCCTGGCCGGGAATTGAACCCGGGACCTCTGCACGCCAGGCCGACGCTCTACCACTGAGCCAACTGGCTATGGCCCAAATATATTTTTTTAATTTAGAAAATGTAATGGGATGACATTGATCAATAAGAGTACATAGATTTCAGGTAAACATCTCTATAGCATTTGAACTGATGATTGTGTGGTGTATCCATCACCCAAAGTCAAATCACTCTCCGTCACCATATACTTACCCCTCTTTACCCCCTGCCCCACACCCTTCCTGAAAAACTCCCCCAGGTAACCACTTCACTTTTACCTATGTCCATGAGTCTCAGTTTTATAACCCACCTATGTATGAAATCATATTAATTCTTAACTTTTTCTGATTTACTTATTTCACTCAGTATAATGTTCTCAAGGTCCATCCATGTTGTCATAAATGGCACTATGTCATCATTTTTTAAGACTGAGTAGTATTCTATTGCATAAATGTACTTCTATCAAAGGACATTTTGGTTGTTTCCATGTCTTGGCCACTGTGAATAATGCTGCAATGAACATGGGGATGCATGTGTCTTTATATATGAATGTTTTTTGAGTTTCTTGGGTAGATACCCTGTACAGGGATGGCTGGGTCATATGGTAGTTCCAGTCCTAGTTTTTGAGAAACCATCAAACTTTCTTCCATAATGGCTGTTCCAGTTTATTGTCCCACCAGCAGTGAATGAGGGTTTCTTATTCTCCACAACCTCTCCAACACTTGTTATTACCTGTCTTGTTGATAACAGCCAGTCTAACAGGTGTGAAGTGGTATCTCATTGCAGTTTTGATTTGTATTTCTCTAATAGCCAGTGAAAATGAGCATTTTTTCAGATATCTGTTGGCCACTTGTAAGTCTTTTTGGGAGAAGTGTCTGTTCAGGTCCTCTCCCTATTTTTTAATCAGACTGTTTGTTTTTGAGCTTTGTGAGTTCTTTATATATTTTGGATATTAACCCCTTCTGGGAGCGGTTGTTTGCAAATATCTCCCATTTGGTTGGCTGGCTTTTTGTTTTCTTGTTGGTTTCTTTTGCTGTATAGAAACATTTTAGTTTGATATAGTCCCATTCATTTATTTTTTCCTTTACTTGCCTTGCCTTTGGGGTCAAATTTATAAATTGTTCTCTATGGCCAAGGTCCATAAGCCTATGTTTTCTTCTATGTAGTTTACTGTTTCAGAGCTTATATTTAGGTCTTTGATCCATTTTGAATTAATTTTGCGAGAACAAACTAGTCAAAGTTCATTCGTTGGCACATGGCTTTCCAATTTTCCAAGCACCATTTATTGAAGACGCTTTCTTTTCTCCATTGTGTGGTTTTAGCTCCTTTGTCAAAACTATTTGTCCATATATATGTGGTTTTATTTCTGGGGTTTTGATTTTGTTCCATTGGTCTGTATGTCTGTTCTTCCACCAACCATGCTGTTTTGATTATCCTGGCTCTGTAGAATAATTTGAAGTTAGGTATTATGATACTTCCAGCCTCACTCTTTTTCCTGAGGATTGCTTTGGCTATCCATGGTTTTTTTATGGTTCCATACAAACCTAGTAATTTTTTTTTTTTTTGACAGAGACAGAGTCAGAGAGAGAGAGAGATAGGAAGGGAGATAAGCATCAACTCACAGTTGCAGTAATTAGTTGTTCATTGATTGCTTTCTCATATGTGCCTTGACTGGGGGGCTCCAACAGAGCCAGTGACCCCTTGCTCAAGCTAGTGACGTTGGGCTCAAGCCAGTGACCTTTGGGCTCATGCCGACGACCATGGGGTCATATCCATGATTCCATGCTTAAGCTAGCAACACTGCATTCAAGCTGGTGAGCCCACGCTCAAGCTGGCGAGCCTGTGCTCAAGCCAGATGAGCCCGTGCTTAAGCCTGCGATCTTGGGGTTTCAAACCTGGGACCTCAGCATCTCAGGCCAATGATCTATCTATTGCACCACCACCTGGTCAGGCAAACCCTGACCAGGTGATATTTTGTTCTATTCTTCAAAAAATGATTTTGGGATTTTGATGGGGCTTGCATTAAAGTTGTATATTGCTTTGGGTAATATGGCCATTTTTACTATGTTGATTCTTTCAATCCATGAACATGAAATATTTTTCCATTTCATTGTGTTTTTTTCAATTTCTTTCAATAATGCTTTGTTGTTTTCAGTTTATAGGTCCTTCACATTCTTTATTTATTTCTATGTATTTTATTTTTTGTTGTTGCAATTATAACAAGAATTTTTTTTTAGTTCATTTTCTGAAGTTTCATTGTTGGCATATAGGAAATCAATACATGTTTTATTTTTTTTTTTTTTAAATTTTTTTTAATTTATTTATTCACTTTTAGAGAGGACAGAGAGAGGGAGAGAGAGAGACAGAGAGAGAGAGAAGGGGGGAGGAGCTGGAAGCATCAACTCCCATATGTGCCTTGACCAGGCAAGCCCAGGGTTTCGAACCGGCGACCTCAGCATTTCCAGGTCGACGTTTTATCCACTGCGCCACCACAGGTCAGGCCAATACATGTTTTATATTGATTTTGTATCCTGTGACTTTATTGTTTTGTTTCAAATAGCTTTTGGTGGCATAAAGAGTTTTTAAAAACATAAACTCCATAAGGACAAAGAAGAGGAGGTGATGGCAACATCTTGGAAACGGCAGAGCAGAAGTGATAAAAGGCTTGCCTAATCTGAGAAAGTCAAATCCTAAATCAACAGTGAGGAAAGGTAAAAAGCAGAATCCCCTAAAGATTCAGGAATTAGCAATAGTTAGGACCTCAAGAAGTGTGGATAAAGGTGGGCTTAAGATCAAGTAGAATTATTAAATATCCATTCAAGACACAGATCCCTACATCCCCTTCCCTATTCCAGGGGGAAAAAAAAGTTTTATTTTTTTATTTTTATTTTATTTTTTAATTTTTATTATTTTATTTTATTTTTTTGAGACAGGGAGTCAGAGAGAGGGATAGACAGGGACAGACACAGGAATGGAGAGAGATGAGAAGCATCAATCATCAGTTTTTTGTTGCGAGACCTTAGCTGTTCATTGATTGCTTTCTCATATGTGCCTTGACCGCGGGCCTTCAGCAGACCGAGTAACCCCTTGTTCGAGCCAGCGAGCTTGGGTCCAAGCTGGTGAGCTTTTTGCTCAAACCAGATGAGCCCACGCTCAAGCTGGTGACCTTGGGGTCTCGAACCTGGGTCTTCTGCATCCCAGTCCGACGCTCTATCCACTGCGCCACTGCCTGGTCAGTCAAACAAGTTTTATTGTATGAAAAATTTTAAACAGAGTCTTTGTGATGGGAAACGTCAGTCACAAATGAGGGTAAAAGGAACATATTCTAAAAGGGAAGGGGTGGGGTTGGAATCAAGTGAAAGTTTATATACTAAATGTTGACACCTCTAACCTTTTTTCTACCACTTGCCCCATAGTCGTTGCAGTCAGGCTTATACACTTCAGGAAAGAGTGCAGAAGAGCAATCCCAGAGGGACACACACACACACACACACACCTACCTACCTACCTAAAGATATTGACATCAGTGGTGGTCAAAGTCCACAAAGAACTGTTTTATACCTAGATAAAAGTGGTGGTTACAATTAAAGGGTGAATTAAACTTGACTTTCAAAAATACCCTCAAGAGATAAGCACAAATTGCATCTGTGAAACACAAATGACTCCTGGAAATTAATTACTATTAGAGTAGACCCTTGTTTCTGTCAAAAGATGTATGCTGATTATTAAACAATCTATTAGTCTGACCTGTAGTGGCACAGTGGATAGAGCACTGACCTGGAATGCTGAGGTGGCTGGTTTGAAACCCTGGGCTTGCCTGGTCAAGGCACATATGGGGAGCAGCTATGAGTTGATGCTTTTTGTTCCTCTCCCCCACCCCCCATCTTTCTGTTTTGCCTCTTTCAGAAATGAATGAATAAATAAAACCTTAAAAAAAAAACAGAACACCGTCCTGGCCGGTTGGCTCAGTGGTAGAGCGTCGGCCTGGCGTGCGGGGGACCAGGGTTCGATTCCCGGCCAGGGCACACAGGAGAAGCGCCCATTTGCTTCTCCACCCCCACCCCCTCCTTCCTCTCTGTCTCTCTCTTCCCCTCCCGCAGCCAAGGCTCCATTGGAGCAAAGATGGCCTGGGCGCTGGGGATGGCTCCTTGGCCTCTGCCCCAGGCGCTAGAGTGGCTCTGGTAGCTGCAGAGCGACGCCCTGGAGGCGCAGAGCATCGCCCCCTGGTGGGCGTGCCGGGTGGATCCCGGTCGGGCGCATGCGGGAGTCTGTCTGACTGTCTCTCCCTGTTTCCAGCTTCAGAAAAATCAAAAAAAAAACCCAACCCAGAACACCAATCTATTAAAAGTCAACGTTTTGGATACAACTCCTCAATACGAAATTGCCTGTATCACAAAACAGCCTTGAGAAATAAAAGCAATTGGAGAAAAGGTCTCTAATGTCATTCAAATTTTTAAAGTAAATATGTATAGCAGAATGATAATCAAAGGCATAATAATTTGAACGTGAGGTAATGGTCCTATTTCCTTAAGATTATGACATTCCTAAAGCACTAGTATCTGATTTAAGATTTTACAAATTTTAAAACATACAAAAAAACCAAAAGATTACTTAAGAATACTAGGTGGGGCCTGACCTGTGGTGGTGCAGTGGATAAAGTGTCGACCTGGAAATGCTGAGGTCGCCGGTTCAAAAAAAAAAAACCCTGGGCTTGCCTGGTCAAGGCACATATGGGAGTTGATGCTTCCTGCTTGTCCCCCCCCCCCCTTCTCTAAAATGAATAAATAAATAAAATAAAATAAATTAAAAAAAAGAATACTAGGTGGAGGTGTGCCTTTTCTCCCAGGAGCAAGCCCTTGCCTTTTTCTCCCCCTAACCCTCTCCCCTATTTTCCCCCATAGGCCCATATCTCCTAAAGCTGTGATGGGGAACCTTTTTATAAAAACCGCCCACTTTTGCAGTGCTGGTCAACCTGGTCCCTCCCGCCCGCCCACTAGTGGGCGTTCCAGCTTTCATGGTGGGCGGTAGCGGAGCAACCAAACGGCACTGCGATTGGCCCACCATGAAAGCTGGAACGCCCACTAGTAGGCGGGAGGGACCAGGTTGACCAAGCACTGCAAAAGTGGGCGAACTTTATAAAAAGGTTCCCCATCACGGTCCTAGAGTCTAAGGGTCGCCAGGAAACTTGCAACTAGGGGAGCAATGGGCAGCAGCAGCATGTCCAGGGCTAACCCCCTATCCCCGTCTCCAAGGCCCCCTTTTCTCTGACTTCCCAGTGTCGGCCCATTTCTTCCCTATAAGGTTTCTGAAGAGCTAAAGCAGCCCTGCCTGGTCTCCATACTGTTGCTTCTTCTATTTTAGGCCCTACCTTGTTTCACTGTCCCCAGCTTTAATAAATATACTCTCAAATTGAAAAAAAAATACTAATTGGAAAATTAATATTGAAAGTTTAAGATGGGTGGTGTCACAATAACAACAATAATTTCCAATAAAATAATAGCTGCCACCATTTTATCATTTAACATGAAACTACAGATGCATTATATCCAGTATCTCATTTATCATTTCTGTTGCAGAAACTGTAATTCTCATTTCTAAAACATACAGATTTTAATAAGTTTTTTGTTTGTTTTGAGAGAGAGAGAGACAGACAGGGACAGACAGATAGATACTATACTTGATCTTAGCCAAAAGGCCGAGAAGCAGGGACAGACAGAGAGGGAGAGATGAGAAGCATCAACTCATAGTTGCGGTACTTTAGCTGTTTATTGATTCCTTTCTCATATGTCCCTTGACAAGGGGGGTACAGCCGAGCCATGACCCCTGTTCAATCTAGTGACCTTGGGCTCCAAACAGTAACTTTTGGGCTCAAGCCAGTGACCATGGGGTCATGTCTATGATCCCACGCTCAAGCTAGCGATCCCACATTCAAGCTGGTGAGCCTGCACTCAAGCTGGCAACCTCAGGATACCAAATCTGGGACCTCAGTGTCCCAGGCCTATGCTCTATCCGCTGTGCCACCGCCTGGTCAGGCTAAGAAGTAACTCTTGTTCTAATGTACTAAAGATGTTTTATGTTTATTTAGGCCAAAATTTGCTGATCAGTGGAGGATGTATAATAAAATTTCTTATCTTATATACTCTCCCTGAGGAATACTTTCCCCTCATATAATCTTATGGTTTGCTTCCTTATAACATTTTTAAGTTCAAATACCACTTCCTCAGAGTGGCTCTCTCTGACCTAAACTCTAAAATAGCACCTACTTTCACTTCCCTATCTCCTTATCCTACCTTATCCTAGTTTTCTTCATAATACTTGTCACTGCTATATATAGATATATTTATACACACACATGCACATATACTTGTCTGTTTGATCATGTCTTTTCTACTAAAATATAAACTCCATAAAAGGTAGGACATTGCTTGCTTGTTCACTCTTATATTCCTTGGGTCTACAATACCACCTGGAACATACAAAGTACTCTATATGTACATGTTGAATTAATTAGTAAAACTTCCATTCTATACTATATAAAATGATATTTGAAACAGCTTTCACCTTCTGTCTTTAGTTTAACCTTTTCTAGTACAGACCATCAGAATCCTTTTATCCATAAATTAACCCTGATTACACACACACACACGTGTATTTTTATAAATTTTTTTTTTATTCATTTTAGAGAGGAGAGAGAGAGAGAGAAAGGAGAGAGAGACAGGGGGGAGGAGCTGGAAGCATCAACTCCCATATGTGCCTTGACCAGGCAAGCCCAGGGTTTCGAACCGGCGACCTCAGCATTTCCAGGTCGACACTTTATCCACTGCGCCACCACAGGTCAGGCCGTGTATGTATTTTTAAAAAGTCTATAAAATTTGATTATTTTTCCTTTAGAAGATAACATTTATTGGTAGTCTGTCTTCTTTTTATATGGAAAAATATTCATTTCTTTATAGGCTAGAACAATTTTCTAAACAACATACAATGTTGCCTGATCTGTGGTGGCAGAATGGATAGAGTATCAACCTGGAACACTGACATTGTCAACTTTAGCCAGCCAGCTTGAGAATGCGGTCGCTGTCTTGAGCACGGGATTATCAACACAATCCCAAAGGTTGTAGCTTGAGCTCAAAAATTGCTGGCTTAAAAGCCCAGGGTTGCTGGCGTGAGCCCAAAGGTCACTGGCTTGAGCAAGAGGACACTGGTTCAGCTTGAGCCTGAGGTCTGATCCCCACCAGACAAGGAAAATTATCAAAAGCAATTAATGCACAACTAAAGTGAACCAACTATAAATTGATGCTTCTCTCCCTGCCCCCCAAAAGAACATACAATGTTGTATTTTTTTAAGAGTGAAGGACTTTATATCACTAGAAAAATACAAGTCAAAACCATAATGAGATACTACTTTCAACCACCAGAATGGCTATAATAGAAACCAGACAATAAGAAGTATTGGGAAAGATATGGAGAAACCAGAACCCTCACGTTACTGTGGGAATATAAAATGGTACAGCAGCTCTGGAAAAGTTTGCCAGTTCCTTAAAGTGTTAAATACAGATTTACCATATCATCAAGCAATTCTACTCCTACATATTTATTCACTAGAAAGCCCGGCGGTCATACGAAATGACCGCTGTTCTAGATATTATAAATTGTAATTAAAATGATTTGTGCAAAGGTGTCTGCTAATTCAAACTGAATTACCTAGGGCAGGCGGCAAGGATGCCCCTTTGCTTAGTGCCCTACGGGGTTTCCCCCTTCTACTTGCTTAATTGCTTAAAGTAGAGTGCAATGAAGGAAACCACTGGCGGTACATTTCTTAAGAGCCACCACTAGCTCAATAAATAAAGGTGATTTAAATAATAAAATGTTAATTCACATGTCAAAGATCTCAATTCTCAATTAGTGGAACTACAATGTTTCTGTACTTGCAACATTGAGAAAATCCTTTCTTGCCACGGTCAAATCAATTAGTTTCTAACTTGAAGTTTAAGGACTGACAGTGTTCACATTTAATATTCATGTCACCAGAGGAATGCTCAAAAATTAAAGTTTCTCCGTTTGAAACTGTTTTAATCCTTTTTGCGTTTCGGTCAGCATTACTCTGTTGTTTTTTTGCATTTCTCTGCTGCCTTTGTTCAAGGGACTCATTTTGTCGAGACAGGCTTTTTTGTCTTGCATCTGAGGCAAGCCTTGTTTCTCTATGCTCATCAGTCTCATTTTGCCGAGAAAGACGCATTTGCTCTGCGACTGAAGCAAGCCTTGTCTTTCTCTGCTCAGTGGTTTCTTTTTGTCGAGAAAGCCGTTTTTGTGCAGCTTTAGCTCCTTTTCTCTCCTCTTCGGTGCTGTATTTTCTAGGAGGCATTCTTAAAAGAAATTACGTTAAGATGTAGTTTTTATGTAAAACAGATGATTGCCAATGCAAACAAATGTTCACCTTCCCCGACAGGCTCAATTTGCGTTCAGCCTTAAACGGTTTCAAAAGCAGATGATTGCCAATGCAAACAAATGTTCACCTTCCCCCTGACCCACTCAATTTGCGTTCAGCCGTGGCAACTTCACCCCATTGGCTAGTACAGTTACGCAAGCGACCAATAAGCTATCGGCAACAAACAGACACTTAAGCCGCATATAATAAAGATGTGAAAGGAAGTTTATGTCCACAGAAGACTTGTATGCAAATGTTTATAACAACATTATTCAGAATAGCCAAAAATGTGACAGACCCAAATATTTATCAGCTGGTAAATGGATAAACAATATGAGGTATATCCATTTGGAATATTATTCAGCAACAAAAAGACATGGAAGTACTGATATATGCTACAATATGTATGAATATCATGCTAAGAGTAACATCATATATTATATGATTCCATTTATACCCATAAAAGTAAATACCCATAATAGTAAAATCTATACCGAAAGTAGAGTAAAGAGTTGACTAGGACTGGAGTAGAAGTAGGAATAACTACAAATGGGTACAAGGTTTCTTTGGGGGGGGGGGTGATGATAATGTCCTAAAATTTGATTGGGTTGATGACTGCACAATTCTGTATATAATTATGATCAGTAAACTGCATATTTTGTGTATGCAAGTTATATTTCAATAGAGCTTAAAAAGGTAAAGGGAATTATTAAAAGTGTAGTGATAAAGCCTCTTTAAAAAGGATTTTTACACTACAAATTCCAGTTTGCTTTCTGCCTTATATATTTAGTAGTACCTTTCCTGAGCAATAATATACATAGGATATCCTTTTTCCCAAGAGCATTTGACAGTGCTACTCAAATAATTAAAAGTGCCCGACTAGGCGGTGGCACAGTATATAGAGCGTTGGATTGGAATGTGGAGGACCCAGGTTCAAAACCCCAAGGTCGCCAGCTTGAGTGCAGGCTCATCTGGTTTGAGCAAAGCTCACCAGCTTGAGCCCAATGTCGCTGGCTCGAGCAAAAAGGTCACTTGGTCTGCTGTAGCTCCCTAGTCAAGGCACATATGAGAAAGCAATCAATGAAAAACTAAGGTGCCACAACGAAAAATTGATGCTTCTCATCTCTCTCTTTCTGTCTGTCTGTCCCTACCTGTCCCCCTGTCTCTCTGTCTCTGTCACAATAAATAAATAAATAAATGACTAAAAGTAGTTGTTGAAGCTCCTAGATATTTCCAAAGTGCCATTTGATAATATACAAAATGAGAATAATCAGAAATGGAATCAAGAGTGGTTAAAGATATTAATTACAGAATATAGAAATGATAATCTTTAAATAAAATATAATGAAATCAATGCCTTGAGAGATAAAGCAAGGGCTAGAAGAGATTGAGACCAAAATATGAACTTTACTTATAACTATTCTGAACACTGGATATAGTGTGTATTTTCTTAAATAAAGGCTACATCGTAATTGCTATGGGTATTTTCTTGAGAAGGTAGAAAAACAATGGCATGTAGAAGGAACTGAAGAGATGAATTCCCTTGACAGAGTAATTATCTCCTACCAGAAAGATGAAAAGGAATCTATTCATATAATTTACTACAATGGCTGCCAAATCAAGAGATTAAATAGCTCTAAGTGTTCAGATACTCCCTGCCTACTTCCAATGAGAAAAGCTCATCATACAGGAATGAAACATGTCTGGACTTTTGTCTACAATAACTTAAGCTACAGCTCAAGATCAAATTAAGCTTTCTTGTTATATTAACATACAATAGTCCTGTATACCAATTATTTATATTTTATTTAGCTCTGCTATTGCACTTGATAATTCCATTCCTCTTCTTAAAAAAACAAAGTATGACTGTGTACAAAGAATTATAATAATTAATATTGCTGGTGTCAGTGATTCTCTTCCAATCACCACCACTAGAGTTACTCTCACTAGTACAAAGGGCATTTATGGTATTCTTGCCAAGAGTTATTTATCTATTTATTTTAGCGAGAGAAGGAGAAGCAGATACAGACTCCCACATGCGCCCCGACCGGGATCCACCCAGCAAGCCCACTAGCGGGTGTTGCTCTGCCCATCTGGGGCCCTTGCTCTGTTGGAATTGGAGCCATTCTTTAGTGCCTGAGGCAGAGGCCATGGAGCCACCCTCAGTGCCTGGAGCCATGGCTGCAGGAGGGGAGGAAAAGAGAGAGAGAGAGAGACAGAGAAAGAGAGAGAGAGAGAGAGAGAAGCAAGAGGGGGAGGGGTAGAAAAGCAGATAGGCTCTTCTCCTGTGTGTCCTGACCAGGTATCGAACCCGGGACTTCCACACACTGGGCCGACACTACCACTGAGCTAACGGGCCAGGGTCCTTGTCAAGAGTCTTGCGATTGGCATGACTAGGTGGTGGCACAGTGGATAGAACGTCGGACTGGGATGCAGAGGACCCAGGTTCGAGACCCTGAGGTCGCGAGCTTGAGAGTGGGCTCATCTGGCTTGAGCAAAAGCTCACCAGCTTGGACCCAAGGTCGCTGGCTTGAGCAAGAGGTTACTCGGTCTGTTGTAACCCCACGGTCAAGGCACATATGAGAAAGCAATTGATGAACAACTAAGGTGTCACAAGGAAAAACTGATGATTGTTGCTTCTCATCTGTCTCCATTCCTGTCTGTCTGTCCCTATCTATCCCTCTCTCTGACTCTCTCTCTCTCTGTCCCTGTTTAAAAAAAAAAAAATCTTGAGATTGAAAATTTATAACTACAATCATATGATAATAAAACACATAAAAAGTTTTTAGAATGTAAAGCTTCAGCCTAATTTTAAAAAATATTTTATTTATTGATTTTTAGAGAGAGGAAAGAGAAAGGCAGAAGGGAGAAGCAGGAAGCATCAACTCGCAGTTGCTTCTCATATGTGCACTGACCAGGCAAGCCTGGGGCTTTGAACCGTGATCTCAGCATTCCAGGTTCACACCTCATCCACTGCACCATCACAGGTTAGGCCAGCCTAATTTTTTCTAACCTAGAGAGATCAAGTAAATTACTTAAAGACAGGTAGCTAGTTAATGGTATAGTATAAGGCATGGAATGAATCCATGTCATTCTACCACATCTTTCTGTTGTTGTTAATTGAATCCAAGTCATTTCCTACTAGAGTACAGGCAACATTTTCAATTTGGAATACCCAAATAAGATGAGAGTACTACTTTTCTTTTTAAAGTTTTTATTTATTAATTTTAGTGAGAGAGAGACAGGAACACTGATCTGTTCCTGTATGTGTCCCGATTGGGGATCAAACTGGCAACCTCTGCATTTTGTGATGATGTTCTAACCAACCAAGCTATCTGGCCAGGTCTAGAGAGTACTAATTTCCTAAAGAGATGACAAAGGAAAGATAAATGAACATAAACTATAGGAACCCTATCTCCAATACTTCACTCACCCTATAAGGGTAACCTCTTTTCTCTTCTAAGGTCCCTCTGGGCATTTATAGGGTTGAAAGACAAATCATTGGTTTCTCTATGAGGCAGCTGCCATACACAAAAAATGAAAGGGGCCTGACTAGTGGTGGTGCAGTGGATAGTACACTGACCCGGGATGTTGAAGTCCCAGGTTTGAAACCCCAAGGTCACCGGCTTAAGTGCAGGATCACCATTTTGAGTGCAGGTTGCCTGCTTCAGCTCAAAGGTCACTGGTTTGAAGCACAAGGTTGCTGGCTTGAGCAAGGGGTCATTCAGTTGACTGAAGCCTCCCAGTCAAGGCATGTATGAGATGCAGTCAATGAACAACTATAGTGCTGCAACTACAAGTTGATGTTTATCTCTCTTCCCCTTTCAAAAAAATTTTTTTTTTGTGAAGTGAAGAAGGTTTGAAAATAATGGTATTTTAAAAAGCTAGAAAGAAAATTGATATATAGTAAATCCTGGTTTTTTAAAATATACATATATATATGTATAAAATCAACCCATTCAAAAGGGCTCTATCAAAACATTAATAGAAGTTGTTTATCACTGGTGGAGTTAGAGGTGATTTTCCCCTTCATTCACATGTTTATTTTCTATAATAAACATGAATTATTTTCCTATCTTAAGAAATATTTTAGCCCTGGCTGGATAGTTCGGTAGGTTAGAGCATCATCCTGAAGCTCAGAGGTTGCTGGTTCTATCCACGGTCAGAGCACCTACGGGAACAGATCAAAGTTCCTGACTCTCTCTCTCTCCCTTTTTCTCTCACTAAAATCAATAAATAAAGAATTTTTAAAAGAGAAATATTTTAGCATAATGAAGTTACTGTCTTATAAAAAGCAGCTTGATTATATAGCTCCCTTACAACCAAAAAGTGGAAAAGATGTAAATGCTGGTACACAGAGGTAACATTTCATAGGAAAAAATCTATCCTAACTTTTCCAAAATTAGGGCAATTCTATCTAATTTTCTCAGTTCTTACTTTCTCACTGCATCTGGGACTTAGATCCCATATACACTTTTATATCTTCGATTTCTCCCTTTGAACTGATTCCTCCCCTTCTGCTTTCAAAGAGGCTCAGGTTTCCCCTATCAAGTCCTATACTCTTTCTCTACTTCTTTTTCCTGCCAAATTTCTACAATGAGTGCTTTTTACTTTCCATTTTATCTTTAACCCTTTACAACCTTGCTTTTATTTTGCACTCTCTTCTAAAAGAATTGCATCTTCACGGTCACCTGAAGCTATAAGGGAGCCTTCATAGCACTAATTATGCTCATCAAGGTCAGCCAAGCCAACTCTAAAGATTACTCATTCTTCATCACTATTTAGCATTTTTATCACTTCAGTGGCCTTCCCTCCTACCCTAATATTTCTGTTCACATGACACAGCACTATCTAGACATTGTTATAGACATCTCTCCTCGTTTCCTTAATCTGTTTTGGTTCCTTTACCTTGAATGACTCT
Organism: Saccopteryx leptura; assembly: GCF_036850995.1. Lineage (NCBI taxonomy): Eukaryota > Metazoa > Chordata > Mammalia > Chiroptera > Emballonuridae > Saccopteryx > Saccopteryx leptura. Next base: position 88,178,474 of record NC_089508.1, read on the forward strand.
TTTTCTCTCTAACTTAAATTGGAAAAATATTCTTTCATGCCTTCAGCTATTTCTCTAGACCTATTCTCTCCTCTGACTTCTGTGTATTTAACTTCCTAATCTGCCATCACTAGGTCCAAGTCAACACATCTAAAAGAAACCTCTTCAATTTTTTCCAAAATGTTAAATCAACTAGCTGTCCTTCCTATCTACCACATTTTAAATGACTGGCATCAAATTTCTCTCAGACTAGAAACATGAGGGAATTAATTTGATTCCTCTCTTCTTCCTTCCAACCAATCACTAAGTCTTCTTGAATCTTCTTTCAGAATATTTCATGGTTCCATTCTGACTCTCCATTTTCCACTGTCAGATCTCTAGCCCCATCGCTTCAAGCCTAAATTACTATAAGAATTATCTGATTTTTCCTGCCACCATTCTGTTCCTGGTCCCTATAAATCATCCATTACAACCACTGCCTATAGTGTTCATAGCAAAATCCTCAAATCTCCCATAGTTTCCTAATGAATTTCCCAAATCATGTTTAGAGTATACACATAGATTATAATGAATGTTTTACTCTGTTCAAATATGTTTGAATATGTTGTGTGTGATATTACTTCTTGAAAATTAATTCAATACATTAAAAAGGCTCCAAGGCCTCACCAGGCAGTGACACAATGGATAGAGCATCAGCATGGAATGCAGAGGACCCAGGTTCAAAAGTCCAAGGTCACTGGCTTGAGCACGGACTCATCCAGCTTAAGCATGGTGTCGCTGGCTTGAGTGTGGGATCATAAACATGACCCCATGGTCGCTGGCTTGAGCCCAAAGGTCGCTAGCTTGAAGCCCAAGGTCGCTGACTTGAGTCCAAGGTCACTAGCTTGAGCAAAGGGTCACTGACTTGGCTGGAGCCCCTCTCCCCGCCCCCCCCTGTCAAGGCACATATGAGAAAGCAATTAATGAACAACTAAGGTGCTGTAATGAAGAACTGATGCTTCTCATCTCTCTTCCTTTCTCTCTCTCTCAAAAAGTAAATAAAAAGGCTCTGAGAAGACTGCATAACTAAACGCTAAGTCCCAAACTTAGCCACCATTCTAGATTTTTTTTATTCTGTCAGATATGCATAAAATTTGAAAGATGGAGGCCCTGGCTGGTGGCTTAATGCTTCTTCTCCCTGCAAAGTCCCATTCCCTCCTTTCTAGTTCATCACACCTGTGAATATAATAACTGGGTTAAAATCTTCCTCTCTGAAGCATTTCCCTTTTTTTTTTTACAATGAGAGAGAGAGAGTCAGAGAGAGGGATAGACAGGGACAAACAGGAACGAAGAGAGATGAGAAGTATCAATCATTAGTTTTTCATTGCGACATCTTAGTTGTTCATTGATTGCTTTCACTTATGTGCCTTGACCGTGGAGCTACAGCAGACCGAGTAACCCCTTGCTCAAGCCAGCGACTTTGGGTCCAAGCTGGTGAGCTCTGCTCAAACCAGATGAGCCTGTGCTCAAGCTGGCGACCTCGGCGTCTCAAACACGGGTCCTCCACATCCCAGTCTGACGCTCTACCCACTGCGCCACAGCCTGGTCAGGCTCTGAAGCATTTCTTGATTCCTAACTTCACTGATCTCTTCCTTCGCCACCTTTTTATGGCATTTAGTTAATAATACTTAACATAGAACCTAACAATTAATAAATAATTGAGGACCTACATGTAAGACATTTGGCATAAACTGATCCAGGTGTGTTTCCTCTTGCCAACTAAATGAAAACTTCTCATGGGCAGGGACTGATTTCATAACTTTATATACACAAGCTAAAAGGCCACTCAACAACTCTTAGTTAATTTAAATATATATACATAATATATATAACAGATACATACTGTTTATCTTCTAATGAGTAAATGAATATCATTGCAATGAAAGCTCCAGTATTTTGATTCATTTTTTAAATTATTAAAGAAAGCACATATATTCAACATGCATTTACTGAGCATGTATCATGTGGCAAGAAATGAATAAGTACATGTCTTAAAACAAACTAAAAAAACACAGACAACCCATTGATGGTTGTCAGAGGAGAAAGGGGTGGGGAAAGGATGAAGGGGGTAAAGGGGGTCAAATATTTGGTGATGGAAAATTAGGCTCTAGCTACTGAGCACACAATAGAATATATAGATGTTGAATTATAAAATTGTACACCTGAAATTTATATAATGTTATTAACCAATGTTACGCCAATAAATTTAATAAAAAATAAATGAAAAAAGAAGCACATGCCTTATTTTTCAAGAAGCTCATGGCACCCTGACTGGTGGTGGCACAGTGGATTGAGTGTCAACCTGAAATGCTGAGGTCCCTAGTTCGAAACCCCGAGGTCACCAGCTTCAATGTGGCTCGAAAGTGTGGGGGTCTCTAGCCTGATCCCAAGGTTGCTGGCTTAAAGCCCAAAGGTCACTGGCTTAAGTAAGAGGTCACTGGCTCAGCTGGAGCCCCCCCCCCCCCCATCATGGCACCTATGAGAAGCAATCAATGAACAACCGAACTGATGCAACTATGAGTTGATGCTTCTCATTTCTCTCCTCCTTTTTCTCTCTCTCAAAAAAAATTTTTTTTTTTGCCTGACCTGTGATGGCACAGTGCATAGAGCATGGACCTGGAATGCTGAAGTTGTCAGTTCAAAACTCCAGGCTGCCTGACCAGGCAGTGGCACAGTGGATAGAGCATCGGACTGGGATGTGGAGGATCCAGGTTTGAGACCCCGAGGTCGCCAGCTTGAGCGCGGGCTCATCTGGCTTGAGCAAAAAGCTCACCAGCTTGGACCCAAGGTCGTTGGCTCGAGCAAGGGGTTACTTGGTCTCCTGAATGTCCACGGTTGGGGTACATATGAGAAAGCAATCAATGAACAACTGGGGTGTTGCAACAAAGAACTGATGACTGATGCTTCTCATCTCTTTCTGTTCCTGTCTGATTCTCTCTCTCTGTCCCTGTAAAATAAAACAAAAACAAACAAACAAAAAAAACCAAAAACCCCAGGCTTACCCAGTCAAGGCACATATGAGAAGCAACTACTATGAGTTGATGCTTCCTATTCCCTCCCCCTTCTCTCTAAAATCAATAAATAAAATCTTTAAAAAAAAAGAAGTTCGGCCCTGGCTGGTTGGCTCAGTGGTAGAGCATCGGCCTGGCGTGCAGGAGTCCTGGGTTCGATTCCCGGCCAGGGCACACAGGAGAAGCGCCCATCTGCTTCTCCACCCCTCCCCCTCTCCTTCCTCTCTGTCTCTCTCTTCCCCTCCCACAGCCGAGGCTCCATTGGAGCGAAGATGGCCCGGGCGCTGGGGATGGCTCCTTGGCCTCTGCCCCAGGTGCTAGAGTGGCTCTGGTAGCAACAGAGCGACGCCCCGGAGGGGCAGAGCATCGCCCCCTGGTGGGCAGAGCGTCGCCCCCTGGTGGGCGCGCCGGGTGGATCCCGGTCGGGCGCATGCGGGAGTCTGTCTGACTGCCTCCCCGTTTCCAACTTCAGAAAAAAAAAAAAAAAGTCAATAAATATAAAAGCCAATAAATAAAGTTCTGTAAAAGAGGAATAGATAGTATAGGTTGCTAAAAAGGTAGCAGCAAGCATCTAATTTGAGAAGCACCAAAACATTCAGAAAAATATCTCAGGTAATACCAGATTTGAGTCCTGAAGAAAAACAGGAAATTATACAATTGAGATAAAGCAAAGTTCTCTAATTAAACAACCACAGTAGAACTCTTATGTACTAAAAAAATCAGAATCTAGAGGCTTATTCCATATTTTCAGTTCTCCAGAAATGATTATTCAATTTGAGCATGAATAGAAAGCAAAAAGAAATGTAAAAGCAGATGGGAAATTTCATAATAGATAGATTAATGGATGCTAATCCATTTTAGCACCACAAAAAAGGAGAGAGCCAGATGTTGTATGCCTCCTGATGTGACACATAAAATATACTACACAACACTATTATTAAATATTCTTGTGAAAAAATATAACCTGAACATAATCAAGCCTCAACTAACAGTTTAAAAGAAATACAGAACACAGAGAGGAACCTCATAAGCAGTACCATAGGGATACATCCAGAAAAACAGAAATTCTTTGGGACACAAAACTCAGTTTCCTCAACAAATATTTTGCAAGAAAAAAATAAGATGAGGAACTTATATATCAAAAAAGACAGTATCAACTGAATATAATATGTAGACATTACTTAGATCCTACTTTTTAAAAAAACCTGACTAGGCAGTGGCTCAGTGGATAGAGCGTCGGACTGAGACACGGAGGATCCAGGTTCGAGGCCCCGATGTGGCCAGCTTGAACGTGGGCTCATCCAGCTTGAGCACGGGCTCCTGAGCACAGGGTCACTGGCTTGAGCAAGGGGTCACCAGCTTGAGTGCAGGGTCGCTGGCTTGAGCAAGGGGTCACTTGCTCTGCTTTAGCCCCCCATCAAGGCACATATGAGAAAGCAATCAATGAACAAGCACTCAATGAACTAAGAGACCGCAATGAAGAATTGATGTTTCTCATCTCCCTCCTGTCTCTCTGTCCCTCTCTCTATCTCTGTCTCTGTCAAAACAAACAAAAAAACCTAAGAATCAGGAAAATTTGAATATTGGCTTGATATGTGATTAGGGAGCTATTTATGACTCTAAAGTAAAATTACATATAACAAAGTGTATATATTTAAAGTATACAGTGGTACCTTGAGATTCAAACAGACCAACATACGATTTTTTTTTTTTAAGATACGAGCTGTGACTTGGTCCGTATTTTTGTTCAAGATCCGAGCGAAATTCTGAGATACGGGTCGTGATTTGGGAAGCTGTCGCTAGTTGGCACATGGGCGCACGGGTCCAGTATCAGCAGTTTGATATATGAGTTGACTGACTTATGAGCTTGGTTACAGAATGAATTAAATTCATATCTCAAGGTACCACTGAACTGTATATATTTAAACTGTACATAAAGTATATATGTATATATCCATTCATATACAACCATTAAACAATTACCATAAACAACATAGTGAACCCATCTGTCATCTCCAAAAATTTCCTGTGCTACTAGGCAATCCTTCCCTAACCATTTGATCTACTTTCTGTCACTACAGAACAGTTTACACTTTCTAGAATTTTATATGAACAGGATTATGTAATATATACTCTTTGGTGAGGGAGAGAATAATAGTTTCTTTCACACAACATAATTAGTTTGAGAATCATCCATGCTGTTACATGTATCAGTAGTCCACTCCTTTCTACTATAGAACAGTATCCTATTGTATGGATATACCACAATTTGTTTATCCATTCACCTGCTGATGGACATTTGGGTTGTTTCCAGTTTGGACTATTGACAATAAAGCTGCTGTGAATAGTCATGTACAAATCTTAGTATTACTGAGCCGATTTCCTTCGGCAAATATCTAGGAGTGGCTGGGCCATACAGTAGGTATATGTTTAATTTTTTAAGAAAATTGACTTAACTTTTAAAAGTTATATCATTTTGCATTCTCATCAACAGTGTATGAGCATAAAGAATTACTGTTAGAGGACTGACCTGTGGTGGTGCAGTGGATAAAGCGTAGAGCTGAAATGCTGAAGTTGCCAGTTCAAAATCCTGGGCTTGCCTGGTCAAGGCACATATGGGAGTTGATGTTTCCTGCTCCTCCCCCCTTCTTTATCTCTCTCTCACTCTCTCTTTCTCTTACTTCCTCCTCTCTCTCTAAAAATGAATAAAAAAATTTAAAAATCTAAAAAAAAAAAGAATTAAACTATTAGTTATTGTTAATGATTTCTAGTTGAATGGTATTGTGGTAATATCTTTTTCTTTTTTAAATCAGTTTTATTAAGGTATAAATAATAGAGTTCATCGATATTAAATGTATAACTTAAGCTGTTTTCCAAAGTGATTGTATCATTTAACATTTCATCAGCAACATATGAAAGTCCAATTGCTCCAGTCTCGTTATCATGAGATGCTACTGATATTTTAATTTTAGTCTCACTAGCCTGACCAGTGGTGGTGCAGTGCATAGAGTGTTGACCTGGGACACTGAGGACCCAACTTCCAAATCCCGATGTTGCTGGCTTGAGCATGGGCTCTTGGACATGATGTCATGGTTGCTGGCTTGAGCCCAAAGGTCACTGGCTTGAAGCCCAAGGCTGCTGGTTCGAGGAAGGGGTCACTGGCTCGGCTTGATACCTCCCCCCACCGCCCTGTCAAGGAACATATGAGAAGAAATCAATGAACAAATAAAGAGATACAACTATGAATTGATGCTTCTCATCCTTCTTCCTTCCTTCCTGTCCCTAAATAAATAAATAAATAAACAAACAAATAAATTTAGTCAGTAGTGGATACATTGTATCTAGTACATCTCTGTGAGCTTTATTTTTTTAAATCTCTTTGGTTTTAATTTTCATTTTCCTAGTGAATAATGATGTTAATGTCCTTTCCTTAAAAAAGAGTCTTTCAGAAATATATGCATCATATAGATGAAAAGAGATAATGTTTAGGATTTGCAATATTTATCTGAAGTATCAATGAAACAAGAAATGTTGGTAACTATTGAAGCTCGATAATTGGGATGTTCATTATACCATCCTCTCTGTTTTTCTATACAATTAAAAGTTAAAGGAAATAGATTATTAGACCACTTTAATGAGCAAAGCTTAATTATGAGCTCTATACTGTGTATGGCAATGTTCTACAATGATATAGTTACTATGGCATGTCCTTGCTCTTTGGGCTAGAGGTTCTATTCCCTTTAATGACTACAGATGTAGTCAACTTTGTCCCACTAGCAGAGGTGGGAAAAGAGAGAGAGAAAAACAGATGTGTGCAGGAAGACTACGTCCTGTGTCTCCCTCTCACTCCATACTCCTGGATTTGACAGCAGCAGGGAGTGTGTTGCATTAAAAAAAATCAGAAATCAGTGGCACAGTAGATAGAGCGTCGGACTGGGATGTGAAGGACCCAGGTTCGAGACCCCAAGGTCGCCAGCTTGAGCGCAGACTCATCTGGTTTGAGCAAAGCTCACCAGCTTGGACCCAAGGTTGCTGGCTCGAGCAAGGGGTTACTCAGTCTGCTGAAGGTCCATGGTCAAGGCACATATGAGAGCAATCAATGAACAACTAAGGTGTCGCAACGAAAAACTGATGATTGATGCTTCTCATCTCTCTGTTCCTGTCTGTCTGTCCCTCTCTCTGACTCTCTGTCTCTGTAAAAAAAAAAAAAAAAAAAAAAAAAAATCAGAAATAAATATAGATAAAAATTATCTCTCTCACATTAGAATATCCCTAAAAACACTGAATGCTTCCAGAGGTAAACTGCTAAGCTAGGGAAGAGCCAAGAACCTTTACATTCACTTCACACCAAAATTTGCATTTCTTACAAGTTATTGCTTACTTCAAAAATAAATAAAATAGCCTGACCAGGCGGTGGCACAGTGGATAGAGCGTCAGACTGGGATGCAGAGGACCCAGGTTCAAGACCCCGAGGTCGCCAGCTTCAGTGCGGGCTCATCTGGTTTGAGGAAAAGCCCACAAGCATGAACCCAAGGTTGCTGGCTCCAGCAAGGGGTTACTCAGTCTGCTGAAGGCCCACGGTCAAGGTACATATGAGAAAGCAATCAATGAACAACTAAGGTGTTGCAACGCGCAATGAAGAACTAATGATTGATGCTTCTCATCTCTCTCCGTTCCTGTCTGTCTGTCCCTGTCTATCCTCTCTCTGACTCACTCTCCATCTCTGTAAAAAATTAAAAAATTTAAAAAAAAAATTAAAAATAAATAAATAAATAAAATAAAAAATCACCAGTAATTCAACCACCAATAATATCCTGCTGCTTTTCCTTTCATGCAGTTTAGTTTTATAGCCTATGTTTTGTCATTAATATATTTTCCTACATATTGTCTTTTTGGCCCTGGCTGGTGGCTCAGTGGAAAGAGCGTCCACCTGCCATATGGATGTCCCAAGTTCGATTCCTAGTCAGGGCACACAAGAGAAGTGACCATCTGCTTCTCTCCCCTTCCCTCTCCCCCTTATTAACCTCTTCCCTCCCACAGAGAGTGGCTCAACTGGTTCAAGTGTAGCCCCTGGTGCTGAGGATAGCTCATTTGGTTGGAGCGTTGTCTGGATAAGCAAAGGCTGCCAGTATGATCCCTGATCAGGGCATATACAGGAACAGATCACTGTTTCTGTCTCTCTCTCTCTCCCACCCCCCCCCCTCTATCTTTAAAATCAATCACTAAATTTTTTAAAAATATATAAAACAGGCCCTTGCCGGTGGCTCAGTGGATAGAGTATCTGCTGGTGTACAGATGTTCCGGGTTTGGTTCCAGTCAGGACACATAGGAGAAGTAATCATCTGCTTCTCACCCCCCCTTCTCTCCCTCTTCCCCTCTTGCAGCCAGAGCTTGATTGGTTCAACTATGGCCTTAGGTGCTGAGGATGGCTTGGTTGGTCCGAGGTGCACTGGCCTCAGGTGTTAAAAATAGCTCAGCTGATTCAAGCATCAGCCCCAGATGGGGGCTGCCAGGTGAATCCTGGTTGGGGAACATGCGGGAATCTGTCTCACTATCTCCCTTCCTAAATAAATAAATAAATACACCAACCAAACCTTCCTCCCAAAAAACCAACCTCAAATACCTTGAATGTGAAGCCAGATTCAAAAGATTACATGATTTCCAAACTGTGACTTTCTTTCTAAGTATATTTGGGCAAGGGATTTGGAGAGGAGTTACAAAGACAGCAAATACTTGTACTCTAAAGTGACAAAGTGAATGTTAACTGTGCTTTTTATAAACTATATGAGACACTATCACACTGCTAGAGTAATGATACATTCCGTTGACTTGTTTACTTTTGTCTGGAGCCTTTTAATCCCTTCTAGATTCTGATTGAAAGTTAACATTTTGAAAGAATGCATCAGAAGGGCATGTACTTGGGGAAAGAGGTGAACACTTAAAAGAAAAAGAAGCACAAAAATAAATACAGGCAGTGCTTATTCATGCACTGTCCAGGGAGAGGGTGCCCCACAGGTCACCTGGAATGTCTCGTACACTTGTTAGGTTTATGCCTATTGAGGAAATGAATTTACCAAGTTATCAGAGCCTGATAATGATTAAATATTCAAATCATAAAACTAAGTACCCTTAATCTGATTCCATGTTCAAAACAATTCAAAACCCCTAGTACTTGAAATAAAATCTAAAAATATTTTTATTGATTGATTATTATACCACCTTCTCTTAATTCAGTTTCCCATGGAAGGGTGGTCTAAGAAATGATGTCGGCCCTGGCCGGTTGGCTCAGTGGTAGAGCGTCGGCCTGGCGTGCAAGAGTCCCGGGTTCGATTCCTGGCTAGGGCACACAGGAGAAGTGCACATCTGCTTCTCCACCCCTCCCCCTCTCCTCCTCTCTGTCTCTCTCTTCCCCTCCCGCAGCCAAGGCTCCATTGGAGCAAAGTTGGCCTGGGCGCTGAGGATGGCTCTGTGGCCTCTGCCTCAGGCGCTAGAATGGCTCTGGTCACAACAGAGCGACATCCCAGATGGGCAGAGCATTGCCCCCTGGTGGGCATGCCGGGTGGATCCTGGTCAGGCGCATGCGGGAGTCTGTCTGACTGCCTCCCCGTTTCCAACTTCAGAAAAATACAACAACAAAAAAAATTAAAAGTATTATGAGAATCCCAGTTTATTATGGTAGCTCCACCATTCTTTTAGCTTTCCAGATTTAAAAACTTGGAGACAGCCCTGACCGGTTGGCTCAGTGGTAGAGCGTCAGCCTGGCGTGCAGGAGTCCCGGGTTCGATTCCCGGCCAGGGCACACAGGAGAAGCACCCATCTGCTTTTCCACCCTTCCCCCTCTCCTTCCTCTCTGTCTCTCTCTTCCCCTCCCGCAGCCAAGGCTCCATTGGAGCAAAGATGGCCCAGGCGCTGGGGATGGTTCTGTGGCCTCAGCCTCAGGCGCTAGAATGGCTCTGGTCGCAACAGAGCGACGCCCCGGATGGGCAGAGCATTGCCCCCTGGTGGGAGTGCCAGGTAGATCCCGGTCGGGCGCATGTGGGAGTCTGTCTGACTGCCTCCCCGTTTCCAGCTTCAGAAAAATACAAAGAAAAAAGGGAAAAAAAAAACTTGGAGATACCGTAGACTTTTATCCCCCTTTTTTTCTATATTTAATCAGTCATCATATTCTAATATTTCTTCCTTCAAAATCTCTCCTGTGAATACAAAGCAAAATTTCCAATTTTAAAAGAATACAGCCTGACCAGGTGGTGGCGCAGTGGATAGAGCATCGGACTGGGATGCCAAGGACCCAGGTTTGAGACCCTGAAGTCGCCAGCTTGAGCGCGGGCTCATCTGGTTTGAGCAAAAGCTCACCAGCTTGGACCCAAGGTCGCTGGCTTGAGCAAGGGGTACTCAGTCTTCTGAAGGCCCGCGGTCAAGGTACATATAAGAAAGCAATCAATGAACAACTAAGGTGTCGTAATGCGCAACGAAAAACTAATAATTGATGCTCCTCATCTCGTCGTTCCTGTCTGTCTGTCCCTGTCTATCCCTCTCTCTGACTCTCTCTCTGTCTCTGTTAAAAAAAAAAAAAATACAAAAAAAAACAAAGACTGACCATTAAAAAGAACATTTTCCTTTTTTTTTTCTTTTTATTACATGAAAGGAGAGGAGGCAGAGATAGACTCCCACATGAGCCCTAACTGGGTTCCACCCAGCAATGCTCTGCCCATATGGGGTGTTGCTCTGTTACTCAGCAACCAAGCTATTCTTAGTGCTTGAGGCAGAGGCAATGGAGCCATCCTTAGCACCTGGGACCAATTCGCTCCAATTGAGCCATCACTGTGGGAAAAGGGGGAGAGAGAGAGGGAGGGGAGAAAGAGAGAGACAGAGAGAGAGGGGCGAGAGGGGAAGCGTAGAGAAACAGATGGTTGTTTCTCCTGTGTGCCCTGACCGGAAATAGAATTTGGGACATCCACACACTGGGCTGACCCTCTACCACTGAGCCAACCAGCCAGGGCCTAAGAACACTTTTCAAAGAATTAAAAATAAGAAGTACTCACAATATACTGAGTGAAAAAAAAAACAAAAAACACCCAACTGCCATAGGGAGAAAAATATATAATCCTAGTTTTATAAAAGAGAAAGTAGTTATCAGTATAAAAAAAGATCTGAAAGGAACTACTCTACATAAAAACATTAACAGTTGTTCCTTCTGTTTGGGGTGGGGTTATAACTGATTCCCCCCCCCCACACACACACACACACTTTCTCTACATTTCCTACAATAAACATGCATTACTTTTAAACTTAGAAAAAAAGTTATTTAAATAATTATTTCATTTTACTATTATTTGTCCATTCTCATTACTCTCATCCTATCTCCTCCGGTCTCTCCCTTCCCTGGGATTCTAACAACAGCTTTCTCCTTGGGGTCTCTAAGCCAGCTTCTCCCCAACTTTAATATTTCTTGTACTCATGCTCCTACAATTCATCATTCACTTATTTATTTATAGCACATGGAAGCAGAGCTGGCCATATAAACAATACACTTAAAACAGTGTTTCTCAATTTCAGGACCACTGACGGTTGGGATAATTCTTTTGGAGGGGCTATTCTATCGTAGGATGTTTAGTAGCATTCCTGGCCTCTATCCAGTGGGCCAGCAGCACTTCCCATCTCCGCCTCTTGTGATGTTGCCAAATGTCTCCGGGAGGAGCGGCAAAATTGCCCCCGTTGAGAACCATCCAATTAAGTTTTAAAACTTCCCAAATTATATCTCTCTCTGTTCATATGTGTATATATCAAGTCTAAACTTCTTTGACATATGTCTCATACAACATTCCTCATGGTCTTGCCACATCTTATTTTTCTCAATAGGAATTTTCCAAATAGGCTTATTTACTGTTCTCTAGAAAAATAACTTTCATTCTCAATTCCAACAGTTTCCTCACTAAAATTCCCCCTTCTATTCAATGGACTATATCTATCCTTTGTCAGTTCTTTGCAGAAGCTTTTTATTTTTTATTTTTTTTAATTTTACTTTATTTATTCATTTTGGAGAGGAGAGAGAGAGGGAGAGAGAGGGGCAGAGAGAGAGAGGAGAGAGACAGGGGGGAGGAGCTGGAAGCATCAACTCCCATATGTGCCTTGACCAGGCAAGCCCAGGGTTTTGAACCGGCGACCTCAGCATTTCCAGGTCGATGCTTTATCCACTGTGCCACCACAGGTCAGGCCTCTTTGCAGAAGCTTTACTGATTTGCTCAGTTCAGTTCAGCATACCCTCACTATACTAATACAGAGTATCATGTACACATATGTACATATTCGTTCGTTCGTTTGTTAACCTCATGCCCCAAACTAGACCAACCTCCCTCAGGCTTGTTGCTCCAGCACATTTCTGTTGGACAACCACTGAGCTAACACTGTGCCAGCACAGAGGCAACCAAAAGGTTGATAACTGATCAATGAACTTAATGTTCTGCTACTAACAGTGTCAACTGTTGTTTTCTTATTAAATGATTTTTCTTTTGAACCATATTTCTTGTTATAGAGCTGATAAGTATATATAATCACTCCAAGCTTAGAGTAACTACTCAATAAGTTTTCAGAATAAAAACATTAACATATAATGGTATATTTTTCAGGAACATGTAGGTTTTGAACTGTTCTCTACACTTTCAGGAAATAATACAAAGGAATTCAAACTATAAACTACAACATAAACATGAACTTTATGAACTTCATTTATCTTGAAATACCAATGGATTTTTTACTCAGTGCACAATACTTCAGTATGGTCAACAAGAGCAGGCAACTCAATTTTATAGTGTGTGAATATATGTGTACACAAACACACCTTACACAGATATATATCTCAACTCAGAGAAGTAAATAAAATAAAAGTACTTGAACTGAAAAAAAAAAAAGCCACATACAAAGAAGGCAACAGAGTAGCATAGACAGTCACAAGCTTGACACCAGCCTGCTTGAGTCCCAACTATTATTAGCTGTGAAACTCTGTACATGTTACTTAACTTCTCTGTGTCCAGTTTCCTTCTTGTCAAATGGGGATAAGAGTATCTGTCCCAAAGCAAAGCTCTCGAAACAGTGCTTGCTATATGAACCATAAAATAAATAGTAGCCATCGTTATTATTACGATGTTAGTTATTAGCCAAGAAAAAGCCACAATATATAAAGTTCTGATTCAAGTCTGGAGCTGGTTTTACAAAACAGCAAGATAAACTATTTACAAGTTTAAGCTATTATGTGGACTAGTTTCTCAGAATGTTTTTTGATGCTAAACTGGTGATTATTACAGAATTTCCGTCACAGTTTTTCTCTTTTTAAAATCTGCAAAGAGACTGACATAGACAACTTCGATTCCAAGGAACTTTACAAGCCTCGAGAAAACAAATCAACTCTTTGTTATCTCCATATTGAAGCCAATTTAAGAACGCAGTATAAACGTCGAGATACGTAGTTACTAAACAAGTTTTCAGAAAACACAAGAAGATTTTAAACGCTATAATCAGCAATTCTTCTGCAATTATGTCAAGTTTTTGTCCTGCTACACAAAAGCTTATCTGTTAGGAAACCAAGAAGCCGTCAGAAAATGAGGAAAGACCACGGCGGGGCCCCGGCGGCTCTCGGGAAAACCTGTCCTCAAACAGGTCGCCGCACGCGCCGTCCTCCTTCCCCTCCCGGGGGTGCAGATGTCGGCTCCACCCGAGAAGTGACAGCGGGTTCCGTCCACGCCTCTCCCGGCCCGGACCCCTCGCGCCCGCTCACGCCTCCCGCGCCCGCAGCCCGCACCCTCGCGTCGCGGCCGGGCCGGGGCTTCACCCCCGAGACCGAGGCCTCGCCGTCCCGTCCCGCCCCGGGCACCCCGCCGCCGGCCGGCCGGCCGAGGCCCCCACGGGGCCTGCAGGTGGGCCCAGGGCGAGGCCAGGCCCAGAAACCCTGCCCCGGCAGGGCAGCTGCGGGCGCGGGGCTCGCACAGGCCCGGCCGTCACTTACCGGCGCCTCATGGTACCGCGGCGCCTCAGCCCAGCCCTAGCGCTGACAAACAGCGCCCGGAAGGCTAGCGAGTCCCGCGGCTCCCGGCCGAACCCCTCTTAGGGCCATTCAAACGCGGCCGCGCGCGGCCCGCCGGGATTGCTCCCCCCTGGGCTCCTCGCAAGCTCCGCCCAACGTTGGCCCCGCCCCTCTCGGGCCGCGACAGGAGGAAGGGGGAAGAGGGCGTATGGCCACAATGCCCCCTTGTGGCCAAAGGTACTCACAATAGTCTTGCTACTACTGGGCAAACTGCTTTAGGAGCTAAGGGTGATAAAAGTCAAAGAATGATCTGTGCTAATTACAATTTAGTGTACGTTAAGTGTTGCACCAGGAGCTTCTACAATCTGCTATGAAAATATGGTACAGGGAGAGATTTCTTCATTCCCATTTAAATTCACTGGCCGTGTCATGACAGTTGCTCAGTGGATAGAGCCTCACTTGGCATATGCACCTCCTGGGTTTGGACGTTATCTCAGGCCATACAGGAAAAGTGACCATCCGCTTCTCTCTCCTCCCCCCTTTCTCCCTCTTCCCCTACTGCAGCCAGTGGCTCAATTGGTTCAAGTGTGGCCCCAGGCCCTGAGGATAACTCCTTTGGAGCACATCATACTCAGGCACTAAACATAGCTTGGTACTAGAGCATTGGCCCCAGATTTGGTTGCCAGGTGGAACCCAGTTAGGGTGCATGTAGGAGTCTGCCTCACTATTTCCCTTCCTCTTACCTAAAAAAATAAAAATAAAAAAAGTAAAAAATTTACTAAGCACATCAAAATTACAATTAAACTACAGAACAACCATTATTTCAGGACTGCCTGAAATCTGGCTGAATGAAAGTCCTACAACTAGGAAATTAAGGAAGAAGCCACATCAAGACTTATAGGCAGGGTGAAAACTTGGAATGGGTTGTTCCCACAGTCACCTGTGGTGGATAAAAATGGGGGGGGGGATCTCTCCATGCAGAAACCCCCCTCCCCCCGCCCCATGGAGCCTACACGCCAGGCCCCTCAGCTCAGGAAGAGAAGTCCCCATAACTTCTGGCTGTAAAAACCAGTGGGGATTGAGGCTGAGTGAGATGGAAGGCTGTTGGAGTCCCAGGCCGTTCCTCTTAAAGGGCCCATGCACATGGATTTACTTGCACTCACTTCCTCTGAGCTACAGGGCTGGGACAGCAGCTTGAAAGGTACCACAGGCATATAGGGAGGAACTGAATTGTCCAGCATCAGAGCAAGAACTGAGGGGATGGCTTTTTTCTAAGCCAGGATAATAAGAAGCTAAGAAAATTCCAGCAAATAGAACGGGGAAACAGAGAGTTAGCTGAACAAATGGGTGGAGCAATTTACAACCAGACACAGAAGGTCATCTCCCTAGAGATAACATCCAGACCTCAGTTGTAGTTTAGATTCAGGCCCAGAAAAGTAGCAAAAACAGATGTGCAATGCCAGAACCAGCTGCCCTGATGCTGATCAAACAATAGAGACCAAAACCCTGAAAGGGCACACCTGGAAAACTGGTTGTTGGTCAAATAAGTTTGTAAATATGATATATATGTTTGCTCGCTTATAGTTTGTATTGGGTGTGGGGGACAGGCTGTAAGCAGGTGGGGTCATTATAGCCTGAGGCTTAGTTTTAAAACTAAGCTTTTCCCCACACCCTTGACTGATTACATGATATGGGTGGTGCACTCTCATGAGGAATCCCATTATGCCTCAGATAAGTGGCTTTGTATCACAGACTTCCTTATTTGAATATTGGATTAAAGGTTTTGATTTCTACACTATAAAATGGGGCAGAGGAGCCCATGCTGGAGGAGAGCAGAGAAAGGCACTTGGAGGAGAGGAGAAGCAGCCAAGATGGCTTTACACTGGTGAATATTCTACTGAGTTCCTCCGACAAGACACTCCTTAAACTCCAGCCTTTAGAAACCCTCAAAACAAAAAACCCAGTGAGTGCTCTCTCAGCAAACACTCTCCCTTCCAGGAGTGTTGGGCAGATAAAATGTATTATGCTCAGTTTGTTAAAGATGGTGCTGCCCACGTGAGGCCGTCGCCCAGGTGATATTAATGAGTGTTGGGGATTGTTGTAGCCTGGGGCTTGGTTTTGGGATTAAGCCTTTCCCACCCTTTTTGATGTGGGGCGGTACAATCCAATCATGCCTCCGCGACTTTGTATTGGGGACTTCTCTGTTTTGTATATTGGATTAAAGGTTTGGATTTCTACACTATAAAATGGGGGCAGAACGGGAGCTTGCTCTCTTGGTTCTTGAGATTATCATTAGAGGAGAGAGCAGAGCAGAGAGCAGAAGGAGGCCACGTGGAGTAGGCCAGGAGAAGCAGCCAAGATGGCGGAGTGCTGAGTGAGATGCCAGTTTGTGCAGTTTGTATCTGGGATAAGGAAGGTGATGGGGAACTGAGGAGAATAAGGCTGGTGAGCTAGAAACCTTTGATTCTAGGAAACTCGGATAAGTCAGTGGCTTTGTGAGCACTGAATGTGAGTGGGTTTTGGAGCCCAGTGTGTGTTTTACTTGCCCGCCAGATGCAAGCTAGGACTAAAGATGACAGCCCATCAGTTTTTGGCTCCATTGTTTCTTTACCGACTGTCCGAATCCAATGCGAACCTGCATGGACCGGGCTGCTGTGATAGTGGCCGTGGCTTCTGGCTTTACAAGGAGCATTCCCCGCCTTTCCCTTTCCCCTCTTCTTTGCCTTCAGGCATGCATCTCCTAAACACTAAGGAACCCAACAAGACTTGCAACCAGGGGCTTGACCAGGTGGTGGCGCAGTGGATAGAGCGTTGGACTGGGATGCGGAAGGACCCAGGTTCGAGACCCTGAGGTCGCCAGCTTGAGCGCGGGCTCATCTGGCTTGAGCAAAGAGCTCACCAACTTGGACCCAAGGTCGCTGGCTCCCGCAGGGGGTTACTCGGTCTGCTGAAGGCCCGCGGTCAAGGCACATGTGAGAAAGCAATCAATGAACAACTAAGAAGACGCAATGCGCAACGAGAAACTGATGATTGATGCTTCTCATCTCTCTCCATTCCTGTCTGTCTATCTCTGCCTCTGTAAAAAAAAAAAAAAAGACTTGCAACCAGGGAAGCAATGGCAGCAGTAGCTTGTCCCGGGCTAGACCCTGAACCTGTCACCAGGCCCCCTTTTCTCTGACTTCTCAGTGAGCCAAAACAAAGCAGCTCCATCTAGGCTCTCTTGTTGCTTCTTCTATCCTAAACCCTTTCTTGTTTTACTATTCCCAGCTTAATAAACATACTCTTAAAATCACCTGGACTCATGTTGTGAAATCTTTCCTGCACAAAATCAAGAACCCATTGGCCAGCCCTAGGCAGATCCTTTAAGGGCCAGGTATCCCGTTCAGGTAATAATCCCCAAAGAGAAGTGCTGGCAGAGGCCATTGTCCCTTTGGTGAGCCCTCCCCCCATAAAGCAGGCAAGCAGTGCCATATCTGAGGCTTCATCAACTTGGCTCACTCTAGTTGCCCCACCCTAGTGATTCCCTGAGGCCCCACCCCACCCAATTTTCAGATCCACCCAAGCTGTTTCCTATGGCTTTTCCAGACAAACGGACTGTTGGCTCAGGTTCAGATTTTCCTAAAATCTCTCAAACAAGCAACTTCTAGCCTCATTGTGACCCATACCTCTCCCTAAGTGGCCCCAGGCCCAGCACTAGCAGCAACCAACCTTGTTTCATAGCTTGGCCTCCCTGGGGCACCTTCAAACCCAGCACAAGTCAGTCATCTGCTGCATATTGCTTTGTAGTTCCTGCTAGATGGCCCTGGGCAGAACAGAGTCAGTGGCTGACCTAGGCCTGTACCACCCTGGGGGCCTTAGAGCCAGCTCACCCATTGGACTGCTTCAGACCACGAAGCATCACCATTCCAACACAAGCAACACACTCAAGGGGCAGACTGAGCAGTCACCAGAGACCTGCTAAAGTAAGTCAGGCTCTGTGGGGTGGGCCCTTGTGCAGCTGATCTTTCATGGTGGTCACGGGTCCATAGTTGGTGGTCAGTGGTCAATAGTTGCAGACAGTCCTTGCAGGTTATCAGCCTAGGGGTAACCCCCCCCCATTATGTGCCAACAGTAATCGAGGCTTAACTATAAGAGGCAGGTGTACACAGCCCACACAGGGCTGCTCCTTGAGTGCCCAGTTTGCTGATAGAGGAGGCCATGCCACTGGACCTTACAGAACACCTACGACATTAGGCCACTCTACCAAGCCTGGGAGATGTGGCAGCTCCACCTAATACATAGAAACTAACATAGGGAGGCTGCAAAAATGAAGAGCCCAAGAAACATGTCCCGAACGAAAGAACAGAAAAAAACTCCAGAAAAGGAACTAAAAAAGAAAAGGAGACAATGTACTAGCTGCGGCGTTCAAGACGCTGGTTATAAGGATGTTTGATGGACTTAGTGAAAACATCAGCAGCATAAAAAGGGACCAGACAGAAATGAAGGATACACTAATTGAAATGAAAAATAATTTACAGAAAATCAACAGTAGAGTATATGAAGCCAAGAATCAAATCAGCCTGACCTGTGGTGGCGCAGTGGATGGAGCGTCAACCTGGAAATTCTGAGGTCGCGGGTTCGAGGCCCTGGGCTTGCCTGGTCAAGGCACATGTGGGAGTTTATGGTTCCTGCTCCTCCCCCCTTCTCTCTCTCTGTCTCTCTCTCTTTCTTCTCTCTCTCTCTCCCTCTCTCTCTCTCCTTTCTAAAATGAATAAATAAAATTAAAAAAATTTTTTTAAAAGAATCAAATCAGCGATTTGGAATATAAGGAAGCAAAAAAACACCCAATCAGAACAGCAAAAAGAAAAAAAATTCCCCCAAATGAGGACTGTGTAAGAAGCCTCTGGGACAACTTCAAGCATACCAACATTTGCATTCTGGGGATGCTGGAAAGAGAAGAGAAAGTGAGTAATTGAAAACCTATTAGAAAAAATAATGACAGAAAACTTCCCTAACCTGGTAAAGGAAATAGACATACAATGAAGGAAGCACAGAGTCCCAAACAGAAATCTCACACCAAGACACATTAAAATTGAACTGCCAGCCTGACCTGTGGTGGCGCAGTGGATAAAGCATCGACCTGGAAATGCTGAGGTCGCTGGTTCGAAACCTGGGCTTGCCTGGTCAAGGCACATATGGGAGTTAATGCTTCCTGCTCCTCCCCCCCTTCTCTCTCTATCTCTCTCTCCTTTCTAAAATGAATAAATAAAATTAAAACTACTGACTTCTAGGAATTCTATAAAAAAAAAAAAAAAAAAAAAAAATTGAACTGCCAGTGGTTAAAGTCCAGGCTGGGTAGCTCTGTTAGTTAGAGCATCATCCCAATATGCCAAGGTTACAGATTGGATCCCTAGTCAGGGCATATTCCAGAATCAACTAATGAATTCATAAATAAGTGGAACAACAAATTGATATTTCTCTCTCTCTAAAAGAAAAATCAAAAATAAAGAATTTTAAAATAAAATAAAAATAGATCAAATTAAAAAAAAAATTAATGCCAAAGGTTAAACACAAAACGCCTGATTGGTGGTGGTGTAATAAATTGAGTGTTGGCCCAGGACACGGACACTAAGGGCCCTGGTTTGAAACTCCAAGGTTGCCAGCTTCAGTGCAGGCTCATTAACTTGAGTGTGGGCTTGCTAGCATGAGTGTGGGGTCACTGGCTTGATTATGAAACCTTTGACATGATCCCAAGGTTGCTAGCTTGAGCCTAAGGTTGCTGGCTTGAGCAAGAGGCCACTGGCTTGTTTGACCTCCCCCCACCCCATGTCAAGGCACTTATGAGAAACAGTCAATAGACAACTAAAGTGAAGCAACTATGAGTTGATGCTTTTCATCTCTTCTCCCCGTCTCTCTCTCTCTCTCTCTCTCAAAAAAAAAAAAAAAGAAAAAAAAAAAAAGACAAAGAAAGAGGCCCTGGAGGCCCTCGGCTCAGTGGTAGAGCATGGGCCCGGCATGTGGATGTCCCGGGTTCAATTCCCGGCCAGGACACACAGGAGAAGTACCCATCTGCTTCTCTACCCCACCCTCTCTTGCTTCTGTCTCTTCTCCTCCTTTTCTGCAGCCATGGCTTGATTGGAGCGAGTTGGCCCCTGGTACCGAGGATGGCTCCATGGCCTCCACCTAAGGCGCTAACCTTAGTTGCAAAGAAGCAAGGGCCCCAAATGGGCAGAACATTGCTCCCAGTGGGTTTCCCGGGTGGATCCCGGTCAGGGCGCATGTGGCAGTTTGTCTCTGTCACCCCTCCTCTCACTAAATTAAAAAAAAAAGAAAAAGAAAGAGAGAATCTAAAAAGCAGCAAGAGAAAAGCAATCAGTTACCCACAAGGAGCTCCCATAAGACTTGCAGCTGATTTCTCAACAGAAATTTTGCAAGCCAGAAGGGATTAGCAAGAAATATTCAAAGTGATGAAAAGCAAGGACCTATAACCAAGATTATTCTACCTAGCAAAGCTATTATTTAGAATTAAAGAACAGATAAAGAGATTTCCAGAAAGCTAAAGGATTTCTTCACTACTGGACCAGTATTATATGAAATGTTAAAGAGTTTTCTTTAAGAGGGAAAAAAAAGATAAAAAATATAAACAATAAAATGGCAATAAATACATATGTATCAACTATGAATATAAAAAAACAAAATATGCCCTGGCCGGTTGGCTCAGTGGTAGAGCGTCAGCTTGGTGTGCAACGGGTCCCGGGTTCGATTCCCGGCCAGGGCACACAGGAGAAGCACCCATCTGCTTCTCCACCCCTCCCCCTCTCCTTCCTCTCTGTCTCTCTCTTCCCCTCCCGCAGCGAGGCTCCATTTGAGCAAAGATGGCCCGGGCGCTGGGAATGGCTCCTTGGCCTCTGCCCCAGGCGCTAGAGTGGCTCTGGTTGCAACAGAGCGACGCCCCGGAGGGGCAGAGCATCGCCCCCTGGTGGGCAGAGCATCGCCCCTGGTGGGTGTGCCGGGTGGATCCTGGTCGGGTGCATGCGGGAGTCTGTCTGACTGTCTCTCTCCGTTTCCAGCTTCAGAAAAATACAAAAAAAAAAAAGAAAAACCCAACAAAAAAACACAAAATAAATGAACAAGCAGAACAGGAACAGACTCATAGATACAGAGAACATTTTGATGATTGCCAGATGGGAGGGGGGGTTGGGAGGATGAGTGAAAAAGGTGAAGGGATTAAGAAGTCCAACCTGGCCTGACCAGGCGATGGCGCAATGGATAGAGCATTGGACTGGGATGCTGAGGACCCAGGTTCGAAACACTGAGGTTACCAGCTTGAGCGTGGGCTCATATGATTTGAGCAAAGCTCACCAGCTTGGACCCAAGGTCACTGGCTCGAGCAAGGGGTTACTCGGTCTGCTGAAGGTACATGGTCAAGGCACATATGAGAAAGCAATCAATGAACAACTAAGGTGTTGCAACAAAAAACTAATGATTGATGCTTCTCATCTCTTTCTGATCCTTTCTTCTGTTTATCCCTCTCTCTGACTCTCTCTCTGTCTCTGTAAAAAATAACAAAACAATCCCCCCCACACACACACAAAACTCCCCCACAAAAAAACAAAACGAAAAAAAGAAGTCCAACTTGGTTTTTACAGAATAGTCCTGGGGATGTAAAGTACAGCATAGGTATATAGTCAATAATATTCTAATAACTATGTATGGTGTCAGGTGGGTGTGAGATTTATTAGGATGATTACTTAGTAAGTTATGCAATGTCTAGTTACTGGAGTGTACACCTGAAATTAATGTATTAATGTACATCAGGTATAATTGAAAAATAAAAAATGGCCTGGCCTGATCATTCAGTGGCTCAGTGGATAGAGCATTGGCCTGGGATGCGGAGGACCCAGATTCAAAACCCCGAGGTCGCTGGTTTGAGTATGGGCTCACCAGCTTGAGTACAGGGTCGCCAGCTTGAGTGTGGGACCATATACATGACCCCATGGTTGCTGGCTTGAGCCCAACTTTCCTGGCTTGAGCATGGAGTCACTGTCTTTTCTGAAATCCCCTGGTCAAGGCACATATGAGAAAGCAATCAATGAACAACCAAGATGTTGCAACAAAGAAAGATTCTTCTCGTCTCTCAGCCTTCTTGTCTGTCCCTGTCTGTCTCTGTCTCTGCTCTCTGTCTTTCTTGATATATATAAATGCACTTTGGCAAAGTATTTAAAACCATGGACTCTGGAGCTATGTGACCTTGGATAAATCATATAAATGGCTTTGTGCTTTGGTTTTTCTTTTCTTTTTTGTATTTTTCAGAAGTGAGAAGCAGGGGGCAGGAGGGGGGGGGCAGACAGACAGACTTCCGCATGCGCCTGACCAGGATCCACCCTGCATGCCCACCAGGGGATGATGCTCAACCCCTCTGGGGCATTGCTCTGCTGCAATCTGAGCCATTCTAGTGCCTGAAGCAGAGGCCATGGAGCCATCCTCAGCGCCCGGGCCAACTTTGCTCCAGTGGAGCCTTGGCTGTGGGAGAGAAAGAGAGACAGAGAGGAAGGAGAGGGGGAGGGGTGGAGAAGCAGATGGGCGCTTCTCCTGTGTGCCCTGGCTGGGAATCGAACCAGGGACTTCCACACACCAGGCTGATGCTCTACTGCTGAGCCAACTGGCTAGGGCCTGGTTTTTCCATCTGTAAAATGGGACTGATAGTAATAGCTGCCTTATCATTGTGAGGATTAAATAAGTTAATACACATAAAATGCTTAGAGAAATATATCTGGTACATGATAAACACTATATAATTGTTAGCTATAATTATTATTTTTAAATTTTATTTATTCATTTTAGAGAGGAGAGAAAGAGAGAGAGAGAGAGGAGAGAGAGACGGGGGGGGGGGGGCGAGGAGCTGGAAGCATCAACTCCCATATGTGCCTTGACCAGGCAAGCCCAGGGTTTTGAACCGGTGACCTCAGCATTTCCAGGTCGATGCTTTATCCACTGCGCCACCACAGGTCAGGCCAGCTATAATTATTTAGTTCAAATATGTGCCCAACTCTGTGTCAGACTTGTAAGAACACAAGAAATATATATGATATAGATCCTGTCCCTAGGAAGCAGGCTCAGTCACTTCGGAATGGGGTTCACTCAGTATGAGGTTTAATTTGGGTTTGTCCCTGACATGCTTTTAATTCCTGAGGATAATTCTCTTTATCTCAATGGAGGCAGAGTCTACCCATCCTTAAAAGTAAGCCACTGGTCAAATTTAACTAAAATGTGACAGGAGCAAGTTTGTCTTTGGTGGTACTCTAACCCCTCACAGAAGCTAATCAAGTATTGCATTTAGTGGAAACTTCCCTCATTACAAGACTACATCCTTTGATTCACCTTTTTAAGGCACTCCTTACAGAACTCTGTAGGGGTTGCCTAAAAATAGGTTGGTTAAGTTTGGTACAATATTTTTGAACATTTACTATGTGCCAGGCTGACATTGTACCAGCTTGAGATAGCCTGGAGGAGCTCACTGTGGCTTGGGCAAACCAGGAAAGAGATCATTCCAATACACTGTGGTGAGTGAAGTGATAAATGGGTATATTCTAAATGCTATGAGAGTTCAGAGCAATCAGTGGCCAGGCAGATAAACTAATCAAAGCTAAGATATCATGAGGTAAAAATAACAGTATATTTTTCCTTCCTAGACACAGGGTTCTGTCTGACCAGGCAAAGGCACAGTGGATAGAGCATTGGACTGGGATGCAGAGGGCCCAGGTTTGAAACGCTGAGGTCACTAACTTGAGCGTGGGATCACAGACATGAGCCCATGGTCTCTGGCTTGAGCCCAAAGGTCACTGGCTTGAGTGTGTGTGTGTGTGGGGGGTCACTCACTCTGCTGTATCAGTTAAGGCACATATGGGAAAGCAATTGATGAACAACTAAGGTGGTACTCTCATCTCTCTCTTCCTGTCTGTTCCTATCTGTCTCTCTGTCTCTGTCACACACACACACCACACACACACATACACATAAAAGAAACAGGGTTCTTACTATAAAAAAATAAGTAATGGTGAAAATTTCAGGCAGTACTTTAGGTATGTGGAAGAAATATTTTTAGGATATGTTTTGCATAAGCAATGATTTTGAGGGACTCTCAGATTATACCAAGCACAAGCGGACACATGCTTATGTGTGGGACCACACCTGTTAACAGGTGGGACTGTTGAAAGTCCAGCAGGGTAAGTGAAGGAAGCAGGAACCCTAGGCTCTAGGTGTGTGCAACTTAGGACATTTCTGAGTATGACTTCCACTAAGTAGCTATGCTGATTTAAAGTAAGTAAAATTCAGGCCCTGGCCAGTTGGCTTGGCGGTAGAGCGTCGGCCTGGTGTGCGGGGGACCCGGGTTCGATTCCCGGCCAGGGCACACAGGAGAAGCGCCCATTTGCTTCTCCACCCCCTCTCCTTCCTCTCTGTCTCTCTCTTCCCCTCCCGCAGCCAAGGCTCCATTGGAGCAAAGATGGCCCGGGCGCTGGGGATGGCTCCTTGGCCTCTGCCCCAGGTGCTAGAGTGGCTCTGGTCATGGCAGAGCGACGCCCTGGAGGGGCAGAGCATCGCCCCCTGGTAGGCAGAGCTTTGCCTCTGGTGGGCGCGCCGGGTGGATCCCGGTCGGACGCATGCGGGAGTCTGTCTGACTGTCTCTCCCCATTTCCAGCTTCAGAAAAAAAAAAGAAAGTAAAATTCAATACACATGGGTGAAGTCACTTTCTCTTAAGCTATTTCTTCATCACCATCATCATAAACAGGAATTTCTTGATGGTCCACTATGCAAAAGGCATTATACTGGATCCTCATCAGAAGAAGGTGAAAAAAAAGTGTAAGACAGTAGTTACCCTCAAGGGATGCTGGATGATGAGGTAAGACAAATAACGGAGTCCTGAGACTCAGGAAGTCTGTGTTAACACAGAAGTATCTCCACTAAAACAAGACCTCTGGTGGTCTGAAGGTCAGAGGAGAATCCTGATGTTCTCATTCCTAGAGCTTCTTTGGGCACAGTGTCTCAGGCAGGTTCATCTCTAGGGTTTGAGTTTTACACCAATGGGTGAGCAGCCATGGCCCATAGAGCTCAGGTGATTGCCAAGTGTCCACATAATTTAAGGTGAAAAAATTAAAAATGGCTTTATAGTGATTCTTTTGAAATATATACCATTTTAGTGATCAAAATGGAGGTCAATTTTCTTTTTAAAAAAATGTATTGATTTTAGAGAGAGAAGAAGGGGCAGGGAGAGAGAGAGAAACATAGCTCTGTTGTTCCACTTATTTATGCATTCATTGGTTGCTCCCTGTATGTGCCCTGATGGGGTATCAAACCCACAATCTTGACCCTGGCTGGTTGGCTCAGTGGATAGAGTGTCAGCCTGTCATGCGGACATCCCAGGTTTGATCCCCGGTCAGGGCACACAGGAGAAGAGACCATCTGTTTGCCTTCCCCTCCCTCTCACTCTTTCTTATTTCTTCTCGTCTCACAGCCAGTGGCTTGGTTGTTTCGAGTGTCAGCCCCAGACAGTGGTTGCTGGGTGAGTCCAGGTCAAGGTGCATGCGGAAGTCTGTCTCTCTATCTCCCCTCCTCTCACTTAAAACAAAAACAAAAAACCTGCAACCTTGTTGTGTTGGGACAATGCTCTAACCAACTGAGCAACCTGGCCAGGGCCAGGTCTATTTTCTTTTTTTCTTTTTATTCATTTTAGAGAGGAGATATATATATATATGAGAGAGAGGAGATATATATATATATATAAGATATATATATATATATATGAGAGAGAGAGAGAGAGAGAGAGAGAGAGAGAGAGAGAGAGAGAGAAGGTGGGGAGGAGCAGGAAGCATCAACTCCCATATGTGCCTTGACCAAGCAAGTCCGGGGTTTCAAACCGGCAACCTCTGTGTTCCAGGTCGACGTTTTTATCCACTGCGCCACCACAGGTCAGGCCAGGTCTATTTTCTTTATTGACACTTTTCAGTCAAGCAAGTTGAATTTTTTTTCCTTGGAGCTCAGTCAAGTTATTTATTTTTTGATAGATGAAAAAGTGAATCCGAAACATATTTTTATTATCCCTGCACCAGTCCTTGTGGACAGAAAGGTGTTCACTGCTAGTCCTCAGAGTGGACAGTCTCTGAGGGAGCTTACCCCTGGGGCCAGTCCCTCATTCCTTCCTTCTCACTACCTTAAACATTCCTTCCATCTGACCAAAGGGCAGTTGAGTTAGTCCCACACCCCGTCTCATAGGATTATGGACATCATTCAGGGATGGTGTATAAAGTAACTCTAACAATAAACACCCACATCAGAAAAGAACACTTATGCAAAGTTACACATACATTTCTTGGCGAGTCAGGGGAGGAATTGTGGAGGAAGGTTTGAGCATGACCTGTCAAGCTAGACAAGATTTGATAGGCAAGGTGTAGACCAGGGGTCCCCAAACTTTTTACACAGGGGGCCAGTTCACTGTCCCTCAGACCGTTGGAGGGCCAGACTATAAAAAAAACTATGAACAAATCTCTATGCACACTGCACATATCTTATTTTAAAGTAAAAAAACAAAATGAGAATACAATATTTAAAATAAAGAACAAGTAAATTTAAATCAACAAACTGACCAGTATTTCAATGGGAACTATGCTCCTCTCACCGACCACCAATGAAAGAGGTGCCCCTTCCGGAAGTGCGGTGGGGGCCAGATAAATGGCCTCAGGGGGCCGCATGCATAGTTTGGGGACCCCTGGTGTATACAGTGGGAGAAGTGCAAAGTTAGTTCCAGTCCACTGTCGATCCTGATTTTACTGGAATGAAAAGAGCTCTGGAGTAGTAGCAGTGAAGACTGAAGAGGAATGTAGTCACCTGACAGGTTTTAAAGATCTGAAAGGATCAAGTAAAGGCATTTAGGAAGTAAAAAAATCATTAGAGCCTGACCTGTGGTGGCACAGTGGGTAGGGAGTAGACCTGGAACGCTGAGGTCGCCGGTTCAAAGCTCTGGGCTTACCTGGTCAAGGCACATATGGGAGTTGATGCTTCCTGCTCCTCCTCTCTGAAAAGAGCAATAGCTCATTCATTCCATAAGTAACTATATCCATTGCTCAGCAT
The DNA here is from genome assembly GCF_036850995.1 of Saccopteryx leptura. Taxonomy (NCBI): domain Eukaryota; kingdom Metazoa; phylum Chordata; class Mammalia; order Chiroptera; family Emballonuridae; genus Saccopteryx; species Saccopteryx leptura. The sequence continues at coordinate 88,205,625 of NC_089508.1, forward strand.
CAGAGCCTCAGGAAAATTCCAGGCAATTGAGTTTGCAAAGTGAAAACTTAATGCCTTTTTTCTGCTCCTCCCTTCCCCACCTTCCTGTGCTGACTGTGAAAGGAAGTAATGGCAGTAGAGAGTATTACAGATAAAGCAATAAGCAAATCTCACTGCTAGTTTACAAGCATCACAATTAATTAATTAATTAATTTTTAGTGAGAAAAAGACAGGAAGGGAGAGAGATAAGAAGCATCAACTCGGCCTGACCTGTGGTGGCGCAGTGGATAAAGCGTCGACCTGGAAATGCTGAGGTCGCCAGTTCAAAACCCTGGGCTTGCCTGGTCAAGGCACATATGGGAGTTGATGCTTCCAGCTCCTCCCCCCTGCCTCTCTCTCCTCTCTGTTTCTCTCTCTCCCTCTCTCTCTCCTCTCTAAAATAAAAAAAAAAGAAGCATCAACTCTTAGTTGCGTTACTTTAGTTGTTCTTTTTTATTAAGTGAGAGGAAGGGAGATAGTGAAACAGGCTCTGGAAAGTGCCCCAAGATCCACCCAACAATCCCTGTCTGACACTGATAATCAACAGAGCTATTTTTAATGCCTGAGGCTGATGCTTGGACCAACAAGTAATCATCAGTGCCTGGTGGCTGAAGCTTGAATGAATTGAGCCACTGGCTGCAGGAGCGGAAGAGGAAAGGGGAATAGGAAGGGGGAGAGAAGCAGATGGTCTCTTTTCTTGTGTGCCTTAAGTGGGAATTGAACTTGGGATGTCCATACGCCAGGCCACACTATCCACTGAGCCACCTGGCCAGAGCTTCAGTTGTTCATTGATTGCTTCTCATACTACCTTGATCAGGGAGCTCTGGCACAGCCAGTGACCCTTTGCTCAAGTCAGCAACCTTGGGCTTGAAGCCAGCAACGTTTGGCCTCAATCCAGTGATTATGGAATCTTGTCAACGATTCCATACTCAAGCTAGGGATCCTGTGCTCAAGCTGATGAGCCTGCACGCAAGCCATGTGAGCTGGAGACATCAGGGTTTTTAACTTGGAAACTCAGTGTCCCTGGTCAATGCTCTATCCACTGCACCACCACTGGTCAGCCAAGATTCATGATTTATTTTTTAAAACACCACCACAATACTGATGCCGTCCTTGGCAGCAGAGGCAGTTTTTTTCCATCTAGTATATAAATAAGTTTTTTTTAAATTATAAAAATATATATGCTGGTTATAAAACAAAAATGAAGCGATACAGAAACATATGTAAATGCAAGGTAAAGTCATCCTTGTAATTAGTTTCTTCCCAACTGTCCCTCACATTGCAGCAGAGATAATTCTTCACAAGTGGATATGTCTATGCATTTGTAAATATATATATATATGTATATGTATATATACACATACATACATATAAATAAAAAGGGCTCACAGTGTACGTGTTATCATGTAACAGTTTTATTTGTTTCACAAATACTATATCATGGACAGATTCCATGCCAACTATCATTTTCAATAGAAGCAGCAGTTTTGCTTGGGGGGGTATTGGGGGTGGAAAGTAGGAATGGTAGGGAGTGTGGGGTGGTAGGGGATCCATCTGTTAAGACAATTTGTTTCTGATGCTACTGTTAGATCTCAATAGCTGAGCAGGTGGCAATATTTGGTATTTATAGATCTTCAAATATGAATCCCAGAGAACATTTCTCGCCACCCCTAAGATTACCTGTAATTAGGGTGTACTTATCAAGTGGAAGATGGTACAGGGAAGCATATTAGAGTAGAAAGAACACTAGCCTAGGTCACTGTCTTTGGGCCCTTTCTGCACCATTTTTTCTTTTAATTATTATTTAAAAAAAATTTTTTTTAACAGAGAGTCAGAGAGAGGGATAGACAGGGACAGACAGACAGGAACGGAGAGATGAGAAGCATCAATCATTAGTTTTTCATTGCACGTGCGACACCTTAGTTGTTCATTGATTGCTTTCTCATGTGCCCTGACTGCGGGCCTTCAGCAGACCGAGTAACCCCTTGCTCGAGCCAGCGACTTTAGGTCCAAGCTGGTGAGCTTTTGCTCAAACCAGATGAGCCCACGCTCAAGCTGGTGACTTCGGGGTCTCGAACCTGAGTCCTCCGCATCCCAGTCCGACGCTCTATCCACTGCGCCACTGCCCGGTCAGGCTGCACCATTTTTTCTTAATTGCACAATGGGGATAATAATCTCTTCTCTTGCAGGATGTTGGAAAATAAGATAACCTACATAAAACACTGCACTAGTATCTAGCACAGTGATTGTGTCTCTCTCTGCAAAACATCCCCCAACCCTAACTTTACATGTTTATAAGGTGACCAACATTTTTACAATGCAAAGGAGGACAAAAATAAATAGAAGAAAACAATATCGTAGGTAAAAGAAACATTTTATTTATTGCAACAATATTATAGTATAATATGATAAATGCATAATAAAAACATTTGTAATATTTTATATTGTAATTATGCTTACATGTCTATTAATTTTTAATAATTGTAATAAAAAGTGCTCATTTAGATACAAATATATCACATCACACTCAATTAATCGACTCTGCACTGATCGAATACAGATATTTACAGATTAGTCTTCCAATATCAAAAAGGAGGACATATAGGAGGACATTTTTCAAGGGAGGATGGAACTTAAAAGAACTGTCCTCCCTAAAGGAAGACGATTGTCACCTTACCTGTTTAGTGCTCCCCCCCCTTCCCAAGAGAGAACACAATATGATTGGCCGTTGCCTTGGAAAAAATTATCCTCACCTGGAAAATTCAGAACTAGCTCTTGGAGGGGGGCCAATGGTGGGGAGACAGATACAGTGAGACACTGATGGCCTGTAAATCAGTACAGGGTATATTAAAGGTATGACCATACACAAAATAAGTCTAATGATGCAGTTGTTTAGGGGGTTCAATACAAATGGGGCCTTTAAAAAAATAGTTAGTGAAGAGGAATCCACTCGCAGGGGTCAGACAAGAAGGAAATGAAATGGGCAGGGCAACAATTAGTAAGAGAAGATAATGTCCTTAGAAAGAGGACTTAAAGGTACACAGCAGGTCCCCAGCCTCAAGTGATAGGAGCAGTTAGAAGATTACCAACTAGATCCACTTCAAGACAAAACGCCTCTTGCAATAACAAAATTGAATCTGAACCTAAACTGGCTTGAGTTCTTCCCCAAATTAACTGTTTTTCAGAACACCAGTTCTACAAGATGTCGATAGGTTGAAAGAAAAGGAAAGGGAAAAAAAAGGCTTCTTTGGCCAAAGTTTGGTAACTATTGGATTAACAAATATTTCTTTACTGTAGCATTTTACAAGAGCCTTTAAAATACTGACATTATTATGAGTGCCTAAAAGAAAGATTTATTTAGCGCTACTCAAACTTACCTGAACTCTGAACCTTTTAAAAGGGACAGCACAGCCTGACCAGGTGGCGCAGTGGACAGAGCATTGGACTGGGATGCAGAGGACCCAGGTTGGAGACTCCGAGGTCGCCAGCTTGAGCACGGGCTCCCTTGGTTTGAGCAAAGCTCACCAGTTTGAACCCAAGGTCGCTGGCTCGAGCAAGGGGTTACTCGGTCTGCTGAAGGCCTGCGGTCAAGGCACATATGAGAAAGCAATCAATGAACAACTAAGGTGTCGCAATGTGCAACGAAAAACTAATGATTAATGCTTCTCATCTCTCTCTGTTCCTGTATGTCTGTCCCTGTCTATCCCTCTCTCTGACTCTGTCTTTCTCTCTGTCTCTATAAAAAAGAAAAAAAAAAGGGACAGCACAAATATTCTAAACAGTTACTCTTATCTATAATAAAAAGGGTAGCGGGACTAGTCCGGGTCTTGGGGAAAGGGGCGTGGCTCCAGCTGCAGGTTGGGTGGGGAAGAGGGCGGGAGTTGGCTGGTTAAAAGCAGCAGAGCGTGAATATCTGGCAAAGTTGTAAGTGAGATTAAAAACAAACAAACAACAACTAAAAAAAAAACGGAACCAAATTGGATTTGCCACGAAATACTGTGTTATAAAACAGTATGCTGACCAAGGCTTGTGGCCTGACTTGGGAGCTGGCTCCTCCCACAGGGGTGGAGCCAAAAACCCAGAACAGGCGGAGTTCTGCTACTGAGCATGGGCACACAGTCCAGCCTGGCCTGTGGAGCCAAGGCTTACAGCCGTCCCACAAGTGGGCTCCTCCTGCAGGGGCAGGGTGAAAGCCCAGAATCAGACCCGCAACTGAACAAAGGTGCTCGCCAATGCCCTCAGGGCCGAGCATAATGCCATCCATGGGGGCGGGGCGAAGGCCAAGGTCGCCAAGGCTTGTACACCCAAGCACATGATCACAGCCACCCCGTGAAGGGAAGACGGAAACCACAGAAACAGCCCCAGTGGGAAGGCACTGGCAATGCCCATACCTAAATGCCCTAGGCAGCAACAGCAGAGAGGGTGGTGCAGACAGACCACACCTAGGGAACAGAGGACATACCCAGTGGACTTCAGTGGCCAAGACCTTCTTTTACACAGAGAAGATGAGAAGGCAGAGAAATGCAACACAAATGAGTCAAGAGAAATCCCCACAAAAGAACCTGAATGAATCAGATATAACCAAATTACCAGATGCAGAGTTTAAAATAACGATTGTTAGGATTCTCAAAGATATTAGAACAACAATAGATGGTCATTATGAACACTTAAATAAAGAGACAGCAGATATAAAAAAGGACATTGAAATAATAAAAAAGAATCAGTCAGAAATGACAAATATAATATCAGAAATGAAGAACATAATGGAAGGAATTAAAAGCAGGATGGATGAAGCTGAGAATCAAATCAGCGAGTTAGAGGACACAATAAATAAAGGCATGGAAGCAGAGCAGAAAAAGAAAAGAGACTCAAAAAGTCTGAGGAAACTCTAAGAGAGCTCTGTGACAACATGAAGAGAAATAACATCCGCATCATAGGGGTTCCTGAAGAAGAAGAGAAAGAACAAGGGATAGAGACTTTGTTCAAGCATATCATAGCTGAAAACTGCCCTCAATTAAGGCAGGAAAACATCTCACAAATTCAGGAAGCACAGAGAATTCCATTAAAGAGAAACCCAAAGAAATCAACACGAAGACACATCATAATTAAAATACCAAAGCTAAGTGATAAAGAGAAAATATTAAAAGCTGCTAGAGAAAAAAAGACTATCACCTACAAAGGAGACCCCATAAAGATGACTTCCGACTTCTCAACAGAAACACTTGAGGCCAAAAGGGAATGGCAAGAAATATTCAAAGTAATGCAGAACAAAAGACTACAACCAAGACTACTTTATCCAGCAAGGCTATTGTTTAAAATTGAAGGAGAAATAAAAAGCTTTCCAGACAAAAAAAAACCCTCAAGGAATTCACTACAACCAAACCAAGGCTGCAAGAAATGCTAAGGGGCCTGTTGTATACAGATCAAAGGAGAAAAAGAATATAGCAAAAGAGGAATACAATTTTAAAGAATAAACAATTACATATCAATAATAACCTTAAGTGTAAATGGATTAAATGATCCGATCAAAAGACATAGGGTAGCTGCGTGGATAAGAAAACAGGACCCGTACATATGCTGTCTATAAGAGATACACCTTAAAAAAAAAAAGATGCACATAGACTGAAGATAAATGGATGGAAAAAATATTTCATGCAAATGGAAATGAAAAAAAAAGCTGGGGTAGCAATACTTATATCAGACAAAATGGACTTTAAAACAAAGACTATAGGAAGAGATAAAGAACGTCACTACATAATAATAAAGGGAGCAATCCAACAGGAAGATATAACCATTATAAATATCTATGCACCTAATATAGGAGCACCTAAATATATAAAGCAGACTTTGATGGATTTAAAGGGCGAGATCAACAGCAATACTATAATAGTAGGGGATTTCAACACCTCACTAACATCACTAGATAGATACTCAAGAAAGAAAATTAACAAAGAAACAGCAGACTTAAAGGACATACTAGATCAACTCGATTTAATAGATACCTTCAGAACCTTTCACCCTAAAGCAGCAGAATATACATTCTTTTCAAGTGCTCATGGTACATTCTCTAGAATAGACCACATGTTAGAGCACAAAAGCGGTCTCAACAAATTTAAGAAGATTGAAATCATATCAAGCACTTTCTCTGATCACAATGGCATAAAACTAGAAATCAACCACAACAGAAAAGCTGAAAAATACTCAAACACTTGGAAACTAAATAGCACGTTATTAAATAATGAATGGGTAAACAATGAGATCAATGAAGAAATTAAAAAATTCCTAGAAACAAATGATAATGAGCATACATCAACTCAAAATTTATGGGACACAGCAAAAGCAGTCTTGAGAGAGAAGTTCATAGCATTACAGGCATACCTCAAGAAGCTAGAAAAAGCTCAAATAAACAACTTGACGCTACATCTAAAAGAACTATAAAAAGAATAGCAAGTAAAGCCCAGAGCTAATAGAAGAAAGGAAATTATAAAGATCAGAGCAGAAATAAATGACATAGAGGCTAAAGAAACAATACAGAGGATCAATGAAACCAGGAGCTGGTTCTTTGAAAAGGTAAACAAGATCGATGAACCTTTAACCAGACTCACCAAGAAAAAAAGAGAGAGGACTCAAATAAAATTAGAAACGAGAGTGGAGAATAACAACTGACACAACAGAAATACAAAATATGTAAGAAAATAGTATGAAGAACTGTACGCCAAAAAAACTAGACAACCTAGGCCCTGGCCGGTTGGCTCAGTGGTAGAGCGTCAGCCTGGCATGCAGAAGTCCGGGTTCGTTTCCCAGCCAGGGCACACAGGAGAAGCGCCCATCTGCTTCTCCACCCCTCCCCCTCTCCTTCCTCTCTGTCTCTCTCTTCCCCTCCCGCAGCCAAGGCTCCATTGGAGCAAAGATGGCCCAGGCGCTGGGGATGGCTCCTTGGCCTCTGCCCCAGGCGCTAGAGTGGCTCTGGTCGTGGCAGAGCGACGCCCCGGAGGGGCAGAGCATCACCCCCTGGTGGGCAGAGCGTCACCCCCTGGTGGGCGTGCCGGATGGATCCCGGTGGGGTGCATGCGAGAGTCTGTCTGACTGTCTCTCCCCGTTTCCAGCTTCAGAAAAATACAAAAAAAAAAAAAAAAAAAAAGACAACCTAGATGAAATGGACAAATTCCTTGAAACATATAATCTTCCAAAAATTAATCTGGAAGAATCAGAAATCCTAAACAGACCAATTACAACAAATGAGATTGAAACAGTTATCAAAAAGCTCCCAAAAAAGAAAAGTCCTGGGCCTGATGGCTTCACAAGTTAATTCTACCAAATATTCAAAGAAGAACTAATTCCTATCCTTCTCAAGCTATTTCAAAAAATTCAAGAGGAAGGAAGACTTCCAAGCTCCTTTTATGAGGCGAGCATAACTCTGATTTCAAAACCAGGCAAAGACAACAAAAAGAAAGAAAATTATATGCCAATATCCCTGATGAATTTATATGCTAAAATCCTCAACAAAATATTAGGAAACCGGATCCAGCAATATATGAAAAAATCATACAGCACAATCAAGTGGGATTTATTCTTGGGAGGCAAGGCTGGTACAATATTCGCAAATCAATCAATGTGATTCATCACATAAACAAAAGGAAGGAGAAAAACCACATGATAATTTCAATAGATGCAGAAAAAGCATTTGTTAAAATCCAGCACCATTCATGATCAAAACTCTCAGCAAAATGGGAATACAGGGAACATACCACAACATGATAAAGGCCATCTATGACAAACCCACAGCCAACATCATACTCAATGGGCAAAAATTAAAAGAAATCCCCTTAAGATCAGGAACAAGGCAGGGGTGCCCCCTTTCACCACTCTTATTCAGCATAGTCCTGGAAGTCCTAGCCACAGTAATCAGACAAGAAAAAGAAATAAAAGGCATCCAAATTGGAAAAGAAGAAGTAAAACTATCATTATTTGCAGATGATATGATAGTGTATATAGACAACCCTAAAGTCACAGTAAAAAAACTACTAGACCTGAGAAATGAATTCAGCAAGGTGGCAGGATATAAAATTAATACTCAGAAATCAGAGGCATTTTTATACACTAACAATGAACTGTCAGAAAGAGAAATTAAAGAATCAGTCCCCTTTACCATTGTAACCAAAAAAATAAAGTACCTAGGAATAAATTTAACCAGGGAGATTAAAGACTTGTACTCGGAAAATTATAAAACATTGATAAAAGAAATCAGGGAAGATACAAACAAGTGGAAGCCTATACCGTGCTCATGGTTAGGAAGAATAAACATCATTAAAATGTCTATATTACCCAAAGCAATTTATAAATTCAATGCAATACCGATTAAAATATCAATGACTTACTTCAAAGATATAGAACACATATTCGAAAAATTTATATGGAACCAAAGGAGAACACGAATAGCTTCAGCATCTTGAAAAGGAAGAATAATGTGGGAGGTATCACACTTCTGGATATCAAGTTATACTATAAGGCCATTGTACTCAAAACAGCCTGGTACTGGCATAAGAACAGGCATATAGATTAATGGAATAGAACAGAGAACCCAGAAATAAACCCACACCTTTATGGACAACTGATATTTGACAAAGTAGGTAAGAGCATACTTTGGAGTAAAGACAGCCTCTTCAACAAATGGTGTTGGGAAAATTGGAAAGCTACCTGCAAAAAAATGAAACTAGACCACCAACTTACAGCATTCACAAAAGTAAACTCAAAATGGATAAAAGACTTAAATGTAAGTCGTGAAACCATAAGCATCTTAGAAGAAAACATAGGCAGTAAGCTCTCTGACATTTCTCGCAGCAATATATTTGCCAATTTGTCTTCACAGGCAAGTGAAATAAAAGACAGGATAAGCAAATGGGACTATATCAAACTAAAAAGCTTCTGCACAGCTAAAGACAATAAGAACAGAATAAAAAGACAAACTACACAATGGGAGAACATATTCGACAATACATCTGATAAGGGGTTAATGACCAAAATTTATAAAGAACTTGTAAAACAATACTAGGAAGACAAACAATCCAATCCAAAAATGGGCAAAAGAAATGAATAGACACTTCTCCAAAGAGTACATACAGATGGCCAATAGGCAGATGAAAAAATGCTCAACATCACTAATCATTAGAGAAATGCAAATTATAACCACAATGAGATATCATCTCACACCAGTCAGAATGACGCTCATCAACAAAACAACACAGAATAAGTTCTGGCGAGGATGTGGAGAAAAGGGAACCCTCCTGCACTGCTGGTAGGAATGCAGACTGGTGCAGGCACTGTGGATAACAGTATGGAGATTCCTCAAAAAATTAAAAATCGAACTGCCTTTTGACCCAACTATCCCACTGTTAGGAATATATCCCAAGAACACCATAGCACTGTATGAAAAGAAGAAATGCACCCCCATGTTTATGGCAGCATTGTTCACAATAGCGAAGATCTGGAAACAGCCCAAGTGTCCATCAGAGGACGAGTGGATTAAAAAGCTTTGGTACATATATACTATGGAATACTACTCAGCCATAAGAAATGATGACATCGGATCATTTACAACAACATGGATGAACCTTGATAACATTATACTGAGTGAAATAAGTAAATCAGAAAAAACTAAGAACTATATGAATCCATACATAGATGGGACATAAAAATGAGACTCAGAGACATGGCCGAGAGTGTGGGGGTTACAGGGTGGGGGAGAGGAGAGGGAGGGGGATGGGAGAGGGAGGGACACAAAGAAAACCAATTAGAAGGTGACGAAAGACAATTGGACTTTGGGTGATGGGAATGCAGCATAATCTAATGTCAAAATAACCTAGAGCTGTTTTCTCTGAACATATGTACCCTGATTTATCAATGTCACCCCATTAAAATTAATTTTAAAAAAACAACAAAAAACAAAAAACCCAGTATGCTAAATAAGTCTAAAACATCTGCAAGAATCGAAACCAAAATGTCTATGGAGGCCCTGGCAGGTTGGCTCAGTGGTAGAGCGTCGGCCTGGCGTGCAAGAGTCCGGGTTCAATTCCCGGCCAGGGCACACAGGAGAAGCGCCCATCTGCTTTTCCACCCCTCCCTCTCCTTCGTCTCTGTCTCTCTCTTCCCCTCCCACAGCCGAGGCTCCATTGGAGCAGGGTTGGTCCGGGCGCTGAGGATGGCTCTGTGGCCTCTGCCTCAGGCACTAGAGTGGCTCTGGTCGTAACAGAGCGACGCCCCAGATGGGCAGAGCATCGCCCCTTGGTGGGCATGCTGGGTATCCCGGTTGGGCGCATGCGGGAGTCTGTCTGACTGCCTCCCCATTTCTGGCTTCGGAAAAATACAAAAAAAAAAAAATGTCTATGGAATTTTTTGCATGGCAGGATTTGTTATATTTTTTACTTATATCTTCCATTTTATACAATTCATGTCCTTGTTTTGTAATTAAACTAATTTTTAAACAATCACTTTATTAGCCTGATTTTTGGGAGATGCTATTTGACTTCCTACAAGAAATAATTTAGTCCACAAAACCTTAAAAATGTAAATGAGCAAATTTTGGAGGGCCTGTTTGAACTTATCGATGTTGTAACTGTATAACCTCTGTGGTAAGCAATCCAAATTGCATGAATTTTTTAGAGAACTGTGCTGTTGACAAGCTACCAGGGATGTTTGGAGCAACATTTTTTTTAGTAGTGACAAGTGGGAACAACCTAAATGTCCATTAATTGTGGACTAGTTAACTGAATTATCATACATCCATGCCACGTATACTTTGTAGCCTTTAGAAAGAATGACGTTGATCTGAGTGACGGGCATGGAAGATACCCAAGACAGACTAAATGAAAAGACAAGTCAATGGGCAGTGTTTAGTATGTTTCCATCTACAAAATAAGCTCCTACACATTGAACAACACTACATTTATGAATGTTTTAAGGTGTGACTTTGTCTTTCAGGTACCAAAAGGTACTAACTGCTCTCTTTCAATTCTTCTGAACCCAGTTTCATCCTTGTATTAGTCTGCTCAGGCTGCCATAACAAAATACCATAGACTCATTGGCTTAAACAACAGAAATTTTCACAGTTCTGGAGGCTGGGAAGTCCAAGGTCAAGGTTCTGGCTGATTCAGTCCCTGGTGACTTCCTGGCTCTCTTCCTGCCACCTTCTCATAGTGTGTCCTCACTGTCCTAAGTGAGAAGGGAAGCTCCTCTTGTGTCTCTATTTTTTTAAGTGACCTTTAAATTTTATTTTTCAATGACAGTATATATTCAATATTATTTTGTATTAGTTACAGGTGTACAGAACAGTGGTAAGACAATAATATGCCTTTTTGTGTCTTTTCTTATAAGAACACCAACTCTATTATGAGAACCCCACCTTCATGACCTCATGGAACCCTAAGTACCTCTCAGAGGTCCCATCTCTAAATGTGGGAGGACAGAAACATTAAGTCCATAAGAATCCTTCCAAAAAAACTCAGTCTGTAAAACAATGCTTTGTATCTGAACCAATCAAAGCTTTTTAAAATTAGCACAAAGGAAAACAATGCCACAAAGGACCTGGATTGGTCATTCAGATACTTGATGTAGAGATGGTTAAGACAACTTCCAAGATAGCTGACATTAATTACCAGAAAAAATCCAGAGTAACAAGCTAGAAGAAACATGTTAGGCCATCAGTAATATGTATATATCATCATGACTCATGCTATGGCTCATTTTATCCTTTAATGGGAACTGTGGGAATGGCAATCCTCCCAGTTTCCGAAGCAAGTGCCGGAGGGAAGTGCTATAATGGGGACTTTTTAAAATGTGAATTGCACAACAGTCCTCCTGAAATGAAAAACAATTTGCTAACGAAGAATAGTATTACTAACCCACATCTTCTCCCAGCACCATACTAGTTCATGTCACTGCTGATAGGGTGAGGTGACACTACAGAGCCACGAACCAGACAGAGAAATGATTCAGAGACCCAACAAAAAATAGCGAGGTAGGATCTTATAGAAAAAAAAATTATTAAAGAGGTTTGAAATGCAGAGACAAAATTTTTCCTCGTTAAGACCCCATTACTAACATAGAATAAATTGCACCATGAATAAAATAGTGTAAGGTGGTGGGTGGTCCTTTTCAGAAGGCAATAAACAGTAGAGTTAAATAACACAAATATCTGGGATTTTCAAAGAAAGCCCATTTTACTGAAGCTGTCAAAAGGTTTAAAAGCTTTTAGAGCAAACTGGGGAATTGGTTGGATCAGTAAGGATAGGCATATAGAATTATTATAGACGTTAAATAACATAGACTTCAAAACTTAAAACATATCTATAAAAGCTTTTTATTTTTTTACTTTAGAGGGATCTAGTCTTGTAAATCTGGTTTTCTGAACAGAAAATTTTCTTGTTCAAGTTTCAATCCAAATGCAACTGCTCTGAAGAGAATGTCATACATATTAGAATTAGTCAGCTTTCTTAGATTTCCAAAAAGAGGTGGATGAGTGTGTGGGGGAGTGAGATACAAAAACCGTGTAGCTAGCACAAATTATAAAAGTCAAACAAGACAACTGGTATGACCTATGGAATCATGGTGTGCTTTCTCACAGTTTAATTAAGCATTTGCTCAAAGGCACAAAGTAAGCAAAGTTTAAAATTTATTTATTTTAGTGAGAAATAAAGAGAGAGAGGGACAGACAGGGATAGACAGACAGGAAGGGAGAGAGATGAGAAGCATCAATTTTTCGTTGCAGCACTTTAGTTGTTCATTGATCACTTTCTCATATGTGCCTTGACCAGGGGGTTCCAGCTGAGTGGGACACCTTCCTCAAGCCAATGACCTTAGGCTCAAGTCAGCAACCTTGGACTTCAAGCCAGCGACCATGGGGTCATGTCTATGATCACACGCTCAGGCTGGTAACTCCGCACTCAAGCTGGTGAGCCCGAGCTCGAGCTGGCGACCTCGGGTTTTTTTTTTTTTTTTTTTTTTTTTTTATCTTTCTTGAAGCTGGAAACGGGGGCAGACAGTCAGACAGACTCCCGCATGCGCCCGACCGGGATTCACCCGGCATGCCCACCAGGGGCGATGCTCTGCCCACCAGGGGGCGATGCTCTGCCCCTCCGGGGCATCGCTCTGCCACAACCAGAGCCACTCCAGCGCCTGGGGCAGAGGCCAAGGAGCCATCCCCAGCACCGGGGCCATCTTTGCTCCAATGGAGCCTTGGCTGCGGGAGGGGAAGAGAGAGACAGAGAGGAAGGAGGGGGTGGGGTGGAGAAGCAAATGGGCGCCTCTCCCATGTGCCCTGGCCGGGAATCAAACCCAGGTCCCCCGCACGCCAGGCCGACACTCTACCGCTGAGCCAACCGGCCAGGGCCCGACCTCGGGTTTTGAACCTGGGCCCTCTACATCCCAGTCCAATGCTCTATTCACTGCGCCACCGCCTGGTCAGGCGCAATGTTTAACATTTATTTTTACAATTTCAGTATTCCGATTATTTTCTAATTCAAGTTTAGTCCAGTAGCAGGCATACAGGAGGCTCTCAAAAACTATTGATTCTTTGCTTACTTTGTGAAAATTCAAACCATGTTATTCTAAAACAACCAAATGCTGTAGTCAGTGGTTTCAGTCCTTGTTCCTCAGTAGAATCACCTGGAGAGCTATAAATAAATCTTGATGCCCACCTTCCTCCTAAAGCAAATGAATTAAGAATCACTGGAGGTGTGGCCAGGGTATCAGTATTTCTTCAGAGCTCCCAAGGAGTCTCCTACGAATTGAGAAAAGAGAACCATTAAGCTTCTAGGTTTAGAATCATGTTATAACAGGGGTAAAGAGAGGGTGAAATTAGTAAAGGAGGTCAAATGTATGGTGACAGATGGAAACTAGACTTTAGGTGGTGACCACACTATAGTGTACACAGATAATGAATTATGTTGTACACGTGAAACTTATGTTATTACCTAGTTACCTTACTAAAAATTATATATATATATATTTTAAATTTTAATTGACATAACTGACATAACATTAAATTAATTTTAGGTGTACAGCTTAATGATTTGACATATACAGGATGGGGAAAAATTAGGCTTACAATTGTTTGTATGGAAACTACAATAAATAATAATTCATGTACTCACAACTGTAAAACTTCTTTGGTCTCACCCTGTATATATATTTACAACAAATTTAGTTAACATCCATCACCACACAGTTACATTAAAAAAATTAAGTTTTTGAAATCCAAAATTGGTACCTGCACAATGCAGAGGAAAAGTATAGAAAAGTACAATTTTAAAAAGTTAATCTGGGCCTGACCAGGTGGTGGCGCAGTGGATAGAGCGTCGGAGTGGGATGCTGAGGACCCAGGTTCGAGACCCTGAGGTTGCCAGCTTGAGCGCAGGCTCATCTGGTTTGAGCAAAAGCTCACCATCTTGGACCCAAGGTCGCTGGCTCGAGCAAGGGGTTACTCGGTCTGCTGAAAGCTCACGGTCGAGGCACATATGAGAAAGCAATCAATGAACAACTAAGGTGTCGCAATGCGCAACGAAAAACGAATGATTGATGCTTCTCATCTCTCTGTTCCTGTCTGTCTGTTCCTGTCTATCCCTCTCTCTGACTCTTTGTCTCTGTAAAAAAAAAAAAAAAGTTAATCTGAAATCCTATTACTCCTTTTGTTTATCGTTTTAGTTTTTTTCTATGAATATATATGAAATAATATGCAAAATGTAAAAAAAATATGCAAAATGTATGAAAACATACATTTTAAAATTAAAAGGTAGCATAGAAGTCATCTAGTATTAAGTCCCTCGTTTTATAGATGAAGAAATTAAGGCTAAGACAGTTCCAGACTAAAAGTGACTCAGGTAGTTCATTTAGAATTAGATGCTAGGTTTCCCTTAATTTTTTTGCCAAACAAAATTTGTACCAAGACTGGAATCCTCAAAAGTTTAATTCCAAGTTAAAACTCCATTTCCATAACAAGTAGAGTTTTATAAAGTGCCTTCATCTCTCCTGAACTATAGCATACAGCAAATTGCCCCAAAGTGTTCTACGGAATATTGATTCCACAGACAGTAACAGATATGATAACAAAAGAGGGGGTGGGTTCTTATTTAGGTAGATTGGGAAACAAAATTATAGGAGAGTCTTACTGAATCACTTCTTGTGATTTTTATGTTAAAGTAATAGCACTGACCATCTCTGGGGTGGGTATACTCGCAGAATATACTATGCAGTATTTGACCTTGGACCCCTTCCTCAGCTTAGTCCCAGTATCTTTACATTCTTTGGAATGTTTTAGCAAATAAGACTGTGAGGCCTCCCAGGATAAAGGAATAAAAGATCTGGAACGCAGTGGTCCCCTCGTCTATCATGGGGGTTAGGTTCCAGAACTGCCCCCCACATAGGCGAAAATCCGTAAAGTAGCAATCTTGTATTTATTTTATTATTTATGTATAGTTTAGGCTTTATAAACCCTCCCCACACTCCTATAAACCTTTCCTACACTGTTATTAACCTTTTCCCACACTTATTTTGCCTAAAAAATAATTAAAATAATATATAAAACTACCTATATACTGCAAAATCTCGTGATATAGCGAAAAATCCACAATACCAAATTAGATATATACAATTTAAAAATCCGCAATAGAATGAGACTGTGAAAAGTGAACCGCGATATGGTGGTGAGGAACGAGTGTACTCTATTGAAGTCAGAGCAACTTTGATTCAGGTTATAATTACATTTTTTTTTTTTTAGATCTGGCCGGATAGCTCAGGTTGGTTGAGCATTGTCCCAAAGAACAGAGTTCGCCAGTTTGATTCCCAGTCAGGGTCCATAAGGAAAAGATTAATGTTCTTGTCTCTCTCCTTTCCTCACTCACTAAAATCAATAAATAAAAATAAAAATAAATCTTTTTTAAAAAGTAGGAGAATACTTAAATTTTTTTTAGAAATGTTAATTTTTATAGAGAGGAAGAGGGAGAGAGAGAGAGAGAGAGAGAGAGAGAGGAACATCAATCTGTTCCTGTATGTGCCTTGACCGGGGATTGAACCAGCAACCTCTGCACTTCAGGCCAGGGTAGGAAGTACTTTAAAATGGAAGGAATATATGAGTCAAGTGACTAACAATGTTTTAAAGTGTTCCTTTAAATTTTATTAAAGAAGCATAATAAAAATAGCTTGAAAATCAGACAAAATTGCACAAAAATAATTACCAGAAGACAACATATAACATTTTTAATGTATTCCCTTCTAATTTTTGTTTTACTTTATGTTATTATAGTATATTCACAGTTTTTTTTATTTATTTTATTTTATTTATTTATTTATTTTTTTACAGAGACAGAGTCAGAGGGATAGACAGGGACAGACAGACAGAAATGGAGACAGATGAGAAGCATCAATCATCAGGTTTTTAAAAAATTATTTATTTATTTATTCATTTTAGAAAGGAGAGAGAAAGGGAGAGAGAGGAGAGAGACAGAGAGAGAAGAGAGGGAGGAGCAGGAAGCATCAACTCCCATATGTGCCTTGACCAGGCAAGCCCAGGGTTTCGAACCAGCGACCTCAGCATTTCCAGGTCCATGCTCTATCCACTGCGCCACCACAGGTCAGGCAATCATCAGTTTTTCGTTGCGCGTTGCGACTTCTTAGTTGTTCATTGATTGCTTTCTCATATGTGCCTTGACTGTGGGCCTTCAGCAGACAGAGCAACCCCTTGCTGGAGCCAGCGAATCTGGGTCCAAGCTGGTGAGCTTTTGCTCAAGCCAGATGAGCCCGTGCTCAAGCTGGCGACCTCGGGGTCTTGAACCTGGGTCCTTCCACATCCCAGTCCAACGCTCTATCCACTGCACCAACGCCTGGTCAGGTGTATACTCACAGTTTTGTATTACTTTTACTTTCAATTAACTTACTCATATTCACTAAACATTTATTCAGTGCTTTATAAATGTAAGGCAACCCAGGCTGTGGAATCAAAGATAATTAACATATAATTTCTACCCTTAAGGAATTTTTTTTTTAATTCACTGAAAGGAGTGGCAGAGACAGACTCCCGCATGCGGCCTGACTGGGATCCACCCAACAAACCCACTAGGGGGTGTTGCTCTGTTGCTCAGCAACCCAGATCTTCTCAGCACCTGAGGCTGAGGTCATGGAGCCACCCTCAGCACCCAGAGCCAACTCGCTCCAATCGAGCCATGGCTGCAGGAGAAGAAGAGAGAGAGAGAAGAGGGGAGGGGTGGAGAAGCAGATGGGCACTTCTCCTGTGTGCCCTGACTGGGAATTGAACCCAGTACATACACACGTTGGCTGAAGCTCTACCACTGAGCCAACTGGCCAGGGCCACCCTCAAAGAATTTGAAGGCCAAGGCCTTTGTGAAGTGTTAGATGAATCTCAAAGGTTCATCAGAGACCATAGGAATCAAGGCAGAAAAGTAGAGAGAAGGAAAATGATCTACAAGCTGGGTCTATTATCAGATAGGAATACATTATAGAATCGACTGGAAGGGGAAAAGTCCTTTTCATTCCTGCCTTGTTCATGCAGTCCTCTATAAACACATAATATCTCTAAAATCAGAAAACAAAGTGGGGGGAGTGGAAACCTTCAGCCTCTTCATATCACCATCATCTTTAAGGGTCTAAATTCTTTAGTTGGCCAATGAAGCTCTTTTCAATCTTATCTTTCAACCATTGTCACAGTACTCCTCCCACTTGCCCCCAACTCCCAGCCATATCAACTATCGTGGAGTCAAAGTAATACAAATATAAAAATTATATGGTACCATTTTCAAATTTAGCAATTGAATTATTTTTATAATTTTATAGCTGGTGGAATGTAAATTGATGGAATTTTCCTAGTGGGCATTTTAAATGAAAATTCCTTTAAAATGTGCATACTTTGATACAGCAATTGCTGTTCTGGTATTTTAACTTAAGAAAATAAGACATGCAAGAATGTTCACATTAATATGGATTATAAAAGAGAAAAATAAAACAGAAAACAACTTAAATATCCAATAATAGGTTAAATTATGATAAAGGTGTACAACTGAATACAAATCCCAATAATGTTGTAGATTACTTAATGAAATTAAAAACACATTATGTGTCCTGGCCAGTTGGCTCAGTGGATAGAGCGTGGGCTTGGGGTATAAACGTCCTGCTTCAATTCCCTGTAAGGGCACAGAGCAGAAGCATCCATCTGCTTCTCTCCTTCTTCCCCTCTCGCAGCCAGTGGCTCAGTAGGTTCCAGTGTGTGCTCGGGGCGCTGAGGATAGCTCCTTTGCTTCTACAGTCAGCCTCAGGTGCTAAAAATAGCTGGGTTGATAGGAGCATGGTCCCATACAAGGGTTGCCTGGTGGTACCCGGTTGAGGCACTTGCAGGAGTCTGTCTCAGTAACTCCCCTCCTCTCACTTAAAAATAAATAAATAAAAACAAACAAAACATAAAACACATCATGCATGTGTGACAAGCACACCATTTAACCTTACCAGAAACCTTGAAAGTAGGTAGATTATTCAACTTTTACGTATGAAGAGGTTTGAAACAATTTAACTTGCCCAAGGTCATACAATTAAGCAATGAAGCCAGGATTCAAATGAAGGACATCTGAATCTCAAGCCACGAGCCTTTCCTTTCCAAAACTGCCTCCTAGCTTTTGTGCAGAACCGGGGTACACCTATCAACCTCGCAGGGTTACTGTGAGAATTAAATGAAGTAATAAACACAAAGCTCCTGGAACACAGCGGACATTCAATACTTGGAAGCTGCTAAATAACTCAAAGTCGCATAATCCGCGCTGATACCAAGATTTCGCCGGGGTAGTCAACCTTTTTATACCTACCGCCCACTTTTGTATCTCTGTTAGTAGTAAAATTTACCGCCCACTGGTTCCACAGTAATGATAATTTATGAAGTAGGGAAGTAACTTTACTTTATAAAATTTATAAAGCAGAGTTACAGCAAGTTAAAGCATATAATAATAATTACTTACCAAGTACTTTATGTCAGATTTTCACTAAATTTGGCAGAATAAATCTTTATAAAACAACTTACTATAGTTAAATCTTTTTATTTACACTTTGGTTGCTCCGCTACCACCCACCATGAAAGCTGGACCGCCCACTAGTGGGCAGTAGGGACCAGGTTGACTACCACTGGTTTAAGGGGAGATTTGAACTTTTTAATTTCCGGGAGAGCGCAGAACTCAAGCACCTTTTCTCGGCTTCAACTCTTAAAGCAGCGTCGAGGATGGACCTTCCCTCTGCCGCGTTAAGTGCACCTCAGCGGTCAGGGAACACACACCAGACCTCTTCAGCAAGGAGGGGACGCGGGAAAGTCGCTTTAGGAAGAATTAAGCTCTGTCAGCTGCCCTACTTGCCAGCCTCAGAACCTCCACACACGACCAGTTCCGCCGCCAGGCCGTGTCCGGAAAAGACGTATTACTCACGCGCCGGAAGTGGTTTCGCGGACTGAGACGTAGAAGGCGCGGTCGCCGGCGAACCTGACGTTCCTTCTACTCCTTAGGCTAAGGAAGTTCGCCGTTTTGGAAGGCGTCCTTTGCCATGACGGCTCAGGGGAGCCTGGTGGCCAACCGAGGCCGGCGCTTCAAGTGGGCTATTGAACTGAGCGGGCCTGGAGGGGGCAGCAGGTGAGGAGCCTGGGCGAAACGCGGCATCAGAGCCTTCCGCCCAGAACTGCCCCGGAGGCATGGAACCTGGACAGGCTAGGTGGCCTAAAGACGACTCCCGGGGAGCTAGCAGCTAGTATCTCTTGGAGGTTTTTGTGCCCAAAGGATGCTTATTTAAGTCTTTCGAATGGGCAGGTGTCTGACGAACCCACGGGAGTGCTTGATCTAAGCTGCGTAGGTGCATCCAAAGATCTTCTATGAGCAGTAGAACACGAAATGTGGCATATGAAGTGTGGGAGTCTGCAGCCTTAATTTCTTGGTTTGGTTCTTTAGGGGCCGAAGTGACCGGGGTGGTGGCCAGGGAGACTCGCTGTACCCAGTCGGTTACTTGGACAAACAAGTACCTGATACCAGCGTTCAAGAGACAGACCGGATCCTGGTGGAGAAGGTATAGAGGTATAGATGTCACTGCAGTCATGGGGCTAGTCCTGACCACAGACCCACTTGTCTCTCCCAGACAGCATACGAATATCTTGCTGTCCATGGTCCTTATACTGAATCTTTGGTAGCTCGGCTGCTTGAGATTAATGTTATGGTAGTTTACATATCAACTCCAAAAATGCTTAATAATTGGAAAAAGTAAAGACATTTGAAACATAAGGCATAATAAAGTAGGTTGAATATTACTTGTTGTTGGCGCCGCCTTCCAGTTGCCTTCGTTTTCTACTCTAATTTCCTTACACCACATAGTCTGTCAGGATATTCTGTTGACTTTACCTTCAAAATAGATTTAAAAATCTTACTTTTTTTGTGTGACAGAGACAGACAGACAGGAAGGGAGAGAGATGAGAAGCATCAGTTCTTCCTTGCGCATCTTAGTTGTTCAATGATTGTTTTCTCATAACGTGCCTTGACAGGGGTGGGGTGGGGAGGGCTCTACAGCAGAGCGAGTGACCCCTTGCTCATGCCAGTGACCTTGGGCTACAAGCTAGCGATCTTTGGGCTCAAGCCAGCAACTATGAGGTCATGTCTATGATCCCACACTCAAGCCAGGGTCGCTCAAGCTGATGAGCCCGTGCTCAAGCTGGATGAGCCGGTGCTCAAACCGGTGACCTTGGGGTTTGGAACCTGGGTCCTCTGTGTCCCTCTCAGATGCTCTATCCACTGTGCCACCACCTGGTCAAGCCAAAATCTTACTTTCTTACTACCTTCACCTATCATCCTGGTCTAAGCCAATACTATTTTTCACCCAGGTGCCTGCAACAGACTAAAAAAAGAAATGAATTCTTTTGAGTTGTGGTTTATTTACAATTAACTGTATTCATTTAAATTGTGATTTCCTGGCCCTGGCTGGTTGGCTCAGCAGTAGAGCTTCGGGCCTGCGTGTGGAAGTCCTGGGTTCGATTCCGGTCAGGGCACACAAGAGAAGTGACCATCTGCTTCTTCACTCCCTCCTCCTTCTTTCTCTTTCTCTCTCTAGCCCCTCCTGCAGCCATGGCTCCAATAGTTTGAGCAAGTTAGCCCGGGCTGCTGAGGATGCTTCCATAGCCTTGCCTCAGGCACTAAAATAGCTCATTTGCCAAGCAACAGAGCAGTGGCCCTAGATGGGCAGAGCATGGTCTCGTAGGGGGCTTGCGGGTGGATCCCAGTCCAGGGCCATGCTGTAGTCTCTCTGCCTCCCACCTCTCAATTAAAAAAAAAAAAAGGTGGTTTCTCAACCTCAGTCCTGTTTGAGTTGAATAATTAATTCTTCATTGTAGGGGCTGTACTGTGCACTGTGGAATGTTTAGCAGCAACCCTGGCCTTAACCATTAGGTGCCAAAGTTCCCTTCCCCAGTTGTAATAATCAAAAACGTCTCCAACGTTACCAGTCTCCAGGGAGACAAGTTGCTCTCCATTGAGAAACACTGATGATGATGATGATGATTTTGATTCTGAGAGTACATTCATTAAAGCTGGGACAGTGTAACAAGGAAGGTCCTAGGATAGAAGAAGCAACAGGAGAGAGACCAGTTGGGCTGCTTTGGCTCTCTAGAAAAGTTACAGGAAAGCAGTGAGCCAAGGCAAGGCTGCTGTCAGCTCACTGGGAAGTCAGAGAAAAGGGAGACTTGGAGACAGGTTGAGGGGATTGGCTGGGGGTGAGCTGTCACTCGATCCCTTGCAAGTCTTGTGAGGTCCCCCAGTCAGGAGATGCACGCCTGTGGGTGAAGAACACGAAGAAGGGAAGGGTGCTACTAGGAGGGAGAGTATATTGAGAAGCAATGATTATTATTATTTCTTTTTAATTTTATTATTTTTATTTTTTCTGAAGTTGGAAACGGAGGCAGTCAGACAGACTCCCACATGTGCCCGACCGGGATCCACCTGGCATGCCCACCAGGGGGCGATGCTCTGCCCATCTGGGCCATTGCTCTGTTGCATTCAGAGCCATTTTAGTGCCTGAGGCAGAGGCCATAGAGCCATCCTCAGCGCCCGGGCCAACTTTGCTCCAATGGAGCCTTGGCTGCAGGAGGGGAAGGGAGAGACAGAGGAAAGAGAGGGGGAGGGGTGGAAAAGCAGATGGGCGCTTCTCCTGTATGCCCTGGTCGGGAATCAAACCCAGGACTCCTGCACGCCAGGCCGACGCTCTACCACTGAGCTAACCGGCCAGGACCTATTTTTCTTTTTTTTTTTTTGAGAGAGAGAAAGGGACAGACAGAAGGGAGAGAGATGAAAAACATCACCTCAGTTTTCATACGTGCCTTGACTGGGGGGCTCCAGCTGAGCCAATGACCCCTTGCTCAAGCCACGACCATGGGGTCATGTCTGTAATCCCAAGCTCAAGCCGGTAACCCTGTGCTCTAGCTGGTGACCTCGGGGTATCAAACCTGGGTTTCAGTGTCCCAGGCTGATGCTCTATCCACTACTCCAGCACCTGGTCAGGTCCATCTCAAGCTTTTTGTACTTATTCTTCCCTTTTCCTGGAATACTCTTCCCCAGCTACCTTTGACTTCTCTCTCATCTCAAATGTTATCTCCTTAATGAAGCCTACCCTCGTGGCACTCCCTATCCTGTTTTCCCACTTTATATTTCTCCATGTCATTCATAAGTACGGTAGAATTTACTGTCTACCGTTTCATTCTTGTAAGCTCCATGGGAGCAGGATTTTGTTTCTCAAGTGCTTAGAACAGTGCCTGCTTTTTCTTTCCTCTCAGCCTTGCTAATGTTCAATACTATATGATCTTGGTTTTTTGAAATTCAAGTGATTTTCACAACATGAAAATGACAGATATTATCATTTCTTTCTTGGTAAGATCATTTTTCATCTTGGTATCAAATTGTAACAATACATGAGAGTAAAAGTATTAAAATGGCCTGATATTAAAGGTAGATTATCATAAAATATATACTTTCTTTAGAACAGTTCTGTTGTATGGATGATTTAAGTATGGCCATTTATTCTTTTAATAGAGTAAACCCAAGTGTATAGTGGCATATTATTTTTATATAGCTTAACTTTGTTAATGGTTTGTTTAGAATTTTTACATTTAGGTTCATGACTGATAGTGAACTTGAACTTTTCTCATAATGTTCTTGTCAGGTTTTGGTACTTATGAGGCCCCATATAATGAGTTGTAGAATGTTCATTTTTATTCTCTGAGTTTAAGATTAGCTTTATATTCTTCGTAAATGTTTAGAATTTGCCAAGAAAGACCATCTGGGCTTGATCACAGATTTAGTTTCTTAAACAGTTACAGGATTATATTTCCAATTTCTTATGCCATTTAGGTAGGTTGTATTTTTTCTAGGAATTGAACCATTTCCTAATATTCATAATATCACTTTAGTATTTGCAAGATTTACAGAGATGTCTTTTTTTATACTGATGTTGAATATTTATTTCCCATCCTTTTTTTCATCAGACTTACCAGTGTTGACCTTATTAATCTTAAAAAAACAAACAAACCCAAACACC
Organism: Saccopteryx leptura; assembly: GCF_036850995.1. Classification (NCBI taxonomy): domain Eukaryota; kingdom Metazoa; phylum Chordata; class Mammalia; order Chiroptera; family Emballonuridae; genus Saccopteryx; species Saccopteryx leptura. The sequence goes on from NC_089508.1 coordinate 88,229,241, forward strand.
TTCCGCTTTCTTGATTTAAAGATCATTTCATTAATTACTGTTCTCATTTTTATTTTCTTCCTTTTCCTTTCCTTGGGTTTGTTCTTTTTCTAACTTATTAAAATAGATGCTTGCCTGACCTGTGGTAGCGCAGTGGATAAAGCGTAGACCTGGAAATGCTGAGGTCGCCAGTTCGAAACCCTGGGCTTGCCTGGTCAAGGCACATATGGGAGTTGATGCTTCCAGCTCCTCCCCACCTTCTCTTTCTGTCTCTCTCTCCTCTCTCTCCCTCTCTATCTCTCTCTCTCCCTTTCTCTCTCCTCTCTAAAATGAATAAAATAAAACAAAAAAAACCCCCTCACTTAAAAAAAAATAGATGCTTAGTTTGTTTTTAGTCCTTTGAATATGTATTTGTTATATATTTTTAAAGTTTTTGCTGTGTCACACAAATGCTAATAATTATTTTGATCAGTTAAAAATATATTTTTCATTATTTAATTCATGAATTATTAAGAATATATTTGTTAATTTCAACTCAAGGGATTTTTTGGTTACCTTTTTGTTATTGATTTCTAGCTTAATTGCATAGTAATCAAAGAACATGCTTTGTTTAATGTGAGTTGTTATTTATACTTTATGGTTCAGCCTGACCTATGGTGGCGCAGTGGATAAAGCGTCAACCTGGAAATGCTGAGGTTGCCGGTTCGAAACCCTGGGGCCTGCCTGGTCAAGGCACATATGGGAGTTGATGCTTCCAGCTCCTCCCTTCTTTCTCTCTCTCTGTCTCTCTCTCCTCTCTAAAATGAATAAATAAAGTTTAAAAAAAACAAAAACAAAAAACCCTCTCGATATACTTTATGGTTCAGCAGGTGGTCAGTTTTGTGAATGTCCCTTTTGTGTTTGAGAAGAATGTGAATTCTGCTGCTGTTCGTGCAATGTTCTATGTCAGTTGGGTTAAGTTTATTAATAATGTCTTTCAATTCTTCTATATCTTGATTTCTTTGTTCTATTAGTTACTGATTGAGCTTTGCTAATTTCCTGCTATGTGGATTTATCTATTTCTTCAGTTGTAAGTAGAACAATGATAGATGCAGAAATACAGGACAGAAGCAGGGAAACCTTTGTTTAGTTAGGGGGAAGTGACACCTGAAGAACCTATAGGGAAAAATTTTAGGTGACATGGAGGCCAGAGGTGGTAGAATTGGTATGTCAGTCAGAGCACAAAATTGAGACTTGTGTTCATCTGACTTTAACATCAGTGATACAATTAATGTGAGACTGAGGGTAGTAATGAGAAGTTACCGTCGTGTCTTTTGTTTTAGCGCTGCTGGGACATTGCCTTGGGTCCCCTCAAACAGATTCCCATGAACCTCTTCATCATGTACATGGCAGGCAATACTATCTCCATCTTTCCTACTATGATGGTGTGTATGATGGCTTGGCGACCCATTCAGGCACTTATGGCCATTTCAGCCAGTAAGTATTCTTGAAGTAATAATCCTTCCCAACGTTTTAAGAGTTAAAGGCAAATTCTTAGGCAGAACCCATATTGGAAATCTCTGGCATGGATCTTGGCTAGTAGCAGGGGTGGAGGGTACCCAGGGTGGGTGATGGTAATGGTGGTGAAATGGAGGAAAAAAACAGTGCTTACCATGGTTATTTGTTCACTTTTAATAGTATTATTTGCTATTTTTACTGTGGGCCTGTTTATATTATTTATACTGTTTTAATATGTGGCCTGATTCATACTTTTTTTAAAAGTTGTTTTGGTTTTGACACTTTGTTATCCCAACAGCTTTCAAGATGCTGGAAAGTTCAAGCCAGAAGTTCCTTCAGGGTTTGGTGTATCTCATTGGGAACCTCATGGGTTTGGCATTGGCTGTTTATAAATGCCAGTCCATGGGACTGTTGCCTACGCATGCATCAGATTGGTTAGCCTTCATTGAACCCCCTGAGGTAAGGCAAAAGGAAAATTAACTTTGGGGCCACTTGTAATGAACAGTAAATAGCTGATCCATTTGATGATGGGGGATTCGAGTTGGTATTAACACCCATTTCTTAAGAAATAAAATCCATTAGGAGTTTGGAAGTTATTTCTTAAGGATAAAATAACTTGTGATTAAAATATTAAGTACTTGATTCAGGAAGTTATTTCAATGCTCATTCCCACTCATCAGTTTACTCTTTCTTGTTTCAGAGGATGGAGTTCAGTGGTGGAGGACTGCTTTTGTGATCCTGAGAAAGAAGCACCTGGTGCCTGTGTATTTGGATCTCATTTACAACCTTCTTTCGCCCTGTGGCTCCTCCTCAGCATAGTCACCCCTAACATTATCACTCGTGCTGAAAAGAACCGAGGCACTCTTTTCTCCATGTGAGGAGGCCCACAGCCTAGAAAGATAATGTACACATCATTATAAACACAAAGAAACTGCATTGCAACCTTTGACCGAAAATAATGTAGAAAACTTTATTTATGTTTCCAGTATAGAGCAAACAGCAAATAAAATCATAACTCTATGTAAACAAAAGAATGGTTGCTGCAAAATCAAGAACCACAGCAGCATCTTCTTTCAATAAATTAAATGGTCAAGAACAGTGCTTTAAAAAATATTGTACACATTTCCCTTAAATCTGTTTTCCTTAATCTTTCACTTCCATTTAACACAAGCTGGGACATAAAAATTCTGTTGGAGACACTTGCGGAGGATGTGAGAGGCTAATGCTGGATTCTGATTATACATGATGAAAAGAAAAATAAACCAGACAAAAAGAGCACATAAATATGCTCCTAGTGTAATTGCTACTTGAATATCCACAATGGATTTTTAACGTTTAGGGGGAATGAGGATTGGAGGAATGGTTGAGGCCACAGGATCTGAGGCAATGGAAGATACAAGTAGTCATCTTCCCCTGCCAAGAGGAAACCAGTACCTGTCAAGTAGATGCTAGAATTCAAACTTCAGCTCTTAAGATAGCTACAGAAGGCAGAGGGGCAGCAATGGAAAATGTATTATTATAACCTGCCCTGATAAAGTCATAGCTAAGACTTAAAAGCTGGATCTTACTCTAAAGGTAGGAGGAGAACTGTCTCTCTTTCCTTCTTAAAACACAGAACCCCTTCCCCTAAGGTGCATTCTTATCTAGTTTTCAGTATTGCTTTATTTGCAGTGATTAAAAGAGACAAGACGCTTTGCAGACAAACAACATAAGCAACACATGGACATGAAATGCTCTAGACAGAGACAAGTTTAAATCTGGCCTCATAACCATTTTCCCATGTAACAGTGATTTTGTTATAGGGGCTGAAGCAGTGGCTGTATTAGTAGCCACTAGTTCCCTTATCCCTTTAAAAGATTCTTATAGAGCTCCAACCACAGAAACCTTTTAAAACTAACCTTAACTTCTGCCCACATTTTATTATATATGGAAAAAATATATATATGTAAATATAATTTTGGCCAGAGGGTGTGTAGAGGAATTCCTGGGCAGGCTGACCTTTAGAGCATGGACCTTTAATATCTTGGGTCTTGTGGAACCTGTTCTATTGCTGGACTCAACAATGGAGGGTTGCAGTGGAAGTTGTAAACAATGCTTCTACCCTCTGCCAGATTAGCAGAATAAAAGATAAAGATTCTGTTGAAAGAAAAAACACAAGGAACATACTGAAATGACCCAGTTTCTTAAGCCACATTGAAGGGTTTTCTTCTCTTTCTGTAAGGGTCAAATGAACAATCTGCTAGCACCTACGTCAGCTTGTTCCATATCCTCTAGGGTAGTCAAAAGCTCCATATTTTACTGGGTAATCAAAAAAGTGGCACTATCAGTCAATAAAGTGAAATTCAAAAGCAGCCATAAATATAGGCAAATAGTTCCTCTAAATAACCTATCCTGTAAAAAATGATTTCACATATTTGAAATAACCACTTAGTCACACAGGGTAATTTCCCTATGCTTGAAAGCCAGTTGTTTTCTGATCAGTAAGTTAGCAAATAAAAAGTTAAGCTCGCATACGTATTTCTGTAACACAATGCTTCTAAAACAAAATAAATAGCAGAAGACAGCTTGGATAATCTCTTGGTTTAGAGTCACATTTCTACAGTCAGAATGAAGAATAAAATTGAAAGGAAAATGCATATATTAACATTTAAGTGATGGCCTCAAGTCTTCACTATGGCTTTAGAAATGAATCCACAGGTTTCTTAGTGAAATAAATTTCTTGAATCAGGACAGTGTCAATTGTATCCAATTTTTAGTGAAGTAGGAAAGCAGAATAACAGCATCTCAGTAACTTTGGCACTATGGAAGGAATATGGCTCTGGAACTTCGAATTCCATTGCTGGGTTTCCCCTTTCAAAGACAAATCTTTTAGGGAAGGTTTTAGCCAGTCTTCCTTGTGTTTGTTCCTGTGATTTTTGACCTGTGCCTACTCACCCAGAGGGCATAAAAGGGAGAAAGAAAGGTGAACCTATTGGTTGGTCAATGTACATTATCATCTCTATTTCTTTTCTTTCCTGTATTTTTTAGATAACAGCTTGTATGTTTTGATCATGTCACAGGTAACCAGATTATATTTCAGTAAATCTTAATAGCTATCTTTAGAATTTCCTTAGTTTGGCCATTTGAAAAGAACCTGAAAGAAATAATTTTTACTCCACTGTTTAAAAACAATTTCCACAGTAACACTGCCTGTATTACAATCTTAACTACAGAGTGGGTTTTGAGAAACAAACAGCTGAAATATACAACAACCCAGTATGTGTACCTAAACTTGGTATTTTGGGGAAAATCTTGTTTTTGAGGAAGAAGTAGAAGTTGCAGCCCATATTTAAATTTTTGTAAATTAGTACCCTAATATAACTTTAGAGTCCTGGAGAAGAGTGGATACACTCAAGAAAATTAGCTAAAAAGGTTTTCATCTTGGCTGGCCATAATGACCTTCACCAGGATGTTATATGCCCCTATTCTTGGCCATGAATTCCTTAGTATGATAGTGTTTCTGTTACCCTCATGGTGCCATCAAAGAACCATGACTTCTGAGACTCATCTTTAATATTTCATATGTACTTGCTTTTTGTCTTCAGTTGAATTTCTAGTGCCCCTTCTGCCAATTCATTTTATTGGTTCAGCTTGTTAAGTCTAACTTGCCTTCAACTGGTACAGACATGGCTTTAGGACTTGACCATTTTTCTAACGTTGAGGGAATATTTGCTTCTGCAAGGACAGCAGATCATCTGGGAGCAAAGAGCAGAACTATTGTTACTTTTCTGCACAAGTACTTGAGGCTCAGCTCATCAAGAGTTCATTCAGGTGATGCGTACAGAACACAGGCCTCTGTGAGAGTGGTAGGAAAGAGCTGGTGCTTCCATGAAGGATGGAAGCCTTTTGGGAAACATGAAGCCAAGCAGAGTCATTCAGGAGTAGATTACGAATAAATGGTGATCACTTCACTGCCACCACCTCGAACAAGGAGAACTCGCTCTAGTCCCTCGGTGAGCACTTCTAGGAACTCCATGTCTTCAGAATTTGTCAAGGAGACAAGCAGAAGAGCACACTTTACAACCTGGTATCATGATCATCAGAGTTTATCTGATTACAAAGGTGTAAAATCAACATGCTTGTTTTAATTATTTAATACTCAGAAATGGGACTACTTTGTGATTCAATTTCACTTTGTGAATCAATCCAGGGATCTAGTCCTTTTGCATATATAATACAGGGCACTTGTTAGATTTTTTTTCTAAATTTTTTTTTAAATAAGCAGAAACCCATAAGTAATGTGTTATTTGTAGCAAAATAAGCAAGAAACCCAAACAAACCAAACAAAAAAACACAGCAGGGCAGGTCATTAAGATTCCTAGAAAGAACCCAAGCAATTTCTTTTTTTTTTTTTTTTTTTTTTTTTTTTTTTTTTTTTCATTTTTCTGAAGCTGGAAACAGGGAGAGACAGTCAGACAGACTCCCGCATGCGCCCGACCGGGATCCACCCGGCACGCCCACCATGGGGCGGCGCTCTGCCCACCAGGGGGCGATGCTCTGCCCATCCTGGGCGTCGCCATATTGCGACCAGAGCCACTCTAGCGCCTGGGGCAGAGGCCGAGGAGCCATCCCCAGCGCCCGGGCCATCTTTGCTCCAATGGAGCCTTGGCTGCGGGAGGGGAAGAGAGAGACAGAGAGGAAAGCGCGGCGGAGGGGTGGAGAAGCAAATGGGTGCTTCTCCTGTGTGCCCTGGCCGGGAATCGAACCAGCAATTTCTAAATAAGTTGCTCAAGTTGAATTTTTCTGCCAGCTTTTTCCTTTTCAAAAAATCTCTTCCTGGCCCTGGCCATTTGGCTCAATGGTAGTGTGTCGACCCAGTGTGTGGATGTCTCGGGTTGGATTCCTGGTCAGAGCACACAAGAGAAGCGACTATCTGCTTCTCTGCCCCTCCCCCTCTCACATCTCTTTCTCTCCTGCACTCCTGCAGCCATGGCTTGATTGGCAGGAGTTGGCTCCATGGCCTCTGCCTCAGGCACTAAAAAAGAGCTTAGTAGCTAAGCAAGGGAGCAAGGGCCCCAGATGGGCAGAGCATCGCCCCTTAGTGGGCTTGCCAGGTGGATCCCAGTCAGGGCACACGCAGGAGTCTGTCTTTCTATATCTCCTCCTCTCACTTGGAAAAGAAGAAGGAAAAAAAATCTCTACCTGCCCTTGCTGGATAGCACAGTTGGTTAGAGCATCATCTGGAAGTGCAGAGGTTGCCGGTTTGACCCCGGGTCGGCACATACAGGAACAGATTGATTGTGTGTGTGTGTGTGTGTGTGTGTGTGTGTCGGCGGCACATACAGGAACAGATTGATGTGTGTGTGTGTGTGTGTGTGTCTCCTCCCCCCCTTCCACTCTCAGTAATACCAATCAATAAAAATTTTTAAGCCTTGACCAGGTGGTGGCACACTGGATAGAGCATCAGACTGGGATGCAGAGGACCCAGGTTCGAAACCCTGAAGTTGCTGACTTGAGTGTGGGCTCACCAGCTTGAGCACGGGGTCACTGGCTTGAGCGTGAGATCATAGACATGACCCCATGGTACCTGGCTTGAGCCCAAAGGTCGCTGGCTTGAAGCCCAAGGTCGCTGGCTTGAGCAAGGGGTCAACTTGCTCTGCTGGAGCCTACTGTTCAAGGCACATATGAGAAAACAATCAATGAACAACTAAGGTGCTGCAACAAAGAATTGATGCTTCTCATCTCTCTCCCTTCCTGCCTGTCTGTCTCTATCTGTTCCTCTCTCTGTCTCTGTCTCACAAAAATAAATAAATAGAAATAAATTAAAAAATCTCTGCTACTGGTGGGAATAGGCCCGTTGATACCACTGAAGTGCTAAAGCAGTGCCATAAAAAAATCCTGGGATCAGAGTATAATAAAAACCTTCATCTCTTTTTCCCCTCAGAGAAGGGTCTACTTCATCTGCTTCTTTCTAACACCATGCAAAAGAAGGAGGCTTTGCAAGTGGGTACAACCTGAAAAGGAAAAAGGATGTGGGTATTCTGTCTCTAAGATTGTCAGAAAGGGTCTTATACAATGTTAGAAGTAATGTTGCAAATATGCCACCTAAAAAGTCACTTTAGGGTTCAGAGAGAACATACGCCCCAACTCTGTAAAAGAAGATTAATTTCACTGCTTTGTAAGATCCTTGTCTAAGACACTTTTTTTTTTTAAGTGAGAGGAGGGGAGATAGTAAGACAGACTCCTGCATGCACCAAGACCAGGATTCACCCGGCAACCCTCTGTCTGGGGCTGATGCTGGAATCAACCAGCTATACTCAGTATGCAGGGCTGATGCTTGAACCAATTGTGCCACTGGCTGCAAGAGGTGAAGAGACAGAGAAGGAAAGGGAGGGGATGAGAAGCAGGTGGTCACTTCTCCTGTGTGCTCTGACTGGGGATTGAATCTGGGATGTCTGCATGCTGGGTTGATGTTCTATCCACTAAGCAAACCGGCCAGGGCTGCCTAAGACTTTTAAAAATCTTCCCTCTTTAAGAGGGGAATTCTGGCACAGACAGTGACTTTACAGGTACCTAGCCATCTCATCTAAAAAACAAGCTAATATTTTCCCTACTGGTAGCTCTACTTTAAAAGGATACAATTTTCATCACCCTCAGGGTTTCGGGGTGGCCCTGGCATATTCAACAAAACCAGCTTTGCTTCATGGGACTTGTTGACTATAACCTCATTGAGCTTCACAGCTGTATGCATTCGTCTCACATTTGACTTGTCCCTGGGGAAGGAAAGGAGAGGGAGGGGGAGAAAGAGAAGTGGTTAAGACAAAGAGAAAACTAGGCACATAGTCAACAACCTTAAAAACCTTGGGGGTATAGGCCCTGGCTGGTTGGCTCAGTGGTAGAGCATCGGCCTGGCGTGCAGGAGTCCCGGGTTTGATTTCCGGCCAGGGCACACAGGACAAGCGCCCATCTGCTTCTCCACCCCTCCCCCTCTCTTCCCTCCCGCAGCCAAGGCTCCATTGGAGCAAAGTTGGCCCGGGTGCTGAGGATGGCTCTGTGGCCTCTGCCTCAGGCACTAGAGTGACTCTGGTCGCAACAGAGCGACGCCCCGGATGGGCAGATCATCGCCCCCTGGTGGGTGTGCCGGGTGGATCCCGGTCGGGCGCATGCGGGAGTCTGTCTGACTGCCTCCCCGTTTCTGGCTTTGGAAAAATACAAAAAAAAAAAAACAACCTTGGGATATAGAGATTTTTTGCTTTGAGTATGAACAATGTAATGAAGAAAATGACTTCCTTATTAAAATATTAGTATCTTGGGTCTACTCATTCTTTGCTTGTTTTATACCAGGGACACAGTATAGAGAAGAAGGATAGTTAGCTGTGTACAATGTTAACTGGTAGCTGATATAAATAGTCAAACAACAGAGAGATGGCTGGATTTGGGGTGAAACGAACAGATTCCATCCTCTGTGACACTGACTAGGATACTACGTTCTGTGATAAGCTTGTGAGTTGGAAAACTTACGGACGCATGTTGAGCAGGTCCTGGAACCCTTCCATTGACTTGGCCTTTTGCCCCCGGGATGCCATGTACTTGTCTTTTGTCCAAGTCATGTGCACCTTCTCCTGATAGGTTTCTGTCTCTTCATCCTCATCAGAGCCAATGCTGGTCAAGCGTAGCATTGAATTCCGGTCTTTCACCAGCTGTGCCTGAGGAAGGCCCAACACAGCTCTGATTCTATACCCAATTTTCTTTCATGCTCCATCTTTCAATTATTTTCAAACAATAATGTGATTATAGTGGGATAACTGACAAAGCAAGCAGGAAAGAATCTGTCATCTTATAAAAACAATACAGACCATCCCTGTCAGTGACAGACTTCATAGGGCCAGGATCAGATCAATGCAACAGGGTCTCACCTCTCTGTCCCGCTCTGTTTTGGAGAGTCGCATGTGCCGGAGCATCTGGGACCTTTGCTCCATCATCAGAGTGCGCTCATAAGTATAAGCTGATATGTCACTGTCATGCTGCCACATTCATCAGAGTGGGCAACAAGCAAAAAGGAGAAAGAAGGGTGAACCACACATTTCCATTTCCACTCACTAAATTAAACCAGGGAGAGTATCACAATATCCACCTAAGTTTCACTCCTATTTTGTTTTGTCATTGAGCTACAGAAACACAATACTGTGGACTGCAGATCAAATCCAGGAGCTCTGATAATCTTTCTCATAATCGAACCATTACTTGTGTTTCCTTAAACCACAAAACACAAACTCTAGCCTTTTTTTAAAAAAAAAAAATACTGGTAGGTTATAAAAAAAAAACCTCTCTGTGATTTTAGCTTAAATATATGAATGAAAATGTAATAAAATTATATTAAGCAGACAAAAACCTGACAAAAATATACTGCTCACAAAAATTAGGGGATATTTTTCAAATGTATATGAAGCAATAAAATATCCCAATTTTTGTGAGCAGAATATAAGGGCTATGTAACAAATAAAGAAGAAAACAAAAATTAAGAAAACCATGGCTTTGGCCAGTTGGCTTAAACAGTGGAGCATCTACCTGGCATGTGGAAGTCCTGGGTTCGATTCCCGGCCAGGGCACACAGGAGAAGTGCCCATCTGCTTCTCCACCCTTCCCCCTCTCTTTTCTCTCTGTGTCTCTCTTCCCCTCCCGCAGCCAAGGCTCCATGGGAACAAAGTTGGCCCAGGTGCTGAGGATGGCTGCATGGCCTCCACCTCAGGTGCTAGAATGGCTCCGGTTGCAACGAAGCAACGTCTGCTGGTGGGCTTGCTGGGTGGATCCCAGTCGGGCACATGCGGGAGTCAGACTCTCTGCCTCCTCACTTCTCACTTCAGAAAAATATATATTAAAAAAAACACCCAACACATATCAAATACTATATACATATTCTACTTGTCTCTATCAATATGTTAGGGTTGTGTTGAACTAAGGGATTAATCCACATTTGCAGTTAAAGAATTTACCAAACCAGAAGAGGTACTAGGAAGACAGGATTGGGGGTGACGGGAACAGAGGGTGGTTTCTTTGATCTCAAAGTCAGCTATCTCACCATCTCCACCACTTCCACCTCAGCCTCAATGCGCAGGTGATACAGGAAGGTGGCCAGGTCCTTCTTCATCTGGATACTGTTATCCTCTAGTTGGGCTACTGTGAAGATCCGTATGCTGCATTTTCGCCACACCTGAGAAAGTGCCATACATACATGGAGAATTTGATGTAGGAAGGCAAAGTGAGTTATTTCTCAAAACACAAGGCATTTTTACCTGGAACACCTTGCTATAGTATCAGAGTATTGGTTCCTAGCTTCCTGCTTGCAACATTATTGTAGTACTAGGCAAAAGCTTGACTAAGAAACACATTAAGTACTATTTTAAAGAGTTCTTAAATTCATTAGGAAAGCGTCTGGCAAAAAAGGCATGTGATACATTAAGAGAGTGCTTTGTTCAGCTAGCATATTGATGGCCCCATACATTCAGACTATATTTATTATTTAAAATTACAGTTTAATTGTCACACATGCATGCACACACACACCCTTGGGTTTCCAAAATTTGAGACCCTGGCCTTTTTTTCTTTTTTTTTTTAAAGAATGTGTTTACTTGTTAGTGTTTTTTCCCAGGCCTCACAGAAAACTTGATCAATTTATGGAATTTCATTAGGAGATAGGTAAATATCAAACTACAAAGAAAATATTTCTCATAAGGTTGAAGTTGGTATGAGGGGACAGCCAAGAATAATCCCAGACTCTTCAATTCTAAGCCCTAACACTATATAAACAAGGAGGAAGAATTTCTCTAATAAATAAGACAAAAGTTAAGAGAGAAAGACTTCTTCAAAAGATGTCTAACACACCTTGTGCTGTTTGAGCAGGAACGGTAAGAGCATGAGCATCCCCCCGTCGTGCACAATCCACCAGACATCAATGTTGCCCTCAGAAAACTGCTCCACGTTGCTGGGAAAGAACGAGATGTTTTTAGCCACTAGCAGGGCCAGATGGGCAGCAGTTGTCACTCGAACTGTTCCTACGGAGAAAAAAGAGAATCAGGATGAGCAGAGAAGCCTTAGGATTGTCCTGCCTCCCACCGTGACAGGAAAGCAAGGATAAGGTCCCTTTACATTTGTTTGAGCAAGGTGTACTATTTATATAGCAGGTTGTTCCCATCAAGTAACAAAAACCACTGAGAAAAAAAAGAAAAGCTAACAGAATTAGATTAAATACCAGGACGTACATTACTAGATATATTCTGTTTACTACATCTCTAAGGGGGGATATGTGAATTTGGGAGATTCTGGAGCTGAAGGACAATGCTTCCAGTTCTTGTGAGAATGCCAATGTGGGAGCTCGCAAATGAAAACTTCCATTTCTGCAATACTTCCTAAGATAAGACTTGACAGAGATCAACACTCACAAACATAATGTAAAGCTGGGGGGGTGCATAGAATTAGGTGATTACTACTAGTAGCTACTTAGGTGCCCTTATAAGACTATGCTTAAGCAATGGCATGGTCTCTACTCAGGGGGGTAGGGGATGGGGCTGGGGTAACAGGGATTTAACTATACCCCCTATTGGGACCCTTGAGATAGTATGAGAAATAAATGTTTGTACCAATAAAAGTCTTCCAAGCTCGAGCATCTTCACTTTGGCGCCAGCCATTAGGCCATCCCATCACCACTGTGTTGTGCTTCATGCCTCCAAGGCCGCATGACTGGATGAGGTGGGAAATGCCCTCTTTCAGCTTGGCGGCCACCACCAGCTGGCTGAATCCTTTCACCTTCTCTGCCTCCATGAGGTGCTTTATGGTCTGAAAGAGAGACAGAACTTCAGCACTGAATTGCTTCGTCCTGGACCTTTCAACTTCTTACTCCTTCTCTAATTCCCTCCCTCTTTCCAGTCTGCCTGCAACTGTATCTCCCATAGAAAAGTCCAAAGAGTTCAATTTATCCCATTGAAATTTCATGATCCTTTGTCTTTTGCACTTTCCAAGTGCTTAATATATCTAGGTGGTTGTCTACATGTAGTTCCTCTGCCTTTTTCTCTATTCTACTTTTTTTTTCTTTGTAACATACCCCCAAAATTGAGAAATAGGGATCTTCACAAAATGAATAGTCGATATTCTTTTTTGATTGACCAAGATGAATATGATCTTCCTTCCTCAGTCAGGCATGCCCTGACTCATATTACTAGAAACTTAATCTGATAATTCAGTTTTGCTTGAGAATTTTCTCAGGTATGTTTTCTTTTTTGTCTCTCCTATTTCCATATTCTTTTTTATATTTTAATGATTATTGATGACATTTATATTTGCTTTATTATTCTTTTATTTATTCAAACCAATTTGGACATGTTTTTCATTTAATCTTACTCTACCCTCTTGGTGGAAAGGTGAAGGGAATAATGATATGGAAAATGGAAATGATTTTCCCAAGATTAAGTTAGTGGTATAGCTAGGATATTATAGTTTTTATACAGTTTTTAGGGTTTCAAAGAATTCTAAAATAAAATCCAATAAAAATTTTGAAATATATATATAATTGGAAATGTGTCCAAACATAGGCTTAGTTCTATCACTTATAAGAAGTATTAGAGTGAAAACTATTTTCTTCTTCAGGGAGAACTTCAATATTTAGTTAATCAGAAGTAGCAGAGAAATCTTGCTTATGATACAATGTAGACTAGCAAAGAAGAAGAAAAGTTGCTCTTTGCTTCTTGTAGTCAAAAGATTGAGAAAAATCATCCCCATACTTGGAAGGGTAGATTTATTTACGACTGCTCTCAGGGCTGAGACAATGTGTGGAGTCTTCTGGAAATAGTGCTTAGCCTTGATACCCTTATAGTTCAGTGATGCTTTAAATAGGAAGGAAGGCGCCCTGGCCGGTTGGCTCAGTGGTAGAGCGTCGGCCTGGCGTGCAGAAGTCCCGGGTTTGATTCCCGGACAGGGCACACAGGAGAGGCGCCCATCTGCTTCTCCACCCCTCCCCCTCTCCTTCCTCTCTGTCTCTCTCTTCCCCTCCCACAGCGAGGCTCCATTGGAGCAAAGATGGCCCGGGCACTGGGGATGGCTCCTTGGCCTCTGCCCCAGGCGCTGGAGTGGCTCTGGTCACGACAGAGCGTCGCCCCAGAGGGGCAGAGCATCACCCCCTGGTGGGCAGAGTGTCGCCCCCTGGTGGGTGTGCCGGGTGGATCCCGGTCGGGCACATGCGGGAGTCTGTCTGACTGTCTATCCCTGTTTCCAGCTTCAGAAAAATAAAAAAAATAAATAAAAAAAATAAATAAATAAATAGGAAGGAAGGCTACATTACTATCTTTTGGCTTATCTTATTATTTGGGAGAATATGATTGTTCAAAGCCATCCTGCAAAGGGAAATCTAGATTACTCAGGAAAGGGAGTAACTTGGATCTATGAGGTCTTACTACTTAACATCACAAAACCATAAGCTAAATTCCACTGAGCTAATAAGCCTTGACTCTTACCTGTTCAGCAGCTAAAGCTTCACCATAGTTCTCCAGGAAGTTCCCCACAATGACAGAGCCCACAATTGTGAGACCCTTTCCTGCTTTAAGCTGTGAAGCAAAGGTGAGGAGGCGAGGATGCTTGACGTGTAAGTCTTCATCCAGTTTCAGCAACACAAGCAACTGAGGCCTGTAAAGAAATTGTTGGGGAAGTGGGGGACGCGGGTGTGGGTGAAAACAGAATGGCAGTTCTACCCCTTAATTCTTGAGATCTGTATCAAGTATATACTTTGACAGAAGGAAGAGATTAGCAGGAATGATAAGAGTATAGAATTGTTTTTAATCCTTCCAGTATTATCTCAAATTGATCAATCTTCAAGGAAGAATAAAAATGGTAGAAACTTAAATCAGAAAAAACATAAAGAAAAGTAATAAAAAAAATCAAGGATTTGAAACATGAAGAAAAAAGAATAAAGAAATACAAGATTTGGGACAGTTCAAAACAGGTCCATTATACCAATTCCTTGAGCCATGTGATTTCCTTATCCTGTAATCAATGATACACACATTTCTGGGTGTAGCTATGTGCCAAACACTACTAAAACTCTGTTAATTTTCTTTCTTTTTTTTTAAAGTCTTGTTTATATATATATATATTTTTTTTTTTTTTTTTACTGAGGTAACTGGTTAATAACATTATAATTCAGTATCTGTATATGCTATTACATGCTCACCACCAAAGTCTAGTTTCTATCCATTACCATATATTTGGCCCCTTTAACCCACTTTGCCCTGCCCCACCCCTTCGTCACCTCCAGTTTTTAGTGTGCGGAGGGCCTTCCTCCAGCCGAAGCAAAGCAAACCGGGCTGCACTGAGGGATAACCCCCGGATACCATCACCCCATTCTTTCTCAGCTCTGGGAAGAAGGAGAAAGGAGAAAAGAACAGGAACAGATTTAAACTAGAGCAAGTACAATTTCAAAAAATAACATTTATTTTTTCTGAATCTAAAAGTAACATATACACAAGGCAGAAGATTAAAACTATTAATGAGTTCTGTAGTGCTCTTTACCAACATCATGAACTCACTGTAAGCAGATCACCACTACTGTTCATCAACACACAGCACTAAAAACAGTTCAGAATAATGGCTGGACGGGTCACTTACTTGTCCATCTATGTACTACTCAAAATAAATTATGTAAAGTAGCAATTTGAATTATGAAATTAACACAGACCCAAAGTTTATTTTGAAAATAATGGAAAAAAGTAAAATTCAATGTAAATTTGTGAATCACTGTTATTTACACACATTTCTGTGTGTAGCTTCCTGAATTGCCAATTGTTGGAAGTTATTAGTCAAGTCTTAGTTGTTACGAAGTTATTTAGGACTAACTTCTTTTTCAATTCAGAGAACTCCCTTGACAGAGGTCTTTATATCTATGTTATACTTTGTTTAATACTCATTACTATTTGGATATGTGCTTTTAGTTATTTTTCCATCACTTCATTCATACTTTCTCAACAGGTTTCCCTTGTAATTAAAAGCTGTGTCTATAGGATGGTTAAGAGAATCAGCAGGGGTTGATTCCTAATGCAATTTTCTTTGGGTTGACTTGAACTAGTTAGTTTTGATACTTTTAGCAGTGATCAAGGTCAAATCGACACTCACCCTTGGTACTCAATGTACTTGTAGATCATACCAGCTATTATCATAGCTACGATGGCATAATACCAGGAAGAAATGAACATCAGCGCTAGACAGACACTCATTCCCATGAAAGAGAGGGCCCTAGAAAATTAAAAACAAAAACACAAACACAAAAGTGTTCTAAGTAGCTCAAAAAGAAGTCTGTGCTAGAGGTGCTTTTTATTTTTAATTTTTTTCATTTACTTATTGATTTTAGAGAGAGAGGAAAGGAGAGAGAGAGAACAGTGATTTGTTATGCTGTTTGTTTATGCACTCATTGGTTGATTCTTGTATGTGCCTTGACCAGGAATGGAACCTGCAACCTTGGTGTTTCCAGATAATGCTCTAACCAACTGAGCTACCTGGCCAGGGCCTGGAGGTGCTTTTTAACCCTTTGAGCGTGAGTTTTTTTCATGCTCGCTGACTCCTAGGAGTGAGTTTCTTTTCAAAAAATGAAATTAGTTCCAGTTACAGTTTTATTAACTTAAAATCATGTTTGATAACCAATTTATGGAAACAAGAAGTACATTTGCCTTTTTTTTAATGTTGCTTTACACATTTTTAAAATAAAAATTTTTGTACGATCGTACTCTGGATGGTCAGGAGGCACGAGGACATACACGAACGTTCATACTACTCAAAGGGTTAAACTGTGGCAAGATATTATTTTTTTAAACAAACCAAAAAAAACACACAAAAACAAAACAAAACCCTAACTTGTGTAAAATGCAATAACAATGAATTAGACAACTATATTTACTGAAGTTTTTCTGTGTAATTTCTTAGCTCTATAATTGGTTTCAAAGAATAAATAGGAGAGCTGTTAATCTGGAGAAGATTAAGATCTAATGAAAATATAGGGGAGTAAGAGAAAGAGAAAACACAAAAGCAAAATAGTAAAAAAGTTCATAATGAACTTTTAACTAAAGTTAAAGCTAGGAGGAGGATTAGAGGTGTTAAGATTGTTGAAGATCTAAGTTTTTGTCAGATAAAGGTCACATGAATGCCTACTGGTAATTGAAGCAGAGAAGGGTCAAGGAGAAAGAGGAATGTAGCAACAGGTACATACAGGATATATTAAAGAACTTTTAGCTATGAAAAAAAAAGAAATGGGAAAGAAATGGGGTGGTGGCTAAAAACATGATGGCTCCCTTAGCACTGAGGAGTCTTGAACATGATAGCAGCAGATGCAGCAACATTTCACTGCGAGCTTTACTGTGCGATAAGCACTTGAGAGTAACTCAAAGCAACCCTATGAAAAACATCCCTAGGAGACAGGTAACACTAGTTTATAAATAAGTAAAATAAAATTTTTGTGGTTATGTGCTTTGTTGAAGGTTACAAAGCTAGGAAATAGTAAAGCTGACATTTCAAGTTAGCCAATAAGGATCAAGTTAGTACAGTTAAAAGTGTGAACTTTCAACTGTACTAAATGAAATTGTCATAAGGAAGAGAGTTTGAGGATAATAATGATGAGAACACTAGAGCACAGACAGAAAACAATGAAGTCCACTGCTTAGCCAAGAGTGAAATGGGAAAAGAGACATACAAAGGGAAAGTGGTTTTAACCTGAAGAATGTAGCAGGATGAACATATTTATTTCATAATTTTGACCTTTATTCTTAAGTGGGTGTTATCAATTATTATAAAGCAATATATAAAAAACATGGTAGTAGGTTGGGAATTTAGGTGAGCATTAAAAGTTGAACTAGCTGGCCAAGAAAAAACTTGGAACTAGCTGGCCAAAAAAGTTTGGTCCCAAACTTCCTGGTTTCCTAAATTCAATGATAGGCTCTCTCCAAATGTGAGGGTGTGGGGGGAAGAAGAAGGACAGAAGACTCACCAGTGGTAATAGCGGAACCGGGGTCTCCAGTTGGGTGTTCGAAGTAACGTTTGCAAGGCACATGCCAAGTTCACAAAGAGGTAACACATGAGAAAAAACCTGGCAGAGTGAAAAGTAAAAGGAATGATTCTTCAAGGGCTATTTTAAATAACCCGGATCTTTGCTGAATTGAAACCTTTGTCCTAACCCACTAGCCTTTGATTAAGATAGGAAGTAGAGAAATGTAAACTTTTTTCCTACAAAGCTGCTCACTCACCTGTGTTCTCTCTTGGCGATGATACAAATATTCCTCACCCAGATATTATTCGCTACTCATCCTGGTCTCAAATTCACTTATCAAGTCCGATGGATTGTACATATTTAAAAATCTCTAACACTATCACCTTAGTTTAGGACCTAATTGCTTCTTTGCTAGATTAGTTAAATAAGCTTCCAACTGGCACTCCTAGCTTAATTTTAGCTTCCTTCTGTCTTTTGTATCAAATTGATGATTCTAAAACATAAATAATCATTTTGTTCTCAAAGTATTACCATTCTTCCAGGTAAAAGTTCTAGGTACTTTGTGATCTGGCTCTACCTGCTTCTCTGGTCTGCTGCTTCCCAACACGCACCCTCCACTAACTGCTTTCAGTTCCCCGGATGTTCTGCATTATTTTATCCCTCAATTTCTTAACACACATGTTCTGCCTGGAATATCTTTTACCCCTTTGTTACTTAGCAAATAGCTTATCTTCCTTCAGGATACAAATGTCACTTCCTCTAGAACACCTTTCTTGATTCTCAGTCCGTTTAGATGCCTCACTTAAGAGCCCTTCTAGCACTCAGCGTGCACCTTTACCACAGTCTTCACCACACTGTACAGGGATCATTGCTTCCTTCACCTACGCATTCCAAGTATAGTGCCCAGTGCTATGTAGGTATAAGTCATGAATAAGTCCCAGCTGAATGAATACAAGCTAACAGTGAGAGTAAATGCTACTACCAACTGATAACAATCAGACATGAAAGCAAAGAGCCTCTGAAGTTACATAGGAAGAAACCATGACAATTAGCTATACTTTCATGTAAATATTTATCGCGAAAATACTTATTATTTAGGTGAAGTTACACCTGTAATTTGCTCAATCTGTTATCACTACTGTTATATGCCTGATGGAAATCAACATATATTTTACATTACATAAGCAAGAGTAGTGAAGCCAATAAATGGCTCTTACATGGAAAGAATTGGGGCCACAAGATCCAGAGAAGCGATCAGGATTCCCAGCTCTGCAATGGCAGCAGTCAGAAGTAAAGCCCAGGTAGGCTCGCCGTTGGCTTTGCTGTGACCAAAAACCTGTACAGAGAAGGGAAACATCAGACAATGGAGTGTGGGGAGTGTTTGAGTCAATGCTACAGTTTTAGATATCCAAAAATAATAGTCTTACAACTGTACTATCTTTTTATTTCTATTTTTTCTTTTTTTATTTATTGATATTTCGAGAGAGGAGACAGAGAGATAGGAAAGAGAAAGAGGGGAAGAAGCAGGAAGCAGTACTAGTTGTTTCCCACATGTGCCTTGACTGGGCAAGGCAGGGGTTTCAAACTGGTGACCTCAGTGTTCCAGCTTGACGCTTTGTCCACTGCGCCACCACTGGTCAGGCAATTTTACCACCATTACTCAACTTACATATAAACTTATGCTATAGATTTACAGCCTTATACTAAAAACCCACATATATATATTTTTTTTATTCATTTTAGAGAGGAGGGAGAGACAGAGGAGAGACAGAAGGGGGGGAGGAGCTGGAAGCATCAACTCCCATATATGCCTTGACCAGGCAAGCCCAGGGTTTCGAACCAGTGACCTCAGCATTTCCAGGTCACTTTATCCACTGCGCCACCACAGGTCAGGCCACATATCTTCATAATATATGATCTAGTAATTTCTAAGCCTAAAAGACCACACTGCTTCTCATAAGACCTGAGGAAAAAGGCAAGCGGAGACAAGAAAGGGTGACTCACCCTCAGAAAGGGTATGATGTTATCCTTTGCAATAGCCTGCAGCAGCCGCGGCGCACCTGTGAGACTCTGAAGTCCAGCCCCACATGTTGAGAAGAAGGAGCCAATAAGGATCACCCATGGGGATGGCCAAGATAAGGTGCCTACCACCAGATTACCCTTCACAGCATCCCCAAACCTGAGGGAGAAATAAGAGTGAGGAAGTTTAATGTGGAAATAACTTTAGACTGTTTGGTGCAAGAGGCCTAGCTCTTGGTCTGTCTTGGCATTCGGCATGCCTTCCTCACTAAGCCTAATGATTTCTAGCTTTTTGATTTAAAAATGAGAAACGTGAGACACTTTCTTTCACTTAAAAACATAGAGGTCATTGTAGGGTACTGTCTGGCCCAATTTCAATATTGTTGTGTCTCAGGGAATGGGGAAGCCTGAGGAGGGGAGGGAGAGAGACGGGGGAACTGCAGTCAGAGGAGCAGTGAGAACAGATAGAACATTTATTAAGTTTACAGTCTTACATGGGCATGGTTTGTAGTGCCCCAAAACAATTACAATAGTAACATCAAAAATCACTAATCACAGATCACCATAACATATATAATTTAAAAGTTTGAAATACTATGAGAATTACAGAAATGTAAGAGACACAAAGTAAGCAAATGCTATTGGAAAAATGGCACTGATAGACTTGCTAGATATATTGTTGCCATAAACCTTTAATTTGTAAAAAAACTCAGTCTCTGTGAAGTGCTATAAAATTAGGTATGCCTGTATTAGTGTTCCTGTTCTCAAAGAACTCAATCTAGTAGGGGAGAGAGATATGAAAAAAAGCTGCAATATAGTATGGTGACTGCAATAATACAGCATGTTCAATACAGTGGTTGAACAAAGGGAGGGGTGGTTATCCCAGTTTGGATGAGTCTGGGATGCTTCACAGGATAGGAGATTCTTAGTTTATTTACTTTTAAAGAAATGATGTCAGAGTAATGGCGGCATGAGAGATACTCCTGATATCTTCACTTGAAATTTCAACAAATTGAACAACTATAGTGCAGTGAAGGAATCCCAGCTGGGCTTGCAGGCATGCCTGAAAGATCTGTGTATCACATGGGCTAAAGGTGGGATGGGGTGAAAAGGGGGGTGGGAGATAATACACAATCATCATTGGCTTCGGAGAGGAGACAAACCCAGGGTTTTTTGTCTGTTTTTAAATTTTTTTTAATTTATTCATTTTAGAGAGGAGCGAGAAAGACAGAGAGAGAGAAGAGGGAGGAGCAGGAAGCATCAACTCCCATATGTGCCTTGACCAGACAAGTGCAGGGTTTCGAACCAGTGACCTCAGCGTTCCAGGTCAACACTTTATCCACTGCGCCACCCCAGGTCAGGCCAAACCCGGGTTTTTTTATTCTCTGCCACACTAGGGAGGAGGGGAACTCAGGCTGTTTGGAATTTGTCTGAAGGGTATGGAGAAGGGAACCTAGAATGACTGGGTCTCCTTCTGCCAGGAAGAGTGGTAAGATAGAGGGGCAGAGAAACCAAAGTGGCCAGAGCACAGGGTCATGGCCAGTGTTCCTGCAGTCTGCCTGCAGTCTGCACTCAGCAGACACAGAGAAAGCTAAGGTGTGGCTCCCAGCCTTCCAGATACTGCCTCCCTCACCTCACAGTATGAAGAGTGGCAGAGACAAACCCCACAGCTAGCTCTCCAAACCCACTCTCCCCTAAAGAACAGAGGTGGTCCCTGTTTGGTCTCCAGGTCTGTGGAAACAAGGGGAGGAGCACCCAGAAGCTTGAGATTGTCATTGCTAGAGCCATAATGCTGAAGTCGTAAAGCCCCCATAACACGCCCCACCCACCAACATGACTGGCCCTGCCTACATCATTTCCACAGCAACACCTCAGTGGAGGACAGCCAGGAGTTTCACAGAGCTAAAACTTATAATAATACAGCAACACCTACTGGAAGAAACCTCTCAAAACCGAAATTTATCTTTCATGTATTTTCTTCATTTTTTTCCTTTTTCTTTCTTATTTTTTTTCTCTTCTCTCTTTTGGATTTTGTTTTCTTTAATTTTTATATATTTTATTCTTATTTTCTTTCTGGGTGTTTTTTATTTATTTTTTTGGTTTTCAATCTTTTTTTTCTGAGGTTTTTCTTCTTGGCATAATTTTTAAATTTTTTATTACATTGTTTTAATTTTTCTTTTTTTTTTAAAGTTTTTTTTATGTTAGGGTTCTTAACACCACCACTTTCAAATGATATCAAGGAAGAAGAAATCGAATACCATGGCTACGTAAGACAAAGATGTAGTTCAGAAAGAAAATAAAAAATCCCTAGGAAAAAAATCTCAATCACATGGAAACCTTGGAGTTAAATGATAAAGAATTCACAATTGAAGTTCTGAAAATACTCAACAAGGGGCAAGAAGACACCAAGAGGCAACTTAATGAGCTCAGAAAACAAAATGAACACCTTACCAAGGAGATTGAAACTTTAAAAACAGAGATGAAGAATTCAATACATAAAATGAAAACTGAGGGAGCAAGTTTGGCTAATAGAACAAGACAGATAGAGGAAAGGATCAGTGACATTGAAGGCAGGCAACTAGAGATGCTACAGAGAGAAGAGGAGAGAGACTTGTGAATTAAAAAAACTGAGAGCTCTACAAGAATTGTCTGACTTCATCAGAAAGAGCAATATAAGAATGGGTATATCAGAAGAAGAGAGGGAGAAGGGAATGGAGAGCCTATTCAAACAAATAATGGATGTGAATTTACCAACCCTATGGAAAGAGTTAGAGCCTCGAATCCAAGAAGCAAACGGAACACTGAGTTACATCAACCCAAACAGACCTACTCCAAGGCACACCATAATAAAATTGTCAAAAAACAATGACAGAGAAAGAATCCTCAAGGCAGCTAGGGAAAAGAACATAACATATAAAGGAAAGCCCATTAGGTTATCATCAGACTTCTCAGCAGACACTCTACAAGCCAGAAGAGAGTGAACCCAAACATTCAAAGTACTGAAAGAGAGGAGTTCCCATCAAAGTTATCCTTCAAATATGAAGGAGAAATAAAAACTTTTATAGACATAGAGAAGCTGAGGGAATTTATCACCAGAAAACCCCCACTACAGGAAATACTAAAGGAGGTTATCTGACCAGACACAAAGAACAAAACAAATCAAAACTACAAATAAAAGTTCTAACAAGGTCACAATAAAAAATAATCTGTGCCAACAATAAACATAAAAGGGGAGAGGATAAAGATAAGCAGTAGCAAAGGAGGATGAACTGCAGGAGCACTCATAAGACAAAGTTTACTCTTAGAGGATGAATGTAAATTAGGCGGGGGGGGGGGGGGGGGAATAACCCATCCTAAGAAAGGAAACCACAGAAATGTGTGAATAAGTGGAGATCTGAAACAAGGTACATTTAAGCTATGGAGCACAGGGAGTTTATGATGAATGACAGTAGGTGAAATTAGAAAAAGGTAGACAGGGCTTGATCAAAGTAATAATAGGTCTTAAATGGGCATTGACAGGTCCTGAAGCAGGAAGGTTAGTATGATCAAATTTCATGTTGTAGGAAAATCATTCTGGTGGCAGCATGGAAGGAGGATTGTTAGAAGCTGGTACAACTGAAAAGGTAATTAAGATCCTGAAGCCCTGTACAAAGTGATGGGGATAAAGAACAGTGGAATGAATGAGATCTATTAAGGTGAAAGGTGGAATTTATAGAGCTTAGAAACCAATTGGATGAGGGAATTAATGGAAAAAGTCTAGGATGACACTGAGGTTTCTGTGAAAGTGGTGAAGGGTGAGGCTATTAATCCCCCAAGATGGGGAAAATGAGAACAGATACAGCAGATTCCAGGGAAAAGTTTTTCTAGAATTTTTTTGCAAAAACATATTTTATACTCATAAGTGAGAAGAAAGGAAAAACATTTTCATGAAGGATACAAAGAGAGTAAGTTTCAGCTTTTATTTAGAATGGCAAATAGATACACACTTATGTCTTAGAGGAGATGCTATAGACAACTGAATGCTTTTTTTTAAAATTTTTGTTTGTTTTTGTATTTTCCAAAATTAGAAGCGAGGGAGAGGCAAACAGACTTCCTCCCACATGTGCTCGATTGGGATCCACCCAGCATGCCCACCTGGGGGTGATGCTCTGCCCATCTGGGGCGTTGTTCCATTGCTACCGGAGCTGCTCTAGTACCTGAGGTCGAGGCTATGGAGCCATCCTCAGTGCCCGGGTAAACTTTGCTCCAATGGAGCCTTGGCTGCGGGAGGGGAAGAGAGAGACAGAGAGGAAGGAGAGGGGGAGGGGTAGAGAAACAGATGGGCGCTTCTCCTGTGTGCCCTGACCAGTGAATGCTTTTTTTTTTTTTGGTTTGTTTTTACTTGCCTTACTTTACTTTTGGTCTTGGTTTTCCAAAAGCTCTTAATGTACAGGAAAGTCATTATTATTCAGACAAATTCACTATTTCATTGAGAGCTATATTCATTGTATGTCACATATTTAGAACATAATGACCCTTATAATTCACTAATCTTTTTGGGAACTATATACTGTACATATATTTCCTAATTGTTAGTTATAATAGGTACCTCAGATTGAGTTTTCAGTCTTGGAACTATGTGGAATGATCAGATATTAATAGAAGATAGACACATAATTATTACAAAGAAATCAACTACTCACTTGTCTCTGAGAACAACGCCTTCAATACATGCACCAAAAAGGACAACATTGCTTAAATCTACCATATTGAGAGTCAAGGAAACTGAAGTTCACTCTCTAAGATGAGACAAAGTAGACATTTAAGATATATACAAATACATATGTGTGTGTGTATTTTCTTTTTTTTAGGTGACAAAAGGGGAGATAGTGAGGCAGATTCTCATATGCACCCTGACTGGAATCCACCCAGCAACCCCTTTAGGTCCAATGCTCAATATAGAGCTATTTTTAGCACCTGAGGCTGACGCTTGGACCACCTGAATTATCCTTAGTGCCAAGGGCCATGCTTGAACCAATCGAGTCACTGGCTGTGGGAGGGTAAAATGGAGAGAAGGGGGAAAGTGAGGGGAAGAGAAGATGGTTGCTTCTCCTCTGTGCCCTGACTGGGAATTGAACCTGGGATGTCCATACACAGGGTTGATGCTCTATCCACTGAGCCACTGGCCAGGACCAAGATATTTCTCCTATCAGTAAAATGAGTTGTTACATTTACTATTCTTATAAATCCTTTCCTGAATTTTAAAGATGAGGTGGGCAGACTATCTGGTGAAAAGTGATGTTGTAGAAAGCAACTATATTACGAGTATAAAAACACTGATCACCCTAGTTCCTCTAGATGTTCCTATGACTAAGACTCAGGCTGGATCCATGAAAAGGATACACACAAAGGAGGTGGTCAGGATGGCGAGGATAGTGCCAATAGGAATGGATTTTTGAGCATCTTTCAGATCTCCAGATCTGTTTGATCCAGCCATAATACCTTTAGAGAAGGAAAAGAACAAGTTAACTTATTGAGTTCCTGGACACTTCTATAGTCACACTAATACAGACACAAATCAAGAAACCCTCAGAATATAATTCTGTCACCTGAGAAAAATCACACCTGTGCCTGATAGCTTCTAAAATAGACAACAAACTAAATGCTTACCTGTGACAGAGGGAAAGAAGATCCCCACCAGAAGAGTAAAGGAGGTGGTAATGTCAACAAAGACGTATTCATGGTCGTAGCTGCCTAGAACGTCAGAAGATTTGGCTGAGGGCTTTTCAATGATCTCTCCTTTTGGTAGATAATTACTCCAAAGATTCTCTGCAGTGGGGAAAAAAGGGGAATAAAAAACAGCAGTAAGAAAAGATGATAATTAGATAATTTTTCTATCTAAATGTCCTTCTAAATCAGATTCCTCATTTATGTAGTTTTTAAAGGTATGTTTGTTTCTACATGAGCACAGAAATATGCACATGTATATCGTACCATAAAGCACACATAAGTGAAAAACCCTTTTCATTTGGTTCAAAAATAATTTGACAAAATGCTTTGCTAAACACAAGTCAAGTTTACTAATGCAAATTAGGAAAATTTAAACAGACTAAAGCTAAATGCTTTGCAAAGCCTGTTATTTTTTTTTTAGTAGTCATCAATGCTGTTTCTTAGGGTAATCTTGTTTATGTGCAAAGAAATTTGTGGAACAAACCAGTAAGTCACAAGGGAAAAATTGCAGAAGTTAAGTCAGGAAAACACACAATGTGGATGTAGTGACATTAAAATAGTTATATTCCGTCATTGCAGGAGGAACATTAACAATTTTACAATAATATAAATAACATTTTATTAGCTTATTCTAGGTTAAAAAGTGATTTGCTCAGCTCTGCTCTCAAAAGGAGGTAGTAATTTTTAGCAGACAAAACTGTTGAGTCCCGCAAAAGAATATTTTCACTTATAGAAAAGCAGAAAGACATTGAATTAAGAACTGTGTGCTGAACTTCAGGGAGAAGTGATAACTGGCAGTGAGTCTTCATGGACTAAAGAACAGTCTAAGACAGCGGTTCTCAACCTGTGGGTCGCGACCCGGACGGGCGGGAGTCGAACGACCAAACCACAGGGGTCGCCTAAAGCCATATGTATTTTCTGATGGCTTTAGGTGACCCCTGTGGTTTGGTCCTTCGACCCCCACGGGGGTCGCGACCCACAGGTTGAGAACCACTGGTCTAAGATGACAAAGCCCATTTTCCTCAGAGAAAAAGGAAAAACCTGTCCAAAAACCTCCCAACTTACCTTTAATGACACCACTAGCCAATCCAGGAATGCCCTGGATCAAAGTGACATTATTGTGAACAAAGTATTCATCACAGGTGGCATTGAAAAAGTGACTTGAGTTACAGAATAGGCCCCATAACTTTGATGGGACTGTTGTGTTGTTCATTTCGTTGGTCTTAGAGCATTCGCTGACATTGTCAATGTGTCTTGATGAGAGTGTACGGTTACCCAGCATGCAGACCCTAAGTAAAAACAAACAGGGAGACAAATGAAGCAAAGGGAAACAAAATTTTAAAAGAAAATAGGTTAGCTTGGCCTGTGGTGGCACAGTGGATGGAGTGTCAACCTGAAATGCTAAGGTCACCAGTTTGAAACCTGGCCTTGCCTGGTCAAGGCACATACAATGAGCAACCAATGAACAGCTGAGGTAAGGCAATTATGAGCTGATACTTCTTGCCCTCCACCTCTCTGTAAAATCAATAAATAAAATCTTTAAAAGAAAAAAAAAGTTTATAAATGGGTTATTAAATAATAAATAGGTTAATAAAGGAAAATAATTCATTTATAAGAGCTTCACTGTCATGGATGGGCAAGAAACTATTGACCAGCTCTGTAAACAGTGACTTACATTTTCTGCCAATTTAATTATGATAGCAGTCTTACAAAATAGGTATTATTTTGATTTTGTGGATGGAGGAACTGAAGTTAGGGAGACAAAGTAGCCTTCATGAGGTCACACTGATGGGAGGTGACAGTGACAGAATTCAAATAGAAGTGTCTGAATACACTGCTGACTCATCTTCCAAAACTTCTAGGTTATTAACCAATTGTTAGGTCTAAAAGAATCTTGGGTCCTTTTGTTCTTACAAAAAAAAATATTTCCTCTAATTTTATTTTCAGCTTAAAAAAGCTAAAGGTCAAACCTCTGGCTACTGTTTGGAGGAGTATAGCTTGGCTAGAATTAAAAAGCACATCTCTCTGTAGCCTAACAGACAACTGTATTTATTTATTTATTTATTTTTTTGCATTTTCTTTTGCATTTTTCTGAAGCTGGAAACAGGGAGAGACAGTCAGACAGACTCCCGCATGCTCCCGACCGGGATCCACCCGGCACGCCCACCATGGGGCGACGCTCTGCCCATCCTGGGCGTCGTCATGTTGTGACCTGAGCCACTCTAGCGCCTGAGGCAGAGGCCACAGAGCCATCCCCAGAGCCCGGCCATTTTTGCTCCAATGGAACCTTGGCTGCGGGAGGGGAAGAGAGAGACAGAGAGGAAGGCGCGGCGGAGGGGTGGAGAAGCAAATGGGCGCTTCTCCTGTGTGCCCTGGCCAGGAATCGAACCCGGGTCCTCCACACGCTAGGCCGACGCTCTACCACTGAGCCAACCGGCCAGGGCCGACAACTGTATTTAAAGATATACAAATATTCATTGCTTATTTTATTTTTTCTTTAACCTGGAGATACAAATATGAACAAAGGAATAATATACTCCCAGTTAAAATACCTTTCAAGAGGAATAAAGCAACTTTTAAAATATGCAAAATGATAGCATGCACACACATTGTACCATGAACCATGTACCCACTGCTCAACTTCAACAACTTTCAACATTTCCCAACTTTGTTTCATGCATTCCTCTAGGTTTCTGTCTTGTTTTGTTGGATATTTTAAAGAAAATACCACATATTTTGACCTTTTATGCACCAAAAAAGATAAGTATCAAACGAGAACTAGAGGCAAAATGAAATTTCCCAAGTCAAGGTATCTTCAGAATGTAGCCATTAGTATTTTTATGACTAACATGGATCTGAGGCTGCTCTGTAGTCTCTTGATGATCAGACTAAAAGAGTACGGTGGAACCTATTGCTGACATCATTCAGCACAGAAGAAGCACTGGACTGGGAGTCAGAAAATCACAGCGTTCATGTTCTTGCTGTGCTATTAACCCTTTAAGAAGTGAGTTTTTTTCAGGCTCGCTGAAGCCCGGGAGTGAGTTTTTTGTTTTTTTTTCTCAAAAAATAAAATTAGTTCCAGTTTTATTAACTTAGAATCATTTTTGTTTGATAACCAATTTATGGAAACAAGAAGACCATACATTTACCTTTTTTAAATGTTGCCCTGCACATTTTTAAAATAAAAATTTTTGTATGATCCTACTCTGGATGGTCAGGACATACATGAACATTCATAGTACTCAAAGGGTTAACTAACTTTGGGGCAACTAATTTAATTTAATCTCTATGAACCTAACTTTTCATCTTGAAAAATCTATTTTCTGCAGTCAGGTTAACTCAACATAGGACCGTTGAATTGAATTCCTGGATAATTCAGATGACTTTTTCAAGGCAATCTCTGTAACAAGATTACAAATAACACTCAGTGCTGGCTAGTGCCTATGCCACTAGTCAAATGGAAAACAGGTGGGCCTGTGAATCATATAGCCGCACAGATCCACTACTGCTTCAAAAAATATATAATACTTTAGGGTACCTGAACTATTGAATACTTATGATGTGTAACTTATATACAGAGAAATCATAAATGTAAATGACATGTATTTCTCTTTATTTTATGACTAGGAATTCCATTATGGTATTAAGAGAATTAAAAAATGTGGCCCTAGCTGGGTTGTTCAGTGGATAGAGTGTCATTCTGACATTCTGAGGTCACAGTTTCATCCTTGCTCAGGGCACATATGAAAAGCAACCAATGAGTATACAACTAAAATGGGAATTTTTTTTTTTTTTTTTGAGAGAGAGGCAGGGAGCGAGAGAGGCGGGAACATCGAGCTGTTCCTGTATGTGCCCTGACTGGGGAACTGAACCAGCCATCTTCACACTCTGGAAAAACCAACGGAGTTATCCAGCCAGGGCTTAATTTTTATTGATTTTTAGAGAGACAGAGAGGGGAGGGAGAAGAGAAGCATTTATTTGTTGTTCCACTCAGTCGTGCATTCTTTGGTTGCTTCCTATGTGTGCCCTGACCGAGGATAAAACCCACCACCTTGTTGTTTGGGATGATGCTGTTAACCTATTGAGCTGACTAGCCAGGGCCATTTTCTCTTCCTTTCTTTTTATTTTATTTTATTTTTTACAGGGACAGAGAGAGAGTCAGAGAGAGGGATAGATAGGGCCAGACAGGAATGGAGAGAGATGAGAAGCATCAATCATCAGTTGGTTTTTTTTTTTTGTATTTTTCTGAAGCTGGAAATGGGGAGAGACAGTCAGACAGACTCCCGCATGTGCCCGACCGGGATCCACCCGGCACGCCCACCAGGGGCAACGCTCTGCCCACCAGAGGGCGATGCTCTGCCCCTCCGGGGCGTCCCTCTGTCGCGACTAGAGCCACTCTAGCGCCTGGGGCAGAGGCCAAGGAGCCATCCCCAGCGCCCAGGCCATCTTTGCTCCAATGGAGCCTTGACTGCGGGAGGGGAAGAGAGAGACAGAGAGGAAGGAGGGGGTGGGGGTGGAGAAGCAAATGGGCGCTTCCCCTATGTGCCCTGGCCGGGAATCGAACCCGGGTCCCCCACACGCCAGGCCGACGCTCTACCGCTGAGCCAACCGGCCAGGGCAATCATCAGTTTTTTGTTGTGAGACCTTACTTGTTTATTGATTGCTTTCTCATATGTTCCTTGACGCAGGCCTTCAGCAGACCGAGTAATCCCTTGCTCAAGCCAGCGACCTTGAGCTCAAGCTGGTGAACTTTGCTCAAACTAGATGAGCCCGCACTCAAGCTGGTGACCTCAGGGTCTTTTTTTTTTTTTTTCCTGAAGTTGGAAACGGGGAGAGACAGTCAGACAGACTCCCGCATGCGCCCGACCGGGATCCACCCGGCACGCCCACCAGGGGCGATGCTCTGCCCACCAGGGGGCAATGCTGTGCCCCTCTGGGGCGTCGCTCTGCCGCGACCAGAGCCACTCTAGCGCCTGGGGTAGAGGCCAAGGAGCCATCCCCAGCGCCCGGGCCATCTTTGCTCCAATGGAGCCTTGGCTGCGGGAGGGGAAGAGAGAGACAGAGAGAAAGGAGGGGGGTGGTGGAGAAGCATATGGGCGCTTCTCCTATGTGCCCTGGCCGGGAATCGAACCCGGGTCCCCTGCACGCCAGGCCAACGCTCTACCGCTGAGCCAACCGGCCAGGGCTGACCTCAAGGTCTTGAACCTGGGTCCTCCGCATCCCAGTCCGACGCTCTATCCACTGAGCCACTGCCTGGTCAGGCTGTCTCTTCTTTTCTTTCTCCCACTTCCCCCTTCTCTTTCTCTCTTAAATCAATGGGCAACTTTATTTATAAATTTAATGAATTATAAATATTTAGTACGAGTTTAGGTTTCCTTTGACTTGACTTTTTATTAATAAAAGAAATCCAATATTTATATACTTCATAAAGGTTGCTAGCAATAACTATACTATTTGAAAAGCCCTTTGTGAATAGTTTAACTATATGCAATCATTATCAGATGGTTTTGAAAAACCTACTATTTGTAACCCAATGACGGTTACAGCTACCAGTTCTATGCCTGGGACAAAGAAAGAAGACCAACAGCAACCACAACAAACTAGGCAGTTTGCCAGGAGGCTTCCTGCCTGACTTCTAAGAGTGAAGTTTCAGAGATATTGTAAAATTCTTTTTATTGATTGATTTTAGAGAGAAAGGAAGGGAAAGGGAAGGGAGGAGGGGAGGGAGAAAAAGCGGGATGAAAAAGAGAAAGATTTGGTGTTCCACTTATCTATGCATTCATTGGTTGATTCTTCTACGTGACCTGATTGGGGATTGAACCCACAACTTTGGTGTATTGGAAATGGTACTCTAACCAACTGAGCTACATGTCCAGAGCTGAGACTGTAAAATTCTAACTTGAAATGATCATATCATCAGATAATGTCAATGACTACCCAACAATGATTAGTCAGAGACAGACACGTACGAGAATTGCGGAGGGGCAAAAGATGACTTGATGGCTCCAGCATAGATGGCCAAGATGGACACAATGACACAAGCCAGAAAAAGTGAAGCAAACTTGTTCACATAGCGTACGCCGATGAATACCACCAATACCATGAGGACCAAGAAGGCTGTGCCATAGACACGCATGTTATTTAGCATGGCTGATTCCTTGGCATCATCGCTGCGAAAGATGGCAGCCTGGGGGACCATATATACCTGTTAAGCAAATAAAGTAGAAAATTAGGTAATTTCAAAGTAATCAAGTAAAAGGATATAGTTTGATATGCTTTCACAAAGGAAAGCAAAGCTGAGGCAGAAAATGGCTGGAGACTTAGCCTAATTCCTATTTGGATCTAGAAATGGGTTGAGGTGGTCGAGTGGTGGTGGTTGGGTGGAGAGGAAGGAGGAGGCAGTCAAGGATACCCTCAACCTTTCTCCTCCATATTCTCACTAGGAGGCCATATGTATCTGTGGAGGGCAGTAAAGCAAGGCACAACACAGTGAAGTGCAATAAAATGAGGTATGCCTGTAACAGCTGATTACAATCACTCACTCATAGCTGATCTCTCAGAAGCTTTGACATCAAAGAACAAAATAAAACCAAATCTATATTATTATCTATACAGCAGTGGTTTCCAACCTTTTTACACTTCAGGACTGGTGAAAATAGGAGAATTATTTCAGGGACTGCTAAGGCAGAAATCACTCTGAGCATTAGTGAAGTCAACTAAGATCATTGGGTCTATAATCTTCATACAACATCAGGGTGGTTAACTCTTTTGAGGACTGACATGAAATTTGTGGTGGACTGGTTGGCAGATTGGCAGTTGAAAAATGCTGCTGTAGAACACAATTAAATCATTACTCACCAGAAAAATCTCAATGGCACCAAGGATATACATGGCTGCTGCAAATGTGGTACCAAGATAAAAGCAGAGGCCAACAGCTCCACCAAACTCTGGGCCCAGAGCCCGGGAAATCATAAAGTATGAGCCTCCAGCTAAAACACAATGTAGAAAGTGATCAGGATAAAGAAAGTACATTAGTGCCCTGGCCGGTTGGCTCAGTGGTAGAGCATCGGCCTGGCGTGTAGGAGTCCCGGGTTCGATTTCTGGCCAGGGCACACAGGAGAAGCGCCCATCTGCTTCTCCACCCCTCCCCCCTCTCCTTCCTCTCTGTCTCTCTCTTCCCCTCCCGCAGCCAAGGCTCCATTGGAGCAAAGTTTGCCCGGGCGCTGAGGATGGCTCTATGGCCTCTGCTTCAGGCGCTAAAATGGCTCTGGATGCAACAGAGTGATGCCCCAGAGGGGCAGAGCATCGCCCCCTGGTGGGCATCCTGGATGGATCCTGGTCGGGCGCATGCGGGAGTCTGTCTGACTGCCTCCCCGTTTCCCGCTTCAGAAAAAAAAAAAAAAAAAAAAGGTACATTAGTAAGAGGTATGTAAACAAATCATAAGTAAGAATAAAAATATGCATAAAGAATAAATATTTGAGGCTTCTGAGAAGGTAAAATGTGATAAAAAGATTTGCTAGTGGGAAGTAAAAGATGAAATCTTTATGGTAGTATATACTGCACATCTGTGCTCTATAGGAAGCACAATTTGTCAGCATTAGAAAACTATCAGGCTCTGGCCAGTGGATCAGTGGATGGAGCGTTGGCCCAGTGTATGGATGTCCAGGGTTTGATTCCTGGTCAAAGCACACAGGAGAAGCAACCATCTGCTTTTCCCTATCTCCCTCTCTACTTTCCCTCCTCTCCCTCTTCCCCTTTCACAGCCAGTGGATCGATTGGTTCGACATTGGCCCCAACGACTGAGGATAGCTTGGCTGGTCCAAGTGCATTAGCTTCAGGCACCAAAAATAGCTTGGTACTCGAGTATCGGCCTAGACAGGGTTGCTGGGGAATTCCAGTCAGGGCACATGCAGGAGTCTACCTCCATCATCTCCCCTCCTCTCACCAAGAAAAAGAGAGAATATTTACTGTAGGCATGAGACAGCCTAATAAAATATATCCTAACTAAAAGAAGCAAAGAATGCAATAAAAATTAATGATTTTAGCCTAGAACATAAAGAAATTTTTAGTTTTTTTTTATTTTCTTGTTCTTAAATTTACTTATTGATTTTACAGAGAGAGGAAGGGGGAAGAAAAAGAGAGAAAGACAGGGCCATAGATCTGTTTCTGTATGTGTCGTGACTGGGGATTGAACCAGCGACCTCTGTGCTTTGGGATGATGCTCTAACCAAGCAAAATATATGGCCAGAGTAACTTTTTTTTTTTTTTTCATGAAGAAATTCTAGGTAGCCTGACCTTTGGTGGCACAGTGGATAAAGCATCAACCTGGAATGTTGAGGTCACAGATTCAAAACCCTGGACTTGCCTGGTCAAGGCACATACGAGAAGCAACTACTATAAGATGTTTCCTACACCTTCCCAACTCCCTTTCTCTCTCTCTCTCTCAAATCAATAAATTAATTAAAATTCTTTAAAAAAATAAAAAAGAAAAAAAGAAATTTTTAAAGAAGATATCCTGAAGTCAAATAGCATTAGTGTCTATGGCCAACAGATTAAAATAGTATTCTAGCCCTGATCAGGTGGCTCAGCCGGATGGAATATTGCTCTGATGAGCTGGTGTTGTGGGTTCAATCCCCGGTCAAGGCATATGTAGGAGTCAACCAAAGAGTATGTAAATGGGTAGAACAGTGGATTGATGTGTCTCTCAGTTTCCCTTCCCCTCTCTAAAATCAGTCAATAAAAAATATTTTGTTGGCCCTGGCCGGTTGGCTCAATGGTAGAGCATCGGCCTGGCATGCAGGAGTCCCAGGTTCGATTCCCGGCCAGGGCACATAGGAGAAGTGCCCATC
Source organism: Saccopteryx leptura (assembly GCF_036850995.1). Taxonomy (NCBI): domain Eukaryota; kingdom Metazoa; phylum Chordata; class Mammalia; order Chiroptera; family Emballonuridae; genus Saccopteryx; species Saccopteryx leptura. The sequence goes on from NC_089508.1 coordinate 88,263,289, forward strand.
TGCTTCTCTACTCCTCCCCCTTTCCTTCCTCTCTGTCTCTCTCTTCCCCTCCCTCAGCTGAGGCTCCATTGGAGCAGAGATGGCCCGGGCACTGAGGATGGCTCTGTGGCCTCTGCCTCAGGCACTAGAATGGCTCTGGTTGCAACAGAGCGACGCCCTGGATGGGCAGAGCGTTGCCCCCTGGTGGGCGTGCTAGGTGGATCCCGGTCGGGCGCATGCGGGAGTCTGTCTGACTGCCTCCCCCGTTTCTGGCTTCGGAAAAATACAAAAAAAAAAAATTTTGTTAAATAAAAATTTAAAAAATATTCTATTTCTAAAAAATGTATACTTGTGGCCTTTATATCATAAACACACAGTAGTCACCGACAACCCCTGAAGCCCACACAGCCTACTGACCTGGCACCACTCCGTTAGTTGCAATAGCACTCATGGAGATAGCAGTCAACAGTGTCTGTGAAGAGAAAGAAGGGAGAAGGTTCTTACTGTATAAAGAGAGCCTTTCTGTACTCTTCTCCTTCTGTGGTCCTAGGAGAACTTATGGAAACTTGACCTCTACCTACCTTTATGGAGGGAGTTACCTGTCATATCTAATGGCATGAAAATGAGATGATGTGGTTCAACTCATCACACAAGTTACACTATTATTATCTGCAGTATTCTGTTAAAATGCCCCTACATCATAATCAGTAGGTGTGGTACTATATTGATATGCAAGCTCAGATGGTTTGTATTCTGAATTCTGACTATTGCTACAATAACCAATATTCAGTAAGGAAGGAAACTACTGAAGATTTCTGAGCTTGTAAGAACTGTCTTTTAAAAACATGGCCTGGTGACAGAGTATAGCATGGATGGCAGACAGGGAGTAGATGGGAGCAGAGTGACCTGTCAGTAGATTATTATCGTGTTCAGTGAGAGCTATGGATTGCAGTGGTAGAAGTGGAAACATGAAGGAAGGGTTGATTGTAAGAGATTTCAAGGGGAGACATGACTGGCCTGGGTAGCTGACTGGGTGTGAAAGGCAATCAGGGAGCCAAACATGGCACTGAAGTTTCAAGACTACAAAACTGAAAAAAAAAATGATGGCACCATTAATTTTAACTTGCCAGTGATATGAACTATGACTGCTTACCCTATTCTGTATAGTACTCTGCTGGGCAAAGTACACATGAAGGGTGTAGTGGTGATAGTAATAAAAGAGGTCAGTTGTTAGTTAAATAACTTACTGGCTTGAGCAAGTACCTTGCTGGCTCGAGCAAGGGGTTATTCCGTCTCCATTCCTGTCTGTCTATTATAAAATAATAGTTAGAAATTATCTATCGGCCTGACCAGGCAGTGGCGCAGTGTATAGAACATCAAACTGGGACATGGAGGAAGCAACCAGGTTCGAAACCTTGAGGTTGCAGGCTTGAGTGCAAGCTTAACAGATTGAGCATGGGGTCGCTGGCTTGAGCGTGGGATCATAGACATGACCTCATGATCGCTGGCTTGGGCCTAAAGGTCACTGACTTGAACCCAAGGTCACTGGCTTGAGCAAGGGATCACTTGCTCTGCTGTAGCCTCCCAATCAAGACACATATATGAGAAAGCAATCCGTGAACAACTAAGGTGCCACAACGAAGAACTGATGCTTCTCATCTCTCTCCCTTCCTGTCTGTCCCTACCTGTCCCTCTCTCTGTCACAAAAAAATAATCTATAAACAACTTATAATAAAATTTACAGATATGGTTTGGAAACATAGATAAAAAGATTTTAAATTGAAGAATAAAATGTTCTCAGTATGGTGAAGAGAAGACCTGGAAAAAACATCTGAGTATCTGGGGAAGATAAAATAAATGAGACCTGCCTGACCAGGCGGTGGCACAGTGGATAGAGCGTCGGACTGGGATGCCGAGGACCCAGGTTCTGAGACCCCGAGGTCGCCAGCTTGAGCACGAGCTCATCTGGTTTGAGCAAAAGATCACCAGCTTGAACCCAAGGTTGCTGGCTTGAGCAAGGAGTTGACCCACGGTCAAGGCACATATGAGAAAGCAATCAATGAACAACTAAGGTGTCGCAATGTGCAATGAAAAACTAATGATTGATGCTTCTCATCTCTCCGTTCCTGTCTGTCTATCCCTGTCTATCTCTCTTTGACTCTCTCTCTCTGTCTCTGTAAAAAAATAAATAAATAAATGAGACCCCAAAACAAAACAAATAATCCTCATCCCCAAACAGCAATCAGTTTTGTTTCTAACACTCTAAGAGAATGGTACACCCCATTTCCTAACACATTTTTTTTTGTCACAACATTGGTGCTATCAAGCTCAGATGGTTTGTATTCTGAATTCTTTATAGGCTATATTTGCTGCTTCCTATAAAATTCTTACATTATATATATATATTTTTTGACAGAGACAGTCAGAGAGAGGGACAGATAGGAACAGGCAGATAGGAAGGGAGAGAGATGAGAAGCATCAATTCTTCGTTGTGGCACCTTAGTTGTTCATTGCCTTCTCATATGTGCCTTGACCGGGGCGCTACAGCAGACTGAGTGACCCCTTGCTCAAGCCAGTGACCTTGGGCTCAAGCTGGTGAGCCTTGCTCAAACCGGATGAGCCCGTGCTCAAGCTGGCAACCTCGGGGTCTCAAACCTGGGTCCACCGCATCCCAGTCTGACCATCCACTGTGCCACTGCCTGGTCAGGCCCATTATAATTTAAAATACATATTATTATAGATATAAGCAGTGAGTGACTACACTAAATAACTGAAAATCCTTTTGATTTTAATATCAAAATAACCTCTTCTGTTGAGAGTATTACTACTCCCTAGTATTTTGTTTTTTTCCCAAAGAGGTCAAGTGCATACACGCTCAAGCATGGGCAAGGCTCCAGGTGATCTCCAGGAGCCACCTCTGGACTTACGCAGCAACAGCAGATAAGGACAATTGCTAAGGCCTGAAGAACTCCAGCTGTGCCTACTACCCACGTAAGGCGTAGAAACAGAATCACTCCAAAAATATTCTGTAGACACGGGAGGTAGACACCCATGAAGGTACCCATTTGGGGGATCTGGAAAGGAAGATGTTGACAAAAGAAAAAATTATATAGTCATCTAGAAAAGATGATTTTATCTCTTTACTTTTATATGAAAACTTGCTCTCTAACTACCACATTAATCTCAAAGCAGAGATGATAAGTTTAACAAATATCTTAAAAGAGGCACATTCATAAAATCTTCATCTTAACAGTATTGATCACTATACCTTTTACTTTTATTATTCCTAGAGCTATAGATTTTTACCTTTCATAGGTCTCCAGATGTGTTTACATAGGCATCTGACCAGATAAACTTTTAAGTGCACCCCAACAACTTAAAAAATTTCGGTTGTTTAAAGCTGTTAGCTTTTTTCTCTTTTCATTTAAAATTGAACTACTGGCTTGATCTTCAGAATTTGATATAAACCCTTCACAGTAGTTGGTAAAATAAAGATCTGAGGGTTGTTTTACCCCTGAACCACCAAAAAACTAGCTTGTAATATTGTTCCATATTTTCATTTTGATAAAAAAGACTGATGTTTGGTCTTTGAAAAACCCAGTGTGAACACTCATCTTTTGAAGTGCTGTCTGGAATGCTTTTCTCCCGCTATCACATGGCTCACTCCTCACAGCAGTTAGGGCTCTGCTCAAATATCACCCTATGAAGGGCTTCCCCTGACCAAACTCTCAAAAATTAATAAGCACTCTCAGTCTCTTTACCCTGCTTTTATTTTTCTTAGAGCATTTATCAACATAGTTAAAAATTCCTAAGGACTGTGTCCACACTAAAATTTAGATTGAATGACAATGAGATATTGTATGGTCTTTTTGTGCTATGAATCCAGCGCCCAGGACAGTGATGGCATGTTATCAAGCATTCAATAAATAGCTATCACAGAGCACAGAGTAATGTCCTGGATAGTCTTCCTTTCTTATATATGGGGCTCGTTTTATTTATCATGTTTTCTAAGCCTTCACCTTGGTGGGCTTCTTTTTTCCTTCAGGGATGTTCTCTGCCTCTTCATGTTCCTTTGCTCCTTGAGTCAGATTAGTGTAATTAGCCATGCGGTTGAGGAGAGAAGACACCTTTGGTCTGGTGTCCATTTCTTCCTATAAAACCAGAAGTAGGATGAATGAGTGATGAAGAACACACTGGAAATAAGCATCAAAATGACCACTCAACCAGAAAATTGCATAGTAAATGAGAAAATATTTCACAGATAAATATTGTAAGACTATCAATGGGACTTTATTTCCCCCATTAAAAGATCACAATCAGGTCTACATGAATCCTTATAAAAATCTTAAATGAAAAGCTTTATGATTCTATCTAATAGCTTAACTTTATAGTAAAAAAAATATTGGCCCCTACAGACAGCTGTAACCTTGTAAAAAATATTTACAATATGATCTTTAACCAGAAAACCCTTTCTTTAGGATACTAACATTCTAGTGACATTTATGGTATTAGTTATAGCACCAAGGATAGACAGGTCAATGAAAAACTTTTGTTATTGAGCTAAATATTAACCTCAGACTTTTTCTTGAAGGAAGCTGAGAGGAAATATCATTTAAAAAATAGGCACCCTAAAAGAAGTGGCACCCACATCATTATACAAAGCCAAAAAAAAGCAGTGGACATAAATGCTGGAAAAAAATAGGTTCCTTTCAACAACTTGACTGCAGAGTTGTCCTCTGACATACAGGTCCTCTGACTCTAGAAACCTGCTTCCTACACTGATTTTTTGATTGGTAGTTTGAAGGTAAATACTCTTCCCAAGCACAGAGTTGAAAAATACACTATTTTATACTTAGAAGAAAATTCCAATGTAAATATTTAAATCCGCTGAATTTGATAGCAAGATCTCCATGTGCCTGTGATGTTGACATTTGATTTAATGGCCACTCATTCATTAGTAGTAATTAGAGTACGTAGATTAAATCAACCACAATGACAAGTTCTAAGTACTGTATTTTAACAATTTATTAAATTATCCCGCTTATACTGTTTTAAAACTAAATGAGGTAGAAAACACCTATCTTGAAATCTCTGTTCCTGAAATCTGTCCTAGTTTTCTCCCAAATATTACCTCAAAGAGTGCCAAGTTTTTATCAAAATATTCATCTCCTTCTTCATAATTGGTATTATTGAGATAAGCATTTCGAGCTTTCTTATGGCCATCATCTGGGAAAAAAATTGAACCAAGTTAGTTTCTCTTCGGTTTTGAAGAAGCACAGTACCAAAAAACTGTATGTTGCCTTTGTACTAATATAAAACCCACTTTCATATTCAAATTTAAACCTGAGTGTGGTAGAATGCAATCAGCACTGCTTACACAATGTGGCTCCCTCTCCAACAAGAGCAAAAACAAATCTCTAAGAAGTCAACATGGGTCATTCCTTTCTTAACAATATAAAGACCTCTAGAAACACTATTCTTTTAGGATTCTAGCAGAGTAGGGTCTCACAAAGTCATCCAATCCTATAATGAAAAAAGAAACTGAATTCTTTTTTTTTTTTTTAGAAACTGAATTCTTATTGAGTACCTGCTCTGTGAATAAGCCCTGTACTGGACATGGGCTAATTTCCATACTGCTGCTGCTGCTGATGGCAGTAAAAGCTCTCTGCCTCCAGTGCTGTCTGACCTTTGTAAATGACATTAGGTCATTCAACCAAGTATTATTTTTGTACAAACACTTGCCACATATTTTATGTTCAAAGGGGAAACCCACAATAATTTGGTGAACCAGCCATGAAGATAAACAGAGAAAAAGATATGTTTCCCTAAAACAGTAGTGTTTGTGTTGTTTGAGCACTTCCTTAACTCTGATTCTTTATTGTGCAAGTTATATAATGACAACTGTCTGGTAGAAGAGAAAAAAAAATTAAAAACTGTAAATGTGATTAGAAACTAAGATTTTAAATACTGAGGCAATAGATACCAATATAACTTAAATACTGAGGCAATAGATACCAATATAAAACTTAAATAATTAATTAAAGTTCTATAACCTTAAATATATATAGGATAAGCTTGGGAAATAGGCAACAAACTATCAAAATAACTGAGTCACACCAAAGGACAGGAGAGCCAACTTAGAGGGATTTCCACTGGCAAAAATGGAATAAAATGACAAAAAAAAATGCAATGGATTGCCTGACCAGTAGCGCAGTGTATAGAGCATTGACCTGGGACACTGAAGACCCAGATTTGAAACTTTGAGGTTACTAGTTTGAGTGTGGAATCATAGACATGACCCCCATGGTTGCTAGCTTGAAGCCCAAGGTCGCTGGCTTGAGCAAGGGGTCACTGGCTCAGCTGGAGCTCCCATCAAGGCACATATGAGAAAGCAGTCAGGCCCTGACTGGTTGGTTTAGTGCACAGAGCATTGACCCAACGTGTGGACACAGTGAGTTCGATCCATGGTCAGGGCACACATGAGAAGTGATCATCTGCTTCTCTTCTTCTCCCTCTCCCCATTCTTGCTCTCTTCTCCTCTCACAGCCAGTGGCACGATTGGTTTGAGTGTCAGCTCCGGGGCCCTGAGGATAGCTTGGTTGGTCCAAGCATCAGCCCCAGACCAAATGGATCCCGGTTGGGGTGCATGTGGGAGTCTGTCTCTGTCTCCCCTTCTCTAACTTAAAAAAAAAGCAAGCAATGCACAACAAAAGTGCTGCAACTATGAGTTGATCCTTCTCATCTGTCTCCATTCCTATCTGTCTGTCCCTCTCTCTTTCTTGTAAAAATAAATAAATAAAGTGCAATGGATTGAAATGCAAATATGTAAAATAGCCAACATATTTTTAATATCTAATCACTTTTACAAATACCATATGATTCTACTTATACAGCATGTGGAATCTAAAGAACAAATTAAATGAACAAAACTGAAACAGACTCAAAGACACAGAGAACAGACTGATAGTTGCCAGAGTGAAATGGAGTTGGAAGAGTGGGTGAAAAAGGTGAAAGGATTAAGAAGTACAAATTGAAAAAAAAAAGAAGTATAAATTGGTAGTTACAAAACAGTCATAGGGATGTAAAGTATAGCATAAAAAATATAGTCAAGGCCCTGGCCGGTTGGCTCAGTGGTAGAGCGTCGGCCTGGCGTGCAGAAGTCCCAGGTTCAATTCCCGGCCAGGACACACAGGAGAAGCGCCCATCTGCTTCTCCACCCCTCCTCCTATCCTTCCTCTCTGTCTCTCTTTTCCCCTCCCGCAGCCAAGGCTCCACTGGAGCAAAGTTTGCCCAGGCACTGAGGATGGCTCCGTGGCCTCTGCCTCAGGTGCTAGAATGGCTCTGGTCGCAGCTAGAATGGCTCTGGTCGCAACAGAGTGATGCCCCGGATGGGCAAAGCATCGCCCCCTGGTGGGCGTGCCGGGTGGATCCCGGTCGGGTGCATGCGGAAGTCTGTCTGACTGCCTTCCTGTTTCCAGCTTCAAGGGGAAAAAAAAATACATATATAGATATATATATCTCTATATATATATCTATATCTATATAGATATAGTCAAGCCTGACAAGGCAGTGGTGCAATGGATAGAGCGTTGAACTGGAACGCAGAAGACCCAGGTTAAAAACCTCCAGGTCGCCGGCTTGAGCATGGACTCATCTTGTTTAAGCAAGGCTCACCAGCTTGAACCCAAGATTTCTGGCTTGAGCAAGGGGTCACTTGGTCTGTTGTAGTTCCCTGGTCAAGGCACATATGAGAAAGCAATCAATAAGAAACTAAGGTGCCGCAATGAAGAATTGATGCTTTTCATCTCTCTCCCTTTCTGTCTGTCCCTCTCTCTGTCTCTTACACACACAAAGAATATAATCATGCCTGACCAGGCGGTGGCGCAGTGGGTAGAGCGTTGGACTGGGATGCAGAGAACCCAGGTTTGAGACCCCGAGGTCACCAGCTTGAGCGTGGGCTCATCTGGTTTGAGCAAAGCTCACCAGCTTGGACCCAAGGTCACTGGCTCAAGCAAGGGGTTACTCGGTCTGCTATAGCCTCATGGTCAAGGCACATATGAGAAAGCAATCAATGAACTAAGGTGTCGCAATGAAAAACTAAAAACTAATGATTGATGCTTCTCATCTCTCTCCATTCCTGTCTGTCTGTCCCTATCTATCCCTCTCTCTGACTCTCTGTCTCTGTAAAAAAAAAAAGAAAAAAAAGAATATAGTCAATAATATTGTAACAACTATGTATAATACCAGGTGGATACTATACTTATCAGAAGAATCACTTCACATATTATATAAATGTTTAACCAGTAGGTTGTACACCTAAAACTAATAGAAAATAATATTGAATGTAAACTGTGATTGAAAAATAAAGTTAAAATCTAATAACTTTTACAGAGTTGCTTTAAAAAGCAATATGTAATTTCTAAAAATAAATAAATGGAAAGAATCAAGCAATTATCCTGCCTTTCCTAAACCAACTATATTTCAGGGTAGCTAAATAAAGAAAACTTTTTCAGCCTGGCCTGTGGTGGCGCAGTGGATAGAGTATAGACCTGGGATACTGAAGGTGCTGGTTCAAAACCCTGGGCTTGCCCAATTCAACGCACACACAACAAAGAAGCAATAAACAACCAAAGTTAAGCAACTCTGAGTCAATACTTCTTACCCTCCCCCCTTTCACCTGTCTCTGTAAAATTAATAAAATATTTAAAAAACAAAGAAAGTTTCTTCATTATAAAAACATTCTGGCTAATAAATACAGAAAAATATAATTAGAAAATAAAACCAGTTGTCAACTTCTAGTGAAATAATGGATCTAGGCAATGACCATCAATAGTTGCTAAAACCATTAAGTGAAACGCTGAGGCAGAACTTATAATGGGTGGATCAGGGTGATCTGGAACTCACTAGTCAATCTTTTTTTTTTTTTTTGTATTTTTCTGAAGCTGGAAACGGGGAGAGACAGTCAGACTCCCGCATGCGCCCCACCAGGATCCACCCGGCACGCCCACCAGGGGCGCGCTCTGCCCACCAGGGGGCGTCGCTCTGCCACGACCAGAGCCACTCTAGCGCCTGGGGCAGCGGCCAAGGAGCCATCCCCAGCGCCCGGGCCATCTTTGCTCCAATGGAGCCTTGGCTGTGGGAGGGGAAGAGAGAGACTGAGAGGAAGAAGGGGGGGTGGTGGAGAAGCAAATGGGCACTTCTCCTATATGCCCTGGCCGGGAATCGAACCCGGGTCCCCCGCATGCCAGGCCGACGCTCTACCTCTGAGCCAACCGGCCAGGGCCCTCACTAGTCAATCTTAACACATCATTAAAAATGAACAACACAATCTCTTAATGCAGGGGTCCCCAAACTTTTTAACAGGGGGCCAGTTCACAGTCCCTCGGACCATTGGAGGGCCAGACTATAAAAAAAAACTATGAACAAATCCCTATGCACACTGCACATATCTTATTTTAAAGTAAAAAAACAAAACGGGAACAAATACAATATTTAAAATAAAGAACAAGTAAATTTAAATCAACAAACTGACCAGTATTTCAATGGGAACTATGGGCCTGCTTTTGGCTAATGAGATGGTCAATGTGCTCCTCTCACTGACCACCAATGAAAGAGGTGCCCCTTCTGGAAGTGCGGCAGGGGTTGGATAAATGGCCTCAGGGGGCCGCATGCGGCCCGTGGGCCGTAGTTTGGGGACCCCTGTCTTAATGTAATATAATGAAAAGTACACTGTGCAACCTGTGATGTATCCTCACTAAAAGAAAGGAAGTTAAATAGAAACAAGGCTTTAAATCTAACTTCCAGTTCACAGAAGACATAGGCGGTACATGTTTAATAAAACCCCAAAGATGCAAACATCAAATTCAGAATGTAGCAAATTCTACAAGATAAATAACCTAATTTCTTTAATAAATGGTATAAACTAAGAAAAGATGAATTCATACATTAAAAGTGACTTAAGAGATATATCAACCAAATGCAAACTGTGAAACTTGTTAGAATCCTGATTCAAATCATATGTAAAAAGACATTTTGAAACAATCAAAGAAATTTGAATATGACTGGTTATTTTTTTTAAAGGGTAACTAAAAAACTAAAATCATGATATCTGGAATTTTCTTTAAAATATTCCAGGAAATGCACTGACTGGATAGCTTGGTTGGGTGCAGCATCATCCCAAATTGCAGAGGTTGCTGGTTCGATTCCCATTCGGGACATACAAGAACAGTTCCTGTCTCTCTCTCCCTTTTTCTCTCTCAAATAAATAAATAAATAAATAAAAGAAAAAGAGAAATGGAGAAAAAAATATTTAAAAAAATATTCCAGGATAAAGTTAGGTGGAGGCTTAAAAGCATTATTGAAGCTAGGTTATGAGTTCATGAAGGTTCATTATGATAGTCTACTTTTCTGTACCTTTGGAGAGTTCCATAATAAAAACTTATTAAAAAAACAAAAATGTAATTCTTTTCCTCTAATGGTTCTACAAAGTTGAGTTATTCACTTATGCAATTAATTCAAAAAGTACTTATTCAGTTCTGATGATGTGCTGGGCACTATTCTCAGCCCTTGGGATATGGCAGTGGACAGGCATTTAGATATGCTGCTTTCACTGTGAGTACACAGAAGTAATGGAGAACAAAATAAACCAAAACCAAAACCAAAAAAAGACATTTCCACAAGAAATAAGTTCAATGATGTAGGTACTGAGATAGATTATGACTGGAGGGAGAAGAACAACTTCAGGTAAGATAATCGGCGTGCTGGTAAGCAGGCTCTCCAGAATTGAAAAATAAAAATTACTTATTTCTAATATTTGCCAGTTTCTGTGGTATAAATACTCACATGCCAATTTTCAACTACTAATGTGAAGTCACTGACCATGGTTTTGGGAGAAGATGCAGTTGGTTCCCATGAGCTGGTATGAGCTGACTGGAGCATAACCTAGGTATAAAATGGTCAGGAAAAGCCTGCATTTCGGCACAGGGAATACCAATTTTAAAAGATCCCAAGGTAGAAACAATCTTAATGGATTCATAAAACAGAACAAGTAACATGGTTGAAATAGAATGAGCAAAAAAGAGAACAGTTAGAAAGACGGGAAGAAGGCAGACTATGTAGCTAGCAAAAAGAGAGTCCTTCCAAAGCTATTTACAGTCCCTCTTTTTCCCATTGACCTACTATAGATAATAACAACATGATGGGTTGGAGTTAGGGCCAGGGAGAGAGTGTGATACGAGAGTGTGATGATGTTAGTTCTTTTATTTGTGGGATGGGTCAAAATATATATATATATTTGCAAGTAAGAAGAGACTTAAAAAGCAGCAGAAAAAGTGGGAAAAACAAATAATAATTTAAGATGGCAGAATGGTTCAAATATGTCAATAGTACCGATAAGTATAATAATGCAAGTAGACTAAATTCATTAGTTAAAATAAAGATTGACAGATTGGATAAAACACCAAAAATCCAGGCATATACTGTTTATAAGAGCCACAATACAAGTACATGCAAGGGCTGAAAGTAAAGGAAAAAGATATTCAGGCAAATCCTAACCAAAAGAAACTTGATACAGTTTTATTATTATCAGACAAATAATTTTTTAAGAGAAAAAATTTATTAGGGAATGAGAAGGGAATACCAAAAGGCCATTCACCAAAAAAGTATAACAATTTTAAACATATATCTATTGTTTATAGTTGTCTTTTTGTGTAAGAAATTAATTCCAAATTTAGTGGCTTAAACAACATACACTATTCTCAAAGTTTATGTGAGCTAAGAATATGGGCATGGCTTAGCTGGGCCCTCTGCTTCAGTCTCCCATGAGGCATCAATCAAGGTTCTGCCAGGACTGTGGTCTCAATGTGAAGGCATTGGGAAGATTCACTTCCAACCTCACTCACATTGTTGTTGGCAGAACTCAGTTCTTTTCAGGCTTTCTGGCCAAAAGCCTCTTTCAGCTCCTTGCCACGTGGGTTTTTCCATAGGATAGCTTATAGTACGGCAGCTGGATTCTCTCAAAGCAAGCTATCAAAGAGAACCAAAGAGCTAGTGCAAGAAAGATATCATAGTCTTTTTGTAATCTCATTTTGCAAGTGACATTGCTTTTGCTATATTCTATTAATTAGAAGGAGTCATTAAGTCTAGCCTTCACTCAAAAGAGAAAGGATTACACAAGGGCTTGAATACAGGAAGAAATGAGCATTGGGAGCCAATTGACAAGCTGCCTACAGCATCCATCCATCCAGCAGTCCATCCATCCATCAGTCCATTCATCCATCAGTCCGTCCGTCCATCCATCCATCCATCCATCCATCCACCCACCCACCCATGCCTCAAATATCTGAGGCAAAAAATGGACTGAACAATAGTGAGAAATTGATAAATCTGCTATCACACATGGAGATTTTTAACATATTTCTTTCAATAACAGATAAAGCAAACAAAATAAGCAAGGGTAAAAAGATGTTAAACATACAGGGAAAACTTACTAGAAGTTATGTACTAGGTCTTAGACTGAACAAATTTCAAACAGGTATAATATAGTCCATGATCGTAATCAGTAAAAACAATTCAGTAAGAATTTATTTATAAAAAGATAAATTTAAAAATCCTTACAAATTTGGAAATAAAAAAAGCATACTGCTAAACAATTCAAGGATCAAAGATTACAATACTTAAAAATTGAGTTTCAATGAAAACATTACCTATTGAAACCTATATGATCCAGCAAATGTAGTAAAAAAAAAAATTATATGAGTTAAGTAGCTATTTCAGACTAGAAAGACAGCAGAATAAATCCTAAGAAAATAGAAGGAAAAAGGTAATGATTACTCTACTAGCTGTCTTTTGGTTAAATGGCCTATTCTGCTTTAGGTAGATCTTGTGTAAACAGCAAATAGATAAATTTTTCAAAATCCGACAATCTGTCTTTTTGTCAAGTTTAGTCCATCAACTTTAGAGACTGATATACTTGGACTGGATTCTATCATCTTTTTCTATTTGTCCTTCTTTCTCTATGATACATTTTCATTTTCTCTCTCTGGAATTTTTGGTTTTCCCTTATTCCATTTTTTCTCTATCCTCTCTTGAAGTTTCTACACTCCATTTCTATTCTTTTAATAATTACTCTTGAAATTTTACCACATATTTTACTTTAAAAAAGTTAAGTAAATTAAACAATAGCTTGTTATCCTCCCAAACAAGAAAAACTTTCAAACACATCAGAACCAACTCTCTCCTCCGGACTTATATATTTATATTATTTTCCAATAATTCGAGTAGTCTGTTTTTTTTTCTACTCCACAAATAAAACACTAAAATTATTCCATAGAGAAAATATTGACTTGGGTCAAGGGCTATGCTTACTATTTCATTTGTTCAACAATCTTGGTTGCATTTCAGAGTACTAATCTGCTGGGACCATTTTCCTTTTACTCGAGATACATTCTTTAGAATTCCTTTCGAGGAGGGTTTCTCAAACTCAGCACTATGAAATTTCAAACCAAAACATTATCTGTTGTGGGGGAACTGTCCAGCAGAGGTTAGAATGTTGAAGAGCATTTCCTGGCCTCTACTCACTAGAGGCTACCAGCATCTTCAGTAGCAACAATAAAATATGTCTCCAAATATTCATAAATATCCCCCAGGGAGCAAAATGGCCCCTAGTTGAAAAACACTAGTTTACAGCAAGACTTATGAAAAATGTCCTCAACTTTTATATACCTATAAATTGCCTTTACTCTGCCTTATTCCTGTGTGTCTTGTTAAGCATAATTCTAGGATAGTAATTTGCAAACATTTAAAAACATTATTTGTTATCTGTTCTGCTGTTGAGAATATTTCTGTCATTCTGTTCTTTGATAATCTGCCTTTTCTCTGTGGCTGCTTTCAAGATCTTTAAAAAATGCTGTGCAGCTTTCATTAAGATATATCTAGGTGTAGTCTTTTTTTTTTTTTTTGACCATACTCCTCATGTTTCTAATTTATTACTGGTAACCCTCTTCATTTTTATATCAATAATTACATATTTTTTTCTCCTTAGAAGTTCCATTTATTTCCTTTTTCTCTAAACAGCCTTTCATTTCTAAGTATGCTCATTTTCCTAACTGCACCCTTTATTGACTTGCCATTTAGTAATACTGTATCCCAGGCTCAAGACCACTTCATCCCTCTTGAGGGTTAAAGGAGTAGGAGTCCCAGCTTCAGCACATTATTTCCCTGCTGTTCAACAGCCTTACAATACTGTTGCTATAAAAATCTGGACTCAGAACATTCCTGCCCCATCCTGCTGCCTGCTGGTCTAAGCCACCTCCCAGCAGCTCTGGCTCCCCTTGCTGCGGTCCTGGCACATCTATGTTTGGGGTTATTCAAGTCTCAAGTTTCAAGTGCAACCACCTTAACTTTCAGACATTCTGGTCCTAACTGTTTCTGGCCTAACTCCCATTTGCTTGCTTGCTGATTATTTTAGGAGTGAAAGAATATCTCTGGAGTCTTCATCTACATTTATGAGACCAAGGATATCTTTAAGATTGTCCAACCAGCCTGACCAGGCGGTGGTGCAGTGGATAGAGCATTGGACTGGGATGCGGAGGATCCAGGTTCGAGACCCTGAGGTCACCAGCTTGAGCATGGGCTCATCTGGTTTGAGCAAAGCTCACCAGCTTGAGCAAGGGGTTACTCGGTCTGCTGTAGCCCCCCAGTCAAGGCACATATGAGAAAGCAATCAATGAACAACTAAAAGTGTCGCAACAAAGAATTGATGCTTCTCATCTCTCTCTGTTCCTGTCTGTCTATCTCTATCTATCTCTCTGACTCTCTGTCTCTGTCAAAAAAAAAATTGTCCAACCAAAGGCCTACTTGTAGTGGTGGTATAGAATGGGAGGGTCCCGTAGAGCTCCTGGTCAATCAGGCAAGGAACAAAGCTCCTGTTGAAAGTGGTATTTTGAAGGCATGGATCAATCAGGCATGAAATCAGAAGTGGTTATACGGAAAGGCATCCATCAGTACTTCGTGGGAAATCATGTTGCTTTAGAGAGGTGTACAGCCTTCAGAAGGTTGCATCACCACTGTGGCCCCAGGAGATCCCAAATGGAATAGGAGTTCTGAAGTTTGAATAGCAAATAACCTTACTCTGCAAAAACCAAGAACTGAACCCACATATTAGGGCTATTTAGTTTTATTCAGAATTCTAAGATTCCTTTGGAGGTTACCTAGTGAGATGGGCCTCAGTAATGCTTTGAATTAAACAGCCCGCAGAATAACTATTGTTTCTTTTTTCTCATTCTACTATCCAAATTATGCTGATATTATGAAACTCACTGCTGGGTGTTTAATTGTACAATTCAAATGAAAACTGATAGGTGTGCCATTGCTTCTACTGAAGACTTCAGATTTCCATTTTTAAAAAAATTTTTATTTATTGATTTTAGTGAGAGGAAGGGAGAGAGAAAGAGATAGGAACATCAATCTGTTCCTCTGTGTGCCCTGACTGGGAACTGAACTGGCAACCTCTGCGCTTTGGAACGATGCTCCTACCAACTGAGCTATCTGACCAGAGCCAGATTCCATTTCTTATGACATAGGTTTTTTTTTGCAAATAGAATGTCTTACTCTTTATAAAAATAAAAACTTAATTTTGTGGTGCTATACTTCTATAATACTGCTTTTGTCAACTTACACTTACACTACAGTTTGGGCTTACAGTGAATCTCAGATTCTTCCCTATCCTCCTGACCTTGTTAAACAGCCTTTTGCTGGTCTGAACTAGGCAGGAAAACAGTAAAGTCCTTAATTTCCCTTGACACAGGTTTGGGTTTGAATTGTGGGACTATGTGAACATGAACGGCCTTAAATGTTAAAAATTATGTTTCTGATTTTTTAAACTTTCTTTTCTTTTTCTTTCTTTCTTCCTTTCCTTTCTCCTTCCTTCCCTCCTTGCCTCCCTTTCCCTTTCCTTTCCTTTCCTTTCCTTTCCTTTCCTTTCCTTTCCCTTTCCCTCTTTCTTTCTTTCTTTCTTTCTTTCTTCTTCCTTTTTTCTCTCTCTCTGTCTGAGACAGATTAACAAACAGAAAGGGAGAGAGATGAGAAGCATCGACTTATACTTGCGGCACCTTAGTTGTTCATTGATTGCTTCTCAAACATGCCTTGATCGGGCGGCTCCAGCTGAGCCAATGACCCCTTGCTCAAGCCAGCAACCTTGGGCTTCAAGCCAGCAACCTTTGGGCTCAACCAGTGACCAAGGGATCATGTGCTCAAGCTGGCAACCCCACACTCAAGTTGGTGAGCTTACACTCAAGTTTGGGGTTTCAAACTTGGGACCTCCGTGTCCCAGTTTGATCCTCTATCCATGGTATCACCACTGGTCAGGCTTAACTTTATTTTTCAATTACAATTTGCATTCAATAGAATTTTGTATTAGTTTCAGGTGTATGCATAGTGGTTAGATAATCGCACACTTTACAAAGTGTTACCCTGATATTTCCAATACACACCTGGTACCATAGTCACTTCCCTATTACTGACTATATCCTAATATTGTACTTTACATCCCCATGACTATTTTGCAACTACCAATTTGTACCTCTTAATCCCTTCACCTTTTTCATCCAGACTCCACAACCATCCTCCCATCAGGCAATCCCCAGTTATTCTTTGTATCTACGTCTGTTTCTATTGTTTGTTCATTTATTTTGTTCCTTAGATTCCATTTGTAAGTGAAATCATATGATATTTGTCAGCATAATACCCTCTAGGTCCATCCATATTGTTGCAAATGGTTAAATTTCATTCTTTTCTATGGCCAAGTAATATTCATTTGTGTATGTGTGTGTGTGTGTGCGTGTGCGCGTTTGTGTGTCTCCCAGATTTTTTATCCACTTGTTGAAGAAACTATGTCACTTGTTTAGTAGTTTCTGATGGTTTGAATTTTGATGATGGTATGCATGTGATGTTTAACATTTTTTTTAATATTTCCTATAAATTGGTAGTTGGGTCTAGAGGCTTAATTAAATTGGTAGTTGGGTCTAGAGGAAGGAGAAGGAAAATTCCTTCATTGTGGTGTTTTGGTCTTCTTTTAGGAAGAACAACATCACCTGGTTGTCTTTCTTTTTGAGATACCTATAACTATTGATGACTGATGCTTAGATCCACTAATTTATGAGGGGTTAAAAATGGTGATATTCTGAATGTATTATTCTTTCTTTTGTTAGTTGAAATACGTTTACAAAAAGACATTCTTCTAATATCCTATTTGGTTATCCATTGGTATAGTTAAAGGAAAGAGAAATACCATATTTCCCCATGTATAAGACGCATCTTTCCCTGAAAAATTTGGGGTCTGAAAACTGGGTGAGTCTGATACAGTGGTTGTAGATTTTTAAACTTGCATTTCCCTCTTTTTTTGCGCTTGTTTTTGCACTCATTGTTGAAGACAGTGATTCGTCATCAGATACAGATGAGGACAAGCTAATGGATGGGAGTTTGAGGAGTTGTATGAATTTTATGATGAATAAAACGAGTTCAATAACTTTATGTAATACATTTTTTTCCTCAATTTTGGGCCCCAAAATTAAGGTGTGTCTTATACATGGGGAAATATGATGCTTCATTTTTATACCTTATTAACCAATTCTCAGAATTATAAATTGGTTCACTAAAATACTCCATTGGTGGCCCTGGCCGGTTGGCTCAGCGGTAGAGCGTTGGCCTGGCGTGCGGGGGACCCGGGTTTGATTCCCGGCCAGGGCACATAGGAGAAGCGCCCATTTGCTTCTCTACCCGCCCCCTCTCCTTCCTCTCTGTCTCTCTTCCCCTCCCGCAGCCAAGGCTCCATTGGAGCAAAGATGGCCCGGGCGCTGGGGATGGCTCCTTGGCCTCTGCCCCAGGCACTAGAGTGGCTCTGGTCGCGGCAGAGCGACGCCCCGGAGGGGCAGAGCATCGCCCCCTGGTGGACAGAGCGTCACCCCTGGTGGGCGTGCCGGGTGGATCCCGGGCGCATGAGGGAGTCTGTCTGTCTCTCCCTGTTCCAGCTTCAGAAAAATACAAAAAAAAAAAAAAATACTCCATTGGTGATCAATAAGTTTTTAAAACTTATTCATTATAAACTCCAATATTATGAATTGAAATATTGGATATGTTTCAAATCACATATTTCTCCTATATCTATTAAGATGATTATATATTTTGATTATAAATTGATTTTTTTAAACTTTTTATTTAAAAAAAATTTTTTTTATTTATTCATTTTAGAAAGGAGAGAGAGAGGGAGAGAGAGAGAAATAGAGAGAGGGAAGGGGAGGAGCAGGAAGCATCAACTCCCATATGTGCCTTGACCAGGCAAGCCCAGGGTTTCGAACCGGCGACCTCAGCATTTCCAGGTCGACACTTTATCCACTGCGCCACCACAGGTCAGGCTAAATTGATTTTTAATGGTAAACCAACCATATCTTTCTAATAGAAACCCAACCTGGTCACAGGGACAATTAAAAAATATATTGCTTGATTCAGGTTGCAAATATTTTTATTAGGATATTTATATCTGTGTTCATGAGTAAAACTGACCTATACTCTTCCCGTATTGTCACTGTTAAGTTTTGGTATTCAGGTTATGCAAGCCTCAAAATGAGTTGGGAGTGTTTACTTTTTTTTCTATTCCTTAAGAGCAGTTGTTCAAGAGTAGTATTATTTTTCCTTGAATGTTTGGTAAAAATTATAAAAATGCTAAGGCCCACTTACTCATTTGCTTTCTAAAATTTTTTACATTGAAAATTACACACACACACACACACACAGAGTGAGACAGAGAGATCATAAATCATAAGCGCAGAGCTAGATTCTTTATCACATCAGCTGTGTCACCCTTTCATACGTCTCCTCAGCCTGACCCTGAGTTTTGCAAGATATCTGATGAGTCAGTGGGAACAGCAGGTACATTAAAATAGCTGTACCCTGTTGACAGGAAAAACACTTAGAAGGCCTGGAAAAGGCTATTGTAAATTCCATTCAGCAGGCAAGCAAGGCAAACGAACCAGTTTTTCACCTACTAGGCCAAATTATCCTAAATGTGGTTTTTATAAAGAGCTGGCAAGATTAAAATTTTTTTTTGCTTGTGATGAGAAGTTTTTTTTACAAATTTTATTTATTGATTTTAGAGAGTTGGGGGAGGGAGAGAAAGGAAAGGAGAAAAACGAAGAGAGGGAGAGAGTGGGAAGGAAGAAGAGGGAAAAGAAAAGGGAGAGGGAAATAGAGGGGGCAGAAAGGGAGAGAAGGGGAAGGAGGGCGAGAGAGAAATGCTGATTTGTTGTTCCACCTATGTATGCACTCATTGGTTGATTGTTGAATGTGCCGGACCAGAGATCAAACCCTCAACCTTGATGCTCTAATCAACTAAGCTACCCGGCCAGGAAAAAGTGGCAAGATTTCTTTTTTTTTATTAACTGAGAGGTGGGGAGGCAGAGAGACAGACTTCTGCATGCACCCAACTGGGATCTACCCGGCAAGCCCCCTATGGGGCAATACTCTGCTCATCTGGGGCAGTTGCTCTATTGCTCAATAACCGAGCTATTTTAGCGCCTGAGGTGAGGCCATGGTGCCATCCTCAGTGCCCAGGGCCTACTTGCTCTGAATGAGCCCTGGCTGTGGGAGGGGAGGGGAGGGGAAGAGAGTGAGATTGAGTGAGGAAGAGACAGAGACAGAGAAAGGGGAGGGGGAAGGGTGGAGAAGCACATGGTTGCTTCTCCTGTGTACCCTGACTGGGAATCGAATCCAGGACATCCATACGCCAGGCCAATGCTCTACCACTGAGCCAACCTGCCAGGGCCAAGAGGTAGCAAGATTTTAATTCAAACTACCAATGCCTTTTCTGAGAACTATAAGGTAATTATAAAATATAACAAAATATCATCTTTTACTTTTTTGCAAACACACAAATATTTTTTAAATAAACCAGTGTTTTTAAGGATTTTAAAGCTGTAGTTAAGACAAAGATATTTAAGATGGGAGACAGAAGATGGTGGTTAGTAAAATCATGAGAAAAACATAAAATACAATCTGACCTAATGAGCCCAGGAGAGAGAGGCCAGGATAGCAAGCAGGATGAACTTACTTGAGAATTTAGCCAGAAGACTCTGGATAAATTCCCAGGTTTAAAATTGAATGCAATTGTAGGTAGCCAAATGTCTAGAGAAGTCTCTCTGAAAATACTATTTTTTTAGCTAATACTAAGAAAACCTTTCCTTCACAATCCCATACTATTTCTTTTTCCCTACAATTCATCTGCAGTCTTTTATTAAAAGTGCTTAATTGGAAACAAAATCCAGCTTAGTGACACTGGAACAGTGCCAACACTCCCAACATACATTTCATTAGCCAAGTCCTTCCCTATCTTCATTATACACCTGTTCCTGGTCAGATGATGAACTAATTACTTTCAAATGTCTCTACCAGTCAGCCATGAATCAGACAGGAGCAATTTAATAGTTTAGGGGAAAATATACTTTTCATGGTATAACAAAAATTTTTAATGAAATCTTAACTATTCCTGTTCCAAATATGACATTTTTAAACAGAGAAGACTCATTTTGAACATTTTATTTCTTTTTTTATATTTAGAAATTAAATTTAACAGAGTGACTGGTCAATAAGAGTACACAGGTTTCAGGTAAACATTTCTATAGCATTTGAACTGTTGATTGTGTTATTTGCCTATCACTCAAAGTCCAATCATTTTCCATCACCGTATATACGTCCTTCTTTACAGTTTGAACATTATAAATAAACTATCTAATATAAAAGTATAAAAAGGAATGGTGACAGCCCCAATACCAACAGGCTAGGACCCTGTTGATAAATTTCTAGCTATATGTTTATGTCAAGTCATTTACTTAACAAATATCTATTTAATATCCAGGGTGTCAGGTACTGTTCCAGCACATAAACTCACTCAAAGGAATGAGAAGACTAGAAATTTATGCCCTTAACCTTGAAAGAAAAGAAAAGAGGTATCCCAGTTTCTTCAGCTAATACTCTGAACCTTTAATAAGCAAACAAGTCAAGTACTTCCCCTACTTCAAATATTTTGATACCTTGTATTGTGAATATTTTTCACAGCTGCTTTGCACATATTCAAACAGCTAAAAAAACCACAAAAACTAAAAGTTCAACAATATACAAATCAAAATAGGCCTCAAACCAAAAGATACGCACACAAAATGGCTGTTAATGTATTTAAAATACTTACTTGTAATTAAAGAAGTACAAATACAGACAAGAGATGCCATTTTCACTGATTAGATGAAGAAAAAATTTTATGATTGATAACACCTACTTTTGATGATAGGAAGCCAAGTATGCCTCCATACTCTTTATTGGTGGGAGTTTAAGTTGATGTATCATTTACAAAATGTACATACCCTCTGAGCAAGGAATTCATCCCTTAAGAAATTTATTCTACAAATATACCAGCAAAGGGAGTACAAGGATGTATGTACAAGATGTTCATGGCAAAGTTATTTGTAACAGTTAAACAGTTGGAAATAACTTAAATGCTCCTGAATAGGGAACTGGCTGAGAAAAAAACATAGCATAGAAATACAATGGAAACTATTCTACCACAAAGAAACGAGGCAGGTCTTTACATACTGATATGAGATGTCCAACACAAAATGTTAAGTGAACAAAAGGAAGTCAACAGAACAATCTCTATAATTTCACTGATAGGAAAAGTAAAAAAAGATAGTCACCTATAATATGAAAATTAAAACTTTTAGAATAAGTCAGTACCTATGGGGCATAGAGGTGAGGTGGGGGGAGACAGTAGTCTAGAGGGCTTTTACTAGAGTATAGATTTTTGTAGTCTAAATTCCTTATCTGAGTATTTTATTATTTTAAAAATCTATCAGTTCTGAGATGTGGAATTTTCATCAAATTATAAGCTTACTACAATTTAAATATGTGATACCTAAAGGAAATCAACTCATTTTCATAACATATTTCACAGATAAGGAACCAAAATATTAATTACTATAGCTTACTTAAGGCCATGCCATTTATGAAGTACTTTCAGTATTTAAAATTAAGGTCAAAAGACCATGAAAAATAACAGAAAGGGAAAGGTAGCTGCAAAGCCCAAGATATTACATAGTATTGTATCTTTTTCTTCAAAATTTTGGAAAAAAAGTTCCAATTCTTACAGATTCTTTTAAAATGACAGACCATGTAAAATTATCTTTTTTATTGAAGTACAATTGACATAAAACATTACATTAGTTCTAGATGTACAAAATAATTTGGTATTTGTATTAAAATTATTTTTCGTATAACTAAATTGAGTCTTAGCAATCAATTGCAAAAATAATTACCTAAAACTTACCAAGTTGGGACTAGAAACAGCAGGCAAAAGAGTTGAGGAGTAAAAAGTGGAAAAGGAGATAGAAAATAGAATTAGAGAAGGGCGTAATGTCTGTTAGAATAAACAGGAAAAGGGTGACCTTAGAAAGAGTCAATCCCCACAGTAATACTATACCTAACAGCTGGCTGTGTTCCCCTGTGATGGAGTTCTGACTCGGGTCTGAAAAACAAACAATTGAAAAAAAGAAAAAAAAATGAATGACAAAAACAAATAATTTCTTAAAAATCAGCAACAAAAGTTAACCAAAGAAATAAGCAAAAAAATATTTTAAGTGCTTAAGAAACATTAATGAAAGAATAATAAAAATATAGTGAAGTATAAAAAATTACACTGCTTCCTTGAAAAGTTAAATGAATTACCACATGACAGCAATTCCACTCCTATGTATATATCCAAAAGAAAAACAGATACTTGTATGACAATGTTTATAGCAGCATTATTCATAATAGCCATAATGTAGAAACAATCCACGTGTCCTTCAAAAGATGAATAGATAAAACAAAATGTGGTATGTGCATACAATAGAATATTTTCAGCATTAGAAATGATGTTCTGATACATACTACAACATGGATGAACCTGAAAATATTATGTTAAGGGAAATAAGCTGGATGCAGAAGGACAAATATTGTATTATTCTATTTACATGATATAAAAGGCAAATAAATATATATAGAGAAAGTAGATTAGAGGTTATCAGGGGCGGGGGTAGTGGGAAGGGGATGCTATTGCTTAATGAGTACAGAATTTTTATTGGGGGGGATGGGGAATTTTGGAAATGGTGGGTAGCAGTTCTACAACATTGTAAATTGCAATGAGTGTCAATGAATTGTGCACTTAAAAATGGTTAAAAGGGTAGATTTTGTTTTATATATAATAAACAGTCAATTAAAAAATACAAATTTGATGAAGCAGTACTAGTTCCATAAAGCAGAAAGATGATTCAGGGCCTACAGCATGAATTATATTTTCTCTTTAATGACAAAGGAACATATGACATACAATCATAGCAACTCAAAATCAAGATATAAGTAAAGCACTCATAACTACAGTGTGTCCGTAAAGTCATGGTGCACTTTACCGGTCACAGGAAAAGCAACAAAAGACGATAGAAATGTGAAATCTGCACCAAATAAAAGGAAAACTCTCCCAGTTTCGTACCTGTTCAGTGCAGTTCGATGTGGGCCCATGCACAGATTTTTTTAGGGCTCCTTAGGTAGCTATCCCGTATAGCCTCTACAGACTTGTCACTGACTGATGTCCTACCAGAATGGGGTTTCTCCACCAAACTGCCTGTTTCCTTCAACTGCTTATCCTACCGAGTAATGTTATTCCTCTGTGGTGGCACTTTGTTATAAACGCGCCGATATTAACGTTGCACTTTGGTCATGGAGTTGAATTTAGCGAGCTACAGAACACACTGAACTTTCCTCTGTACCATCCACATCTTGACTGGCATGGCCATGGGCTGCTCCACTGTATACATGGCATACGTTGTCATTTGTGCATGCACACATGCTGCCCCATCATCCTACAGAAACTGGGAGGGTTTTCCTTTTATTTGGTGCAGATTTCACATTTCTATCGTCTTTTGTTGCTTTCCTGTGATCGGTCAAAAGTGCACCATGACTTTACGGACACACTGTATTAGCAGATATGGTCTCCTTTGACTTTAAGATGATGACAAAACTGGGTTTTATAATTATCTATTTCTTCAGTGATCTATTATAAAATTAGTGGCTATAAGCCAAATTCCTAATGCAAAAGATATTGACAATTCACCATTTAACCAACCACTTGCTTATTTTAAAGGCTTGAAAAGCATTAAGAGAGGAAAAGACTGAGCTCCACTTTCCTCAAAGATTAAGTCTCTTGTGATACAGAGGATTACATCTGGCTTCCTCAAATGTGTCTGGGCAATACAAATTTTAGAGGGGGTGGGGGAATAATCTGTAAACAACAATGTGAAAAAATTACACCTTTATTTTTACTGACCTCTAATTATTTATTTATTTTTGCGAAAGAGATAGAGAGAGGGACAGATAGGGACAGACAGGCAGGGAGAGAGATGAGAAGTATCAAATTTTCATTGTGGCACCTTAGTTGTTTACTGATTGCTTTCTCATATGTGCCTTGACTGGGGGGGCTACAGCAGAGCAAGTGAACCCTTCCTCAAGCCAGCAACCTTGGGCTCAAGCCAGCGACCATGGAGTCATGTCTGTGATCCACACTCAACCTAGTAATCCCATGCTCAAGCTGGATGGCGACCTCGGGGTTTTCAACGTGGGTCCTCTGCATCCCAGTATGATGCTCTACCCACTCTGCCTCCGCCTGGTCAGGTTAATCTCTAATTAAAGTTTAGTATTTTCTCCAAATATAATGTAGGCAACAAGTTACATAAAAGTACCTGCCATTTTTGTAACAACAGATATCAGATATTTTCATATCACATTTACAGTTTCTGCATATATTGCAGTATCTTTTAGGTTCAATACTACTTTGAAATTATGGTAATTATTAGAATGGATGTTAGGTCTTATTCAATGAATCAATAAAGAAGCACTTATTAGATGACAAGTTTAATATTTTGATTACCATACTTTAAAAGGGTTATTTTTAATCCTATACATCTTTATCAATGTGAGCATTATTTTATACATTTAAAAGCATTATTCTGAAAAGGAATTTGTAGGCTTTGGGCCTGCAAAGAAATCTAAAATACAAAAAAGATTAACAATTACTCTTTCAGACAAAATTCAAGTAATATTTTCCATGGTACTTATAAATGTTTTATATATAATTTTAATTAAATCTAACACTTTAAGCATCCCAGACAGAAAGAATCAATTGGCATACCTAATAAATTCTGGTTTCCACAGAGTACCCTACACACTCTAGAGGAAATAAAGCAGAAACCTGGTTCAGACAACTAAGTTTTAAATGCTATTGGTATATTTTAAGATATATTTTTAGAAGACCTTCACTTTTAATTTAGTTTTGAAAAAGAGAAGTTCCAAATTTTTCTATTCTAACATATTTTCTGCAACACTCTAGCAGGTGAATTCTCAGTTTTTTTTTTTTGTTTTTTTTTTTTTTTTTTTTTACAGAGGCAGAGATAGACAGAGACAGACAGACAGGAACTGAGAGAGATGAGAAGCATCAATCATCAGTTTCTCGTTGCGCGTTGCGACTTCTTAGTTGTTCATTGATTGCTTTTTCACATGTGCCTTGACCGTGGGCCTTCAGCAGACCGAGTAATCCCCTGCTGGGGCCAGGGACCTTGGGTCCAAGCTGGTGAGCTCTTTGCTCAAGCCAGATGAGCCCGCGCTCAAGCTGGTGAGCTCGGGGTCTCGAACCTGGGTCCTTCTGCATCCCAGTCCGACGCTCTATCCACTGCGCCACCACCTGGTCAGGCGAATTCTCAGTTTTAACTTAAACTTACCTTACTTCCTATCTAAATAAATAATTCAGTTATATTAATGAATTCTACTAACAATTCAAAAATTTAATACCAATCTTCTTCAAACTCTTCAAAAATAAAAAGGCAGTGGAGAGACTACTTCCAAATTCATTTTACAGGGTTAGCATTGCCCCGATACCAAAATCAGACAAGGATACCACAAAAAATAAAAGAAATACAGGCTAATATCCCTAATGGACACAGATTAATAATCTTAAACAAAATATTAGCAAAATAAATTCAACAATACATTTAAAGGATCATACACCATGATAAAATGGAATTTATCTCATCACAAGAAAAAAAATTCTGCAACTATGTATGGCGACAAATGTTAAATAGACTTAGGTGATGATCATTCTGCAGTAGTACCATATATACAAAAATCAAATCATTATGTTATGTTCCTGAAACTAATATAATGTTGTATGTCAATCAGATCTCAATAAAAAATAAAGATAAAAAAAGAGTCTGGGGCCTGACCAGGCAGTGGCGCACTGGATAGAGTGTCAGACTGGGATGTGGAGGACCCAGGTTTGAGACCCCAAGGTCGCCAGCTTGAGCGTGGGCTCATCTGGTTTGAGCAAAGCTCACCAGCTTGGACCCAAGGTTGCTGGCTTAAGCAAGGGGTTACTCGGTCTGCTGCAGCCCCATGGTCAAGACACATATGAGAAAGCAATCAATGAACAACTAAGGTGTCGCAATGAAAAACTAATGATTGATGCTTCTCATCTTTCACCGTTCCTGTCTGTCCCCATCTGTCCCTCTCTCTGACTCTCTCTCTGTCTCTGTAAAAAAAAGAATATGGGCTGTTCTTGCACATAAGACACAGTAGTAATAATAAGCCCATAGTAAGTTAATATATATGAGATCTTTTCCTTCTTCCTTTCCCCCCCTGTTCACCCCTTTCTCTCTCTCAGGTAGGGAAAAATTTGGGTACCATTATTATAGAAAAGAAACAGTATGGAAGGAAGAGTAGAGAAAGAAAAACAGAATTTTAGAATCAGGATAATTTTGGTCATCATCTAGACCAGGGGTAGTCAACCTTTTTATAGCTACCGCCCACTTTTGTATCTCTGTTAGTAGTAAAATTTTCTAACCGTCCACCGGTTCCACAGTAATGGTGATTTATAAAGTAGGGAAGTAACTTTACTTTAGAAAATTTATAAAGCAGAGTTACAGCAAGTTAAAGCATATAATAATTACTTACCAAGTACTTTATGTCGAATTTTCGGTTTGGCAGTATAAATCTTTATAAAACAACCTACTATAGTTAAATCTATCTTTTTATTTCCACTTTGGTTGCTCCATTACCGCCCACCATGAAAGCTGTAACGTCCACTAGTGGGCAGTAGGGACCAGGTTGACTACCACTGATCTAGACCTACTCTACTAATTCTAAAGGATAAGCTGGAGAGGGGTTATCAGCACCTTCTATTTCTCTCTCTAAAACTATACCAAGACCTCTTCTCAGGATTCTGATTCCCACCTACTGTAATTAACGGGAATGCCTTTCTTTTTCAGGTGTGCTAGGACAGAACAAATTGAGAATCTCAGTGCCTGGGTTAATAAGTGACTAAAGGCACATCTCACTACTGCCAAAAAAGAAAGGTTAGAGATGTAGTCTTGTCTTCAGAAGCTATATTCTTGCTTCTCAATATTCTCATTCTAAAACAAACTACAATAGGCCCTGGCTTATTGGCTCAGCGGTAGAGCATCGGCTGGCATGTGAAAGTCCCAGGTTCATTTCCAGTCAGGGCACACAGGAGAAGCAACCACCTGATTCTCTACTCCTCCCTCTACTCCTTCTCTCTCTCTCTCTCTCTCTCTCTCTCTCTTCCCCTCCTGCAGCCATGGCTCAAAGTTGGCCCCAGGTGCTGAGGATGGCTCCATGGCCTCATCTCAGGCACTAAAATAGCTTAGTTGCTGAGCAACAGAGCAGTGGCCCCAGATGGACAGAGCATCACCCGGCAGGGGGCTTACAGGGTGGATCCAGGTTGGGACACATGCAGGAGTCTGTCACTCTGCCTCCCAACCTCTCATTTAATAAAAATAAAAAAATAAAAAAATAAGAAAGTACAATAGCCTAAAACGAATTATCTAGAATCGCCAGGGAATGTATTCATGAGCAAAAAGAAACAGAACACTTAGGCAGAGTAGGCATGATTTTAAAGGTGGGAGTATAGATGACTTTTCTTAAAAAGAATTATGTCCTTCTGTACTATATAATATACTTCCTTGCCTTCTGAGCCAGGCATGTGATGCATGTGCATCCTCTAGTCCAGTGGTTCTCAACCTGTGGGTCGTGACCCCGGCAGGGGTCGAACAACTAAAACACAGGGGTCGCCGAGGCTGCTCTAGTCATACCAGTACTCTTCCTTTTAAGTTCTCTACAAATTCACAGACACACACAAAGTAAAGAGAATTAGAGGAGGCCCAGTAAGTCAATCAGGGATTGAGGTTTGGCAGGGGTTGGGAGGGTGCTACGTACTCATTATAAAGTGCTTTGAGGGCAAGAACTTTAACGTTGCTGTGACAATAACAATTTTTTGTAACACAGAGCTTTGTACACACTATAAAATGTTCAATACATGTTTGTTAAATACTTGAGTGATGCAATCTCAAAAGAAAAAGACCCAGAGATAGAAAACCAGGACTAATTTTAATAAAAGATTAATGATATAAATAGTAATTTTAAAGTCATCATCAAAACGTAAGAGTTGAAGATAAAAGGATAAACTTTCCTGTGAGTCAATGTAAAAAGAGAGGAGCTGAGATCAAGCTCTGGAAATGCAAGCAAACAAGAAAGCACAACCATAGAAGGAAACAGAAAACAAATCACTGAAAGAACTATGATGGCAATGCTGTCACGCCAATTTCCCTGAACAAATCTACACACTAAAAGGAAGTTCATTAAGGTAGGAAGTAGTGAAAATGCAGAGCCAAACATGCCTATGGGAGCAGAGAACACTATACGCATGTCCTGAAGAAATTTAAGATAATTCATTCAGCAATATACCCTCTGATTCAATAAACCCCTCGTTTATTGAAAAGGTGGTGAGACAACACTAGCCAGTAGGTATGTATGTAGCTGAAGCGTGAGTAAGTCAAGAAGCAGGACCTATATTAAGTCTTATACAGGCCACTCAAGATCATCTCTTGCAGCAGGGGCAAACTATAGTGCAGGGAGGGGGACAGTTCGATGTTGGAGGAGGTAGAACTGATGGCACTGGGGAACAATGTTGGGAACCAGACATCCAGACAGAAAGAAGTGGTAGGAGACACTAGGAAGTACAGGCAGATCTGCCACTAATACTGGGTACTGGTCACCAGTATCCTTCAAATTCTGGAGCATAGGCTAAGTATTAGATTAACAGAGGCCCTTGAAGAAACCAATGCTGTTCAGTTGGGTGTCCCAAGCATGAAAAATGTTCTTTGAAGGCCACATTCTTTTTTGGTTTGGGCTTCAGATTTGCATAAAAAAATAAGCATAATGTAAGTTATGTTCTAAACTCATTTGAATAATTAAGTTTTGTTAAAAATTTCCTAGATATGTGGGAACATCCACTAGAAGCTGAAACTCATCTGTGATGAAGACAGTTGTGATTTTAATGTGCAGTCTATATAACACTTGGAAGATAGCAAGCATAATATTAAATCAGAAAGCAGATTTAATATAGCCTGCAGATAATGTAAAGACAGTTTCTTGGGCCAAATCCATAAACTGATCAGCCAAGAAAAGTATAAATGCCAGGAGAGGGCAGTACTTACACAGTTAGGAGAAAAGATAGAAAACTCTCTCCAAGTAGTAACAGAAGAAAGGATTTGGGGATTGTTTCAAACATTCAAGAATATTATTGACACCTTATATACTTCTTTGGCTTTGTAGATATTCAAATTATTCTTCATGCACTGTAGAAAAATGTGTGTCATGCTTCCTTCACTTTAAGATGGTTTTGAAAGGCCCTGATCAGTTGGCTCAGTGGTAGAGCTTTGGTCAGGCATGTGGAACTCCCAGGTTCAATTCCTGGTCAGGGCACAGAGAAGCAACCATCTCCTTTTCCACCCTCCCCCTCCCATCTCTCTCTTGCTCTTCTCCTCCCGCAGCCATGGCCCGATGGTTAGAGCAAAGTTGGCCTTGGGCAGTGAGGATGGCTCCATGGCTTCGCCTCAGGGGCTAAAATAGCTCAGTTGCTGAGCAGCCCAGACCCTGGTAGGAGGCTTGCCGGGTGGATCCCAGTCAGGGTGCATGTGGGACTCTGTCTTTGCCTCCCTGCCACTCAAGTGGAAAAAAACAAACAAAAAAATCCCAAGATGGTTTTGGAAGAATAAGGCCTGACCATATAGATCACAACGTTAACAAGGATGAGGGGAAAATGACCCAACAATCCAAATTCAATGAAGCTAAACAGCTAAAGAACTAAGGAGCTAAGAAAGCTTTGCATTATGGATGCTAAAAGAAAATGATAAATATTTCTGATATTTTAAGAGCCTGTTTTGATTTCATGTCATGGTGAAACGTTAACTGCTTAATGCAAGCTGAATTTAATATTTTTCTAAATTTTCAAACATACAAAGAAAAAGTAAATACTATTGCACATGCATGTTGGAATTTTTAAAAACAGTTTTGAGTGTGTATGTGTACACACTGATATATAGTAAATGTGTCACGATCTACCATAATTAAAAAAATAAAGTGAATCTTAAAGAATTTTGAGACTGGCTTCTTTCATTCAGCTTAAGCCTTGAAGATTCATGCAAGTTGTTGCGTGTTATTTAAAAAGTTTTACTGATATAATTTACATACCATATAATTCACCCATTTAGTGTTCAATTCAAAGCTTCTTAATATATTCACATTGTTGTGCAACTCTCACCACAATCTAATTTTAGGATTCAGTCCCCCTCTGAACGAATCCTTATAACCACTAGCACTCAATCTCTATCTCACTCCACCTTGCTCAATCCAAAGCAACCACTTATCTACTTTCTGTAGATTATATTATCAAGGTTCATCCATATTGTAGTGTGTATTAAGTACTTCATTTGTTTTCATTGCCAAATATCCCATTATATGAACGTACCACATTATAATGATTTATTCATCAGTCAGTGGACACTTGGGTTGTTTCTCTTTATTTCTGGCTATTATGAACAAATACTGCTATGAACATTCCTATACAAGTTTTTGTATGAACAATTATTCTCATTTCATTTGGGTATATACCTAGGAGACTTGCTAGGTGATATGGTAGCTCTATTTTTAACTTTTTGAGGAGCTGCAAAACTATATTCCAAAGTGGTTATACTATTTTGTTCCCACCAAGTGTATAAGGGTTTCAGTTTTCCAACATCCTCATCAACACTTGTAATTGGCCATCTTTTTTTCTTTCTTTCTTTTTTTTTACAGAGAGAGAGTCAGAGAGAGGGATAGACAGGGACAGACAGACAGGAACAGAGGGAGATGAGAAGCATCAATCATCAGTTTTTCATTGTGACACCTTAGTTGTTCATTGATTGCTTTCTCATATGTGCCTTGACCGGGGGGCTACAGCAGATTGAGTAACCCCTTGCTTGGGCCAGAGACCTTGCATCCAAACTGGTAAGCTTTTTGCTTGAACCAGATTAGCCTGCACTCAAACTGGTGACCTGAGGTCTCAAGCCTGGGTCCTCGGCATCCCAGTCTGACGCTCTATCCACTGCGACACCGCCTGGTCAAGCTGGCCATCTTTTTGATTAAAGATTTCCATGTGGATAGAAGTAATGATTTTAAATAATAAAAATATGATAGTAATGATAGAAATAATAATTTTAAAGTCATCATCAAAACATAAAAGTTGAAGATAAAAGGATAAACTTTCCTACAAGTCAATGTGAAAAGAGGACCTGAGATCAAGCCCTAGAAATGAGAGTGAACAGAAGAAAGCACAACCATAAGGAAACAGAGAAAACAAATCACTGAAAGAACTATGGCAATGCTGTCACGCCAATTTCCCCGAACAAATCAACACTAAAAGGAAATTCATTGAGGTAGGAAGTAGTGAAAATGCAGAGCCAAACATGCCTATGGGAGCAGAGAACACTATATGCAAGTCCTGAAGAAATTTAAAAGAATTCATCTGGCAATCTTCCCTCTGATTCATATGACTTGGTTTAACGAGAAGGTGGTGAGACACCAGCCAGCAGGCATGTAGCTGTGGTATCTCATTGTAGCTCTGATGTGCATTTCCCTGATGACTAATGATTTTGAGCAGCTTTGTATGTGCTTGTTGGCATCTTTTCCTCTCCTCACCTCCAGCTGGAAAGCTTTTACCTCTTCTTCTTCCCACAATTCTGAGATTTCCCACAGACCCTTGGTTGGCAAACTGAGGCTCATGAGCCACATGCGGCTCTTTGGCCCCTTGAGTGTGGCTCTTCCACAAAATACCACATGCAGGCGCTACATTGATAAGAAATGTACCTACCTATATAGTTTAAGTTTAAAAAATTTGGCTCTCAAAAGAAATTTCAATCGTTGTACTGTTATTTGGCTCTATTGACCAATGAGTTTGCCGACCACTGCCATAGACTTATTACTTTTACATGATAAATATCATTGAATTGCTCCCTGCAGTATGTTCCTTTTGGTTAGAGTCCTAACTTACCATTTACATAACACCTACCCAGAGAGTTTTGTCATTTTCCACTATTTCTCTTTCATCTTGTGATCTCTGTTATGGCTCAAATATTCCCAGGGGGGTAATACACTCTCCAATATTTTTATATTTGTAACATATTTCCTCTTTGTAAGGGGAATAATATCTTCACTGGGAATAGGGATTCGAGATTATTTTTTCTCTTGGTAATCTGTGATACTCTTCTACTGTCTCCTAATTCTCAGAATTATGGATTATAATAAATTCTTTTTAATTTTTATTGATTTTATTATTTTATTTTTTATTTAAATTGTTTTAAAATTAAGGGAGAGCAGGGGAGGCAGAGAGACAGACTCCCACATGTGCCCTGATAAGGATCCAGCCAGTAAGCTTTCTCTGGGGTGATGCTCTGCCCATCAGGAGTGTTGCTTTGTTGCTCTACAACTGACCTATTTTTAGAGCCTGAGGTGGAGGCCACAAAGCCATCCTCAGTGCCAGGGCCATCTCACTGGAATTAATCAAGCCATGGCTGTGGGAGGGGGAGAGAGGGAGAGAGGGAGAGAGGGAGAGAGGGAGAGAGGGAGAGAGGGAGAGAGGGAGAGAGAGAGAGAGAGAGAGAGAGAGAGAGAGAGAGAGAGAAAGATGAGGGAGGGAGAGGGATGGAGAAGCAGATGGTTACTTCTCCTGTGTGCCCTGACTGGGAATAGAACCTGGGACTTCCACACACTGGGCCAACACTCTATCACTGAGCCAACCAGCTAGGGCCTGTTTTTATCGATTTTAAAGGGAAAGAGACAAACAGAAACATCAATCTGTTCCTATATGTGCATGAGATTTAGCCCATAACATTTGCATACTGGGACAACATTCTAACCAACTAAGCTATCTGCCAGGGCAATAATTTAAAAAAAAAATTAATTTATTGGGGTCACATTGGTTAATAGAATCACTTAGGTTTCAAGTGTACAATTCTATGCTACATGATCTTTATAGTGCACTGTATGCCCATCACCCAGAGTCAAATCATCTTCCATCATCCTATATCTGGTCCCCATCTCTACCCTCTTCCCAGTTTTATATGCCACATGAGTGAAATTGTATGGGTTCTTAGCTTTTTCTGACTGACTTATTTCACTTAGCATAATATACTCAGGGTCCTTTCTGGAAGCCTCCAAGATGAATCCTTGGAGTTAAAATTTGTATAAGGATAACTCTAGGTGTATGTACGTTATCTATCACTGATCTTTCCTGAAACTTCATTCTGCACAATGAAGTCTTTATTTAACTCAGGAAACTTATTTATATTTTCCTCCATTTATTCCTTTTTCTCAAACTTATGTTAGCCATGTTAAGTGTCTGGAATTTATCCTTCAAGTCTCTTATTATTTTTTTCAATCTCCTTATATTTTTGGCTCTGTGCTTTGAAATATTTCTTCCACTTGATCTTCCAGGTCAATACATAATCATACTCATGCATTGCTTTTTACGTGCAAGACAGGGTTGTAGGTCATTGGATATTGACAACAGATCAGCAGTGTATACAACAGAAAAAGTTCCTGTTCTCAGGGTGCTTATGTTTCAGTGGAGATAGTTTTTTTCTTTTTTAAAAAAAGTATATACATGGATTGAGTCATCTAGTAATAAGTATTTAGCTGGGAAACCATACTTTTGCTCAATAATGGCTTTTCTTATACTACACTTGAACCTCCTTAAAAGTTCCTATTCTTTATTATTTTCATATTCGAGCTATTGTCTTCGCCAGCATTTCTATTTAGCCGGTCTATTACATTGTTTATTCTTAGTTACTTTTTTCTTTCTGGTTGCCTGGCTTCCCCAGATGGGTTGTTTTCTTTGTTACTTTACAGGGGCTTAGGTTTCGCTGTTGAAGCACAAGTGGTAGCCGTCTGGAGAGAACAGAAAGGCACAGGAGTCTCTGCCCCAGTAGGTGGTGGGCAGTGCAGCTGCCAGGCCTGTGGAGACCCAGGAGAAGCCTCCAGGCGCTCAGGTCTCCTTACATCTCAGCCTCAGGGATGGGGAGACATGAGTCCCTTTGCTCTTTCCCTTTCTCCTTCCCGCAGCGTTCCATGGATCTCTACCAAGCCAAGCTAGACCTGCCATTTTTAGCCTTACCCCCAAGTTTTTGTTCGGCCCCTGAGGAATAAAGCCTGGGCCAGCTCTCCCTGACAGAGCCTCACATAGCCCAGGCTTCACGGGCACCCAACTTGTTCTTTAGATCGAGATATCATTTGGCTCAAAGGGAGGCAAACAGGAATTGGAATCAGAAACAAAGAATAGTGAGATTTACCTTCCTAGAACCCTCTCTGAAAAGTAAATATAGTTTACAGACTTATCCTAAAAACATCCAAATGTTGGTAAATAAGTCAAAAAATTTTTTTCTTTTTCTTTTTTTCAAGTGAGAGGAAGGGAGATAGAGAGACAGACTACCGCATGCGCCCTGACCAGGATCCACCTGGAACCCTTACCTGGGGTCAGTGCTATTCCCATCTGGGGCCATGCTTATAACTGAGCTATTATTTATTTATTTATTTATTTATTTGTATTTTTCTGAAGTTGGAAACAGGGAGGCAGTCAGACAGATTCCAGCATGCGCCTGACTGGGATCCACCCGGCATGCCCACCAGGGGGTGATGCTCTGCCCATCTGGGGCATCGCTCTGCTGCGACCAGAACCATTCTAGCGCCTGAGGCAGAGGGCATGGAGCCATCCTCAGTGCCCGGGCCACTTTGCTCCAATGGAGCCTTGGCTGCGGGAGGGGAAGAGAGACAGAGAGGAAGGAGAGGGGGAGGGGTGGAGAAGCAGATGGGTGCTTCTCCTGTGTGCCCTGGCTGGGAATCGAACCCGGGACTCCTGCACGCCAGGCCGATGCTCTACCACTGAGCCAACCGGCCAGGGCCCTAAGTCAAAATTTTAAAAAGCCTCTGTGAGGTGCAAGTATCTGTGGTTTGTACCATTATCAACTACTGCCCTAAATATTAAGCTTTGAGAAATGAAGATCTTAATGTAAGCTGAATTTAAAAGAGTACAGATTAAAGCCCAGGCCAGTTGGCTCAGTGGTAGAACGTCGGCCTGGCATGCAGGAGTCCCGGGTTCGATTCCCAGCCAGGGCACACAGGAGAAGCGCCCATCTGCTTCTCCACCCCTCCTCCTCTCCTTTCTCTCTGTCTCTCTCTCCCCCTCCTGCAGCCGAGGCTCCATTGGAGCAAAGTTGGCCTGGGCGCTGAGGATGGCTCCATGCCCTCTGCCTCAGGCGCTAGAATGGCTCTGATTGCAACAGAGCAACGCCCCAGATGGGCAGAGCATCGCCCCCTGGTGGGCATGCCAGGTGGATCCCGGTCGGGCGCATGCCGGAGTCTGTCTGACTGCCTCCCTGTTTCCAACTTCAGAAAAAAAAAATACAAAAAAAAGAGAGTATAGATTAGATGAATAAACTTGAAAATAATTATGTTGTATAAAAGCAGTCAGACAAAAGAGACTAGGATTTCATTTACATAAAATTCTAGGGAATGCAAACTAATGTGTATCATTTTCAAAAAACTACTAAAACACTCTCCCTCACCTTCAGATACAAATATAATTAAAGGCCATTGCAAGTTCAGAGCATACTACAAAGTATGTTTTTGTGCTGATGGATACTTACTGATGGAATAATCAAAAACAGGGTAGAAAATTAGGCAAGTCATCTTGGAGGAAAAGAGTAAGAACCTGGTCTTGATGTCATGTGGGTTTGTGTAATTTTCTATGGCAGATAGGATGCAGAAAGCAGAAGAGAAGAGTTCAAATGAAGAAAAATACATGATCAAAGGCAATGCGGTGGGGGAAAAATGAAGAGAGCTTTTGAAAAGCACTCTTACTATAGGTTCACCATTTCTAATCCAATCATTGAAATCTCTTATAACAAAAATGTTTTATGTTATAGTGGAAAGAACACACAGGAAAGGAAACTAGGTCTAATTCACTATATAAGGGTTTGGAATTGATCAAAATCATTTATGTTATTTATGTACCAAATTTAATTTTTACCATGCCTATGTTCTACATTTATTAGAATTTTCTCTAATAGACTTGTGCCATTATCCAGTTTCATTCTAAGTAATAAAACACTTGAAATATTACATTTTTTCTAGAGCACTAAAATATACATATTAGACCTTCAGACATATATTTATTCTTTTTATATTAAAATTCAGTATTTACATTTGGAAGATTCTACATCAAAGATTTTATTTATTCATTTTAGGGAGGAGGAGAGAGAGAGAGAGAAGGGAGGGGAGGAACAGGAAGCATCAACTCCCATGTGTGCCTTGACCACACCAAATCAGCGTTTCAAACTGGCAACCTCAGAGTTCCAGGTCAACGCTTTATCTATGGAACCACCACAAGTCAGGCAGAATGATCTGCTTTTTAAATATATTCAATTTATATGACAGTATATATTTTTCTCTCTGTATTTGTCATTATAGAAAGAAAACCACTCAATGGAAAAAACCAACAACTGGTTATATAACTGGCTAGTATTAGAAGTGCTTGTAAAAAAAAACCCCATAATCGGCCCTGGCCAGTTGGCTCAGTGGTAGAGCATTGGCCTGGCGTGCAGGAGTCCCGGGTTCGATTCCCAGCCAGGGCACACAGGAGAAGCGCCCATCTGCTTCTCCACCCCTCCCCCTCTCCTTCCTCTCTGTCTCTCCCTTCCCCTCCCACAGCCAAGGCTCCATTGGAGCAAAGTTGGCCCGGGCACTGAGGATGGCTCTATGGCCTCTGCCTAAGGCACTAGAATGGCTCTGGATGCAACAGAGCAAAGGCCACGATGGGCGGAGCATCGCCCCCTTGTGAGCATGCCGGGTGGATCCTGGTCGGGCGCATGCAGGAGTCTGTCTGAGTGCCTCCCAGTTTCCAACTTCAAAAAGATACAAAAAAAACAAACAAAAACAACAACAACAAAAAACAAACCCATAATCAATTTTGGATTTTAAAACTCAGAAGAACAGTTGCATTTCAAGCAACCATCCAAAAAAAAAAACAAAAAAACAACAAAACCTCCAAAAGCATCATCTATCCTCAAGAACATTCTACTCCTAAGTAAAAAACAACAAAACTTAGATTTTTCCCATACATCTCCCCCCTTCTTTCCCTCTAATTTAACTCTACAATAAAGATAAATACAACTCAGGTAATAGATTCCCATCAGTTGTTCACTTACCAAACACAATAGTTCATTCAAGCAGACAGTTTCTGGGCTGTCATGGAAAATGCCAATAAAAAGCCTATTAAATTCAAGTTAGGTTTCATCTGTCACTTCTTCCTGGTCCAAAACAATTACTATGGAGGAAAACAAATTAAGCCCAGCAATGTCATTTATTACAAAGTTGGCTGCTATAAACTTTTTTTTTATGGCTTTCCTAGGTGACTGCTAATAGATTAAATGATTTCAACACTGTTCCTATCTGAATACAGCAAATTTCCTTCAACATCATAGAACCGGTAAAGTTGAAATAATAAAATAGCAATGGTGAAGAAAGAAAATAAAAAACAATGGGAAGTAAAATGAGGTAAAGACAGACATTACTTGTTTGCATTT
The DNA here is from genome assembly GCF_036850995.1 of Saccopteryx leptura. Taxonomy (NCBI): domain Eukaryota; kingdom Metazoa; phylum Chordata; class Mammalia; order Chiroptera; family Emballonuridae; genus Saccopteryx; species Saccopteryx leptura. The sequence continues at coordinate 88,301,364 of NC_089508.1, forward strand.
GTGAAATTAATGAAGACAATAGCAAAGACAAAAGCCTAAAAGGATTAAAATCTAACGACGACAAACATAAGAAAGTGCAGCTTCAAATACACACAATTCCGAAAGAGAACCTAACTTCTTTGCGCTAAACTTGTGGAAAATCAGGTTTCAGTTCCAAGTAGGTTAAACTTAAATTCGACTTATTGTCCTGACTATTCAGCAGAATGAAAATAACCTGGCAAAGAGTTTCCATAAAAATTTATCTTCACTAGTTAAGTTCTCTCACCTACAAGGAAAAAATAAAAGGAACTTTGTTTTTAATAGTTCTTATCTTTAGTTCAATTCTTAAAAAATTATGAAGGCTTGATAAGACAGGAGAGAGTAAAACAGCTGTTGTCAGCAAGGAATTGTGAGGTATTACTGGCTATAGGAAAAAGTTAAAACCAAAATAAATTTTGAGAAATTATTTATTTCCTTAGCCTCCCTCATTAACATACAGGGGAAATTCTTGACAATATATAGTATTTACAGACTTAAAAAACAGGGCTTCAAACTACAACTATATTTAATACCATAGTATTAACCAAGCTTTTAATTGCATATTTAAAATTCAGAACCACAATTCCTCCAGGAAGTGTAACTGCTACAATTAAAAGAAAGTAATAGGGATAATCACATTCATCAAGTTTATTAAATCAAGTCCTATGCCAGTCATCATAATGATCTACTGTACTTCTGTTCTTTCATTAAAGAATTCCTAGGCCATTTGCGGTTAAACTACTGTTTAACTGGTAAACTGAGGCAAAATACTAAATAACTTGAGAAGTCACAAGTGCAAAGTCCATTGTACAAAACTACTGAACCATGCTCCCTTTTATGCGCGTTTCCAGGTGTTATTTAAACTGTCTGAGCAAAAGGTGAATTCCAAATTCCACATAAATTGACTTTTACTGTGCCTTTCTTTTTGTTTGAAAACTCCTTTCATACATTGCCACCGATTCAATTTCACCTGTAGGTAATGAACACAGAACTCATTGTGGGGAAAAACAAACCACAATGTGAAAAAAGAGACGTTATCAGATACACAAAGGAGTGAAACAGTTGACTGAAAAACACTTTAACCACAATACTTTTTCTCCATCCTAAAAGAGGTATTTTGAATATTTGTTACCATTTCTTTCACAAAAAACCCTCTAAGTTTCAAAAGTTCCCAAGTTGAGTACTTACCTGTTTCATCTGAATGCTGAATCCGAGTTTTTATTTCTGCTAAGCTGGTCTCTCCCTCTTGGGAGACAGAAGCTGCTGCCCCCTCCTCTAAGTCCTCTACCTTAGTCACGGTAAAGTGTGGCATTGTTATAGAAGTCCTGCGCTTTTTCTGTATTTAAACTTTCTTCCAGTCTACTCTGCCTACCCCTTCGCTGCTGTCCCCCTCAGACTCCAATCCTCTGATCACTGCCTAAGGGAGACCAAGAGAACAACGCTGGGAATCGGGAAGTACTTTCAGCTCACGTGACCCTAGGGAGTGGATACTAGAAGACACGCCTTCCTTGGCGTTTATCTTCCACTTAGAAGATTTAGCACTCTACCCTTCACTTATCAAGATCAAGAATCCCAAGAGCTGTTTAGGCTGCTTTCTGAGAGCAGTCAAAAGCTGGAAAGTGGGCAGAATTCATGAAATGCAGCCCACTGTGTGCTCTCCCACTTGTTTCCTTCACTTAAGTTAGTTTCACCCCTAAGCCCAGTCATGATCTCAACCTTTGCCCTCATATTTCACACCAGAAAGACTAGGGACCAGTTCATTTTACAAACTTTCCTCTTTAAAGAAAGACTGGCACTACATCAATTTAAAAATGAAACATGAACGATTTGTAAGCTTCTGTTGTTGCTTTATTTCAAAGCATATGGATAGTAGTCATATAAATCAATAAAAGTGTTTTATCTTTCAAATGAGAATGTTCATTCATCATGTTTAATGAACACCTACATATTTTATGCAAGGCATAGTTTAGACACTGTAGTGTATACAAATAGTGTATACAAGATCATCCAAGGAGAGACATTAATTTTCCCGAAAGTCCGAAAGAGCAAAATATTTAAAGAAAAAATATCCAAGGAAATCCACCTGATTAAGAGGTGCACAGTTCCTTCAGCACACACTTCATGTACTTAACATACATTTTTTCAGATAACTGTTTATATCAAATTTTCAGTTGATGATGTAAACTACAGAGTATAAAGCCCTATGCAATCTCTGCACTGAGAGGAAGGAGTTTAGTAATTGAGCCCTGTATTAATTTCCAAGTTGATAATATAAGGGCTTTGTTGTTAGTTAACACCTGACAAGTAAGACTTCCCTCAATTTAAGAAAAGAAATGGTGATTTATAGTCCTCATTTATTCAAATATGTACCACATCTAAAAATGAAGAAAATCAATAGTTGTTAAAGACCTACTTTGTGCTCTTCATTGAATTAGAAACTTTTCATTATGATCTCATAATTTAATCATCAGGATAAAGAACTTGCCCAAAGTCACAGAGCTTGTAAATGGTGAAGCCCAACTTAAAAACTTCTAAACTGACTGGTGGTGATACAGTGGCCAGTGTCAACCTGGGATGCTGAGGAACCCAGGTTTGAAACCCCAACGTCGCAGGCTTGAGCGTGAGATCATTAACATGATACCATGGTCATTGGCTTAAGCTCAAAGTTGCTGGCTTGAGCTCAAGGTCACTGGCTTGAGCTCAGTGTTGCTGGCTTAAGCAAGGGATCACTGGCTCAGCTGGAGCCCCCTGGTCAAAGCATGTATGAGAAGCAATAAATGAACAAAAAAAAGTTTCACAGAGTAAGAAAAGTCCTATGCTCATCTAAACTTTTCTTTGGGGGGGGGGCGGTGAGAGACAGACAGGAAGCGAGAGAAATGAGAAGCATCAATTCCTTGTTGCGGCACTTTAGTTGTTCATTGATTGCTTTCTTATATGTGCCTTGACTGGGGCCTTAGCCAAGCCAGTGACCCCTGGCTCAAGCAAGCAATCTTGGGCTCAAGCCAGTGACTTTGAGCTTCAAACCAGTGACCCTGCACTCAAGCCGGCTACCTCGGGTTTTCGAACCTGGGTCCTCAGTATCCCAGGTCGATGCTCTATCCACTGCACCACCGTATGGTCAGGGTCATCTAAGTTTTCTTTTATCCCTGGCCAGCTGGCTCAGTGGTAGAGCATTGGCCTGGTGTGTAGAAGTCCCGGGTTCATTCCTGGTCAGGGCACACAGGAGAAGCAATCATCTGCTTCTCCACCCCTCCCTCACCCCTTCTCTGTGTCTCTCTTCTGCTCCCACAGCCATAGCTTGATTGGTTCAAGGGCATTGGCCCTGGGCACTGAAAATGGCTTCATGGAGCCTCTGCCTCAGGCACTAAACATAGCTTGGTTGTGATCATGGTTCAAGATGGGCAGAGCATAAACCCCAGATATGGGTTCCTGAGTGGATCCTGGTAGGGGCACATGTAGGAGTCTGTCTCTCTATCGCCCTTTCTCTCACTTGGAAAAAAAGAAAAAAATAAGTTTTATATTATGAGTTCCTGTATAGCACTGGCTTGTAATTTTGGCTGCACAGTAGAATCACCTGGGAGATTTAAAAAATACTGATGCTGGGCTTCATCCTATTCTGATTTCATTGATTTGCAGTAGAGTCTGGGCAACAAACATTTTTTTTTAAAAGCTTAGTGTTTTTTTTGTTTGTTTGTTTTTTATTTATTCATTTTAGAGAGGAGAGGAAGAGAGAGAGAGAGAGAGAGAGAGAGAGAGAGAGAGGAGAGACAGAGAGAGAGAAGGGAGGGAGGAGCTGGAAGCATCAACTCCCATATGTGCCTTGACTAGGCAAGCCCAGGGTTTCGAACTGGCGACCTCAGCATTTCCAGGTCGACGCTTTATCCACTGTGCCACCACAGGTCAGGCCTGGGCAACAAAGTTTTAAAAACACCCCCTACCCATGGTACTAAGATGCAGCCAAAGTTGAGAATTACTACCATATGGGAAAGAGAAAAGTTTAACCTATTATGTCTTTGTTAAGTATTTAAAAATATTTTATTTTTATTGTTTATTTTAGTGAGAGGAAGGCAGAAACAGACTCCTGCATGTGCCCAGACTGGGATCCACCCGGCAAGCCCACTAGGGGGCGATGCTCTGCCCATCTGGGGCATTGCTCCATTGCTCAGCAACCAAGCTCTTCTTAGCACCTGAGGCCCAGGCCATGGAGCCATCCTCAGCACCAACTTGCTCTAATTGAGCATTGGTTGCAGGAGGAAAGAAGGCGGGGGAATGAGAAGGGGAGGGGTGGAGAAGCAGATGGGTGCTTCTTCTTTGTGCCTTAACCAGGAATCCAACCCAGGACATTCACATGCTGGGCTGATGCCCTGCCATGAAGCCAACCGGCCAGGGCTCTTTGTAACTATTACAAAAAATAATAATAATAAAAATAAATAAATAAATATATTTTATAAATAAATATATATATATATAAATTTCAGAGAGAAGGGAGAGACAGAAACACCAATCTGTTTCTATATGTGCCTTGACTGGTGATTGAACCAGCAACCTTTGCGTATGGGGATGATGCTCTAACTAATTAGCTACTTGGCCAGGGCTATAACTATTTTTATTTTATTTATTTATTTATTTATTGTATTTTTCTGAAGCTGGAAACGGGGAGGCAGTCAGACAGACTCCCGCATGCGCCCGACCGGGATCCACCCGGCACGCCCACCAGGGGGCGATGCTCTGCCCATCCAGGTCGTCGCTCTGTTGCAACCAGAGCCACTCTAGCGCCTGAGGCAGAGGCCATGGAGCCATCCCCAGCACCCGGGCCATTTTTGCTCCAATGGAGCCTTGGCTGCGGGAGGGGAAGAGAGAGACAGAGAGGAAGGAGAGGGGGAGGGGTGGAGAAGCAGATGGGCGCTTCTCCTGTGTGCCCTGGCCGGGAAT